>NC_026000.2:118321280-118651744 GCF_000442705.2 Elaeis guineensis | reverse complement strand
AATGATAGTTTTAATGGGCATTGCACCTTTTATTGGTCACCTTCAGTATCTTTTGATGCTAATATGCACTGCGCAGGACTCTGCTATGGAAAGTTAGAAGCTGGTATCCTGACATTCATCATCCCTGGACTTCTTCTTGGTCATCTGGTATGCTTCTTTCAGTTGCATTCTTTGTGTTAAATTTAAAGACATGGCCATTGGCCACAAAGAAAATTTTGCCCAGAAAACCTGTTTTCTTTGAAAAATCTAGTTTTCCTTTTTTTTTTTTTTTGTTTCAATGGAAAATTGAGAGATGTGCTGAAGTTATTTCTAAGTCTTTGAAAATCTTTTCCTATCCATAGAAAAATTGTAATTTTTCCTTTTCTTTTCCATATGTTTCATTGCGACCAAACATACCCAAGTGTTTCAAAAAAAATAATTCTTTATGACATTTCTGCCCAACGGAAAAAAAGGACTTATGCAGGATTGAAAGTAGCAGCATGTAATCCGTCAAACTAATCTTATGCCATTGAAAGAACATCAGTCAAGCACCAATTTTGTAATATCTCCATAAAGCTTAATTATTAACAGCACCAATACTCCAATCTGTTAAGCATAGCCATGTCCTACCATAGGATCATCAATACTCGCCATTGCATCTGTGCTATAGGGCTGGTGTTTTTTCAAACTTGCTTCCTTCATCAAATGGATTTACTACTTCCAGCCATGTTTTCTCCATTTTTATTGCCCTCTACCGGGACCATGCAACACAAATCTGTGAATGCCCAAATATATTGTTCATGATGTGAATGAATTTGTCAATGCTTCTCTAGCTTCTTGTAACACACTGTTTGGTATGTGCAGACTGGTTTAATGGAAAACGGGGCAAAATTAAGTCTGTTGGGTTTGTGGATGGCTCTCTTTGTGGTATTTGCAGCAAGGAAGTTTCAGCAGCCCATTAAGGTTCTTTTCTATGAATATTACTAGTAATGGCTGATGTCCTGATCCTTTATACTTCGCTTATGTTTACCATGTTTTTTTTGTCGTGCAAGGATGATATTGGTGATAAATCTGTTTTCATGTTCAATGCTCTACCTGAGGAGGAAAAGAAGGCTTTGCTTCAGAAGCTTGAGCAATGACAAGATCAGAAGCTTGATTAATATGTAATTGCAGAAACAGAAGCTCACATGTAATCCAAAGCGAGGGTATATGAAACAAGTATTCTGGGGGCCTTGGACTGCATAGTAGATTACTTACTGCAATGCCTACTGTTGTGCTTAATCCATCAATGGCACCTTCAGAGAGTATCAATTGCTACTCCAAGGAAGATGTTCTGCATTTCTAATTTACCCATTGCATACACATCACTAGCAATTAGAAGACCAAAGTGACATCTTCAGAGAGGCTTGTAGCAGTATGATATTTGATTTTCATGTTCTGTACACAATAAATTACAACGTCTATCCAAATTAAATATCAGTACTGGTGCTAGATAAAACTATCATGTCCCGAACAAATTGCCATAGTGAAGGTGGAAAACCCTCTTGCATCAGTTTTCTTTGTTTTCTTTTTTTCTTGCTAGTTAAGGTTATATTATTTATTATCTTTCTAAACAGCTAGACTGCAGTATAAACTATGTTTTAATTTCTTTGGTTATGTCTGCAAGCAAAAGACCTGGAATTTAAAACTATGCCTTCCCTAATAGTCCTTGGAATCCCATTGCTTGGAAGATGCCTAATTTTTATCTTGAAGCCTCTAATACGACATCATGTGTCTACCTATTTTGTTTATCTATCCCTCCCTAAAAAGTAATCTGGATTTGAAATCTAAACGAAATCTGACCGTATAAAGAACATCCGGCCCATTGGGCCTTAAACCCAGCCCAAAAAAAAAAAAAAATGAAGAAGACTCCCGCAGGGAGTCTTCTTCTCCCGACCGGCTCCTAATCGGAGTCGGAGACCTCATCGGAGAGGAGTCAAACTCCTCTCCTCCGGTTCTATTTAAAGGGAAGATCCTTCTTCCTACCAAAGAATCCTGGAGCGAAACGGCGTAGATCGTCGGAAATCGCTCGTAGAAACCATCACTGTGTCAGCCGTAATTTCTCGTCGGAGAGGTCATTGGAGCTCGAGGTAAGCATATGGTTCTCTTCCTCTTTTCTCTCCCTTCATTTCCGTGCTGGTGTGCATGCTCGTCGGTGATCGGAGTCGTCGGATTTTGTCGTGGAAGAGGTTTCGATTTTTTTTTATTTTCGAATGCCGGTGGTCGTCGCTGGCCACCGATTTGGGACCCTTGGGATGGCGGTGCGCTCTCCTCTAGCTACCGGCCATTCTTGTGTCGGTCGATCGTCGGTTGGCCAACCGTATGAGGGGACCATTCGGTCCCCTGTTTCATATTTTTCACTCAGGGGAGGCCACGGGAAGAAGTAGAAGAAGAAAAAAAAAGAAAAAGAAAAGAAAAAGGAAACAGAAAAAAGGAAAAAAAAGAAAAGAAAAAAGAAAAGAAAAAAATAATAAATAAATAAATAATAAAATAAAAATGAGAGAGAGAGAGATTCTCTCTTCTTTCAGTCTGAACCCTTACTTTCTCTCTTTAGAATTGGACTCTCTCTACTTTCTCTCTTTAGAATTTTCTCTCTCTAGATTGTTTCTCTCTCTTGATGGATTTTTCTCTCCAAAGTTATCCTTCTAAGATTAGCATAGTGAAAGGCTTCATTTTGATGATTTTGATCGAGTTTAGGGAAGAGTCTGATTCTAAGTGAGGTTTTGATTTGGGATTTGTTTAGATTTAATTTTGAATTAAAATTAATATAAAAATATAATTTTGGATAATAGGCACTGAAAAATCTTCTAGAAGTTAGTCGATCTATTCATTCAGTGCTTTATGAAAGGTAAGTAATGAATCATCTTCTCGAGATATTTCATATTTATTCTGAAAATAAATAATTATTCTTTGAAATTATGCATGATTTATGAAATTATGTTTTGAAAGAAAAATGCTTTTGAAATATTATGGTACGTCGATTATGCACATGTTCAGTGAAAAATTATGATATATTATGATACAAAAGTGTTTTGATACAGATCGGATTTATGCTCTCAGCCTAACTATGTTTCAGTGGGCCCCGTCAATGGGGATTATACGTTGGTACTCAGTGGATCCTGCCAGTGGGGGTTGTACGCTGGTGTTTGTGGACCCTGTCAGTGGGGGTTGTGCGCTGGTATTCAGTGGATCCCGTCAATGGGGGTTAAACATTGGTCATAGTCGAGGCTGTTGAGTTACGAGTGTTTTGAATCGAATCGGATTTATGATTATATTATATATGAATATTTGAAAAGATTGGATTTGTATAAAATCAGCATAAAATATACTTTTATGTTTATTTGCAGCATTGTTCTTGAAAATTATATAATATCTGAAATATCTAGTTGAGATAATTATTACTTACTGGGCTGTCTAGCTTATTACCTTTCTTTCTATTTTTCAGATTCAGATAATTAATTTCGAACATGGGAAGAAATATTAGGACAGAGCTTTTAGAGGCGAGATTTAGCATTGTCAAACTTCATTGAACTTAGATCTATTATTTTATTTTTAATAAAATTTTATTGGATGTAAGATATTTGATTTAATTACTTGAATTAAAGTTGAATAATAATTATTTGAATTTATTCCGCTGTAATGCATTGATATCGTGATGAGATGCCTTGCATGCTTATGGAGAGAGTTCTTCATAAGTATGCGGCGGTTGCCGCGACCTCCTGCTCGCGATCTTGGGCCGGGGCATGACAATTAATATGGTATCAGAGCATAAGTGGATAAATTATGACATATAGAATTAGACATAGTATGAGTGTAGGTGGGTAAACATTAGAAATATTGGACGTTAAAGTATGAGCATCATAATAAACCCATCCTAACAAATAGATAAATGAATCTAATAAAGTTTTACTACTACAAGGTTATGATGCCTCCCCGTAGAATGACAAGAACTACTCAAGGAATTGCAAGAGAGACATCACAACCATGGGATAGTAGCACTCCCCATCCGACCAGTGGCACCCCTCAGGAGGAGGGAGTCGTAGATCCTAATGGGAGTACTTCGAGAGCACGTCAGGAACCAGATATGGCTCAGTTAATGCAGACCCTAATCAGGATGGTACAAACGCAACAACAAATACAGCAGCAAATGCTTGAACAACAGCAGATACAATGAGATACACAACAACATCAGCATCCACCACCACAACATGGAGAGCAACCAGTACAACGGAACAACATTTTAGAATTTAAAAAGCTTGCTCCTCCAGCTTTCAAGGGGACTATTGAACCTTTGGAGGCTGATAACTGGATAATGGAGATGGAGAAAGCCTTCGCTTTCCAAGAGTGTCTTGATGAAGAAAAGATTCGATATGCAGCTTATTTACTACAAGGAGAAGCATACAACTGGTGTCAACGACTACAGCGCAAGTATGAACAAGACGGCGAAATACTTATCTGGAAAATATTTCGGATTGCATTCTACAATCAGTATTTTCCTCGGAGTATAAGGATCCAGAAAGAGCAAGAGTTTATTTATTTGAAGCAAAAGGGTATGAGTGTGACTGAATATGAAGCAAAATTTACAGAGTTAGCAAAATTTGCTTCGAGATTAGTGGATGGTGAGCAAGAACGTGTTCACAAGTTTGAGATGGGACTGAGAACTGAGATTCGAAAATAAGTGGTTCCATATGAATTGACAACTTATGCAGATGTGGTAAACAAAACACTGATAATTGAAAGAGAAGTCAATGAAGAACGCATGGAAAGGGAAAGAAAGCAAAGAAAGAGAGCAAAATCAAATGATACACAAGGGCAGAATAATAAAAACATCAAAAGTTCAGCTAAGGGAGCAATAGATAATAAGACTCAACAGATTGATGGTGAGCAGTGCTCCAGATGTGGTAAAAATCATGCAGATAAAGATTACTATTGGAATACAGGTGCTTGTTTCAAATGTGGTCAGATAGATCATAAAATTACTAGCTGCCCGCTAAATACTGAAAATCAAGTTGGCCAAAGAACTTATGAAGGACAACATAAGGGTGGTGGACAGATTTCTAAAACCCAGGGAAGAGTTTATGCGTTTACTCAACAGAATGCACAGGCTTCCAATACAATGGTGACAGGTAAAAAAAATTTTGAGGACGAAATTTATTTTTAGGAGGAAAGAATGTAACATCTGGCCCATTGGGCCTTAAACCCAGCCCAAAAAAAAAGAAAAAAAATGAAGAAGACTCCCACAGGGAGTCTTCTTCTCCCGACCGGCTCCTAATCGGAGTCGGAGACCTCATCGGAGAGGAGTCAAACTCCTCTCCTCCGGTTCTATTTAAAGGGGAGACCCTTCTCCCTTCTTCCTACCAAAGAATCCTGGAGCGAAGCAGCGTAGATCGCTGGAAATCGCTCGCAGAAATCATCACTGTGCCCGCCGCAATTCCTCGCCGGAGCTCGAGGTAAGCATGTGGTTCTCTTCCTCTTTTTTCTCCCTTCCTTCCCGTGCCCGTGTGCATGCTCACCGGTGATCGAAGTCGCCGGATTTTGTCGTGGAAGAGGTTTCGATTTTTTTTGATTTTCGAACGTCGGTGGTCGTCGCCGGCCACCGATTTGGGACCCTTGGGATGGCGGTGCGCTCTCCTCTGGCTACCGACCATTCCAGTGCCGGTCGATCGCCGGTCGGCCAACCGTATGAGGAGACCATTCGATCCCCTGTTTCATATTTTTCACCCAGGGGAGGCCACGGGAAGAAGTAGAAGAAGGAAGAAAAAAAAAGAAAAAGAAAAGGAAAAAGGAAAAAGAAAAGAAAAAAAGGAAAAAGGAAAAAGGAAAAAAAGAAAAGAAAAAAGAAAAGAAAAAAATAAATAAATAAATAAATAAATAATAAAATAAAAATGAGAGAGAGTTTCTCTCTCTTCTTTCAGTCTGAACCCTTATTTTCTCTCTTTAGAATTGGACTCTCTCTACTTTTTCTCTCTAGATTGTTTCTCTCTCTTGATGGATTTCTCTCTCCAAAGTTATCCTTCTAAGATTAGCATAGTGAAAGGCTTCATTTTGATGATTTTGATCGAGTTTAGGGAAGAGTTTGATTCTAAGTGAGGTTTTGATTTGAGATTTGTTTAGATTTAATTTTGAATTAAAATAAATGTAAAAATATAATTTGAGATAATAGGCACTGAAGAATCTCCTAGAAGTTAGTCGATCTATTCATTCAGTGCTCTGTGAAAGGTAAATAATGAATCATCTTTTCGAGATATTTCATATTTATTTTGAAAATAAATAATTATTCTCTGAAATTATGCATGATTTATGAAATTATGTTTTGAAAGAAAAGTGCTTTTGAAATATTATGGTACGTCGATTATGCACATGTTCAGTGAAAAATTATGATAGATTATGATACAAAAGTGTTTTGATACAGATCGGATTTATGCTCTCAGCCTAACTATGTTTCAGTAGGCCCCGCCAATGAGGATTGTACGTTGGTACTCAGTGGATCCTGCCAGTGGAGGTTGTGCGCTGGTGTTTGTGGACCCTACCAGTGGGGGTTGTGCGCTAGTATTCAGTGGACCCCGCCAATGGGGGTTAAACATTAGTCATAGTCGAGGCTGTTGAGTTACGAGTGTTTTGAATCGAATCGGATATATGATTATATTATATATGAATATTTGAAAAGATTGGATTTATATAAAATCAGCATGAAATATACTTTTATGTTTATTTGCAGCATTGTTCTTGAAAATTATATAATATCTGAAATATCTAGTTGAGATAATTGTTACTTACTGGGCTGTCTAGCTCATTACCTTTCTTTCTATTTTTCAGATTCAGATAATTAATTTCGAGCGTGGGAAGAAATATTGGGACAGAGCTTTTAGAGGCGAGATTTAATATTGTCAAACTTCATAGAGCTTAGATCTATTATTTTATTTTTAGTAAAATTTTATTGGATGTAAGATATTTGATTTAATTACTTGAATTAAATTTGAATAATAATTATTTGAATTTATTCCACTGTGATGCATTGATATCGCGATGAGATGCCTTACATGCTTATGGAGAGAGTTTTTCATAAGTATGCGGTGATTGCCGCAACCTCCTGCTCGCGATCTCGGGCCGGAGGCATGACACATAAATAGACTGTTGTACATATGTCTGTTTTGGCCATAAGCCGAGTTGGCTTTGGCCTGAGCAAAAATGAAAGAGAAGGACAGAAGAGGGGTATTGTTGTTTCGTCATTTTCAGTTACAGTAACAGCAACCACTTTACCTCTTCTTTTAGCTACGATCACTAACAATTGGCTCTAAAAACCTCGCTTTATGCTGCTCCACTCTATGTTTTGGTTGGCATCTCGAGATCCTTAAGCAAATGAAGTAAAGTGGGCTGCAGTTTCCCTGGAAACCTAGGTTTGTAACCTGCTTATCAGCTCTTGCAGAGGGTCTTGAAACTTTTCCTGTAAACAGATCATCCAACTAGTTGGTAATCCTTTCTAGTAGTGTTTGGATACCTAAATTTTATTCTTGAAATAGAAATACGAATTCTCAGATAATAGCTATTCACCCTTATTATTCCAGATTTCTTTTTGGTTAGACATCTGGTATTCCACCTTTATTCCCGGGTAATTAATGCAGTATTATTCCAATGGGTGTTTGGTTGACATGAAAATAAGCCTCTATTCTATGAGAAATAGAGGATGAATTTTTCAAAAAATCCAAGAATACCATTAGCCAAGTTTAGCGTATAGAGAGTTGGTTTTTTGGCTAAGTATTGTGAGAACCATATAGTTGTTGGATCATCTCCATTACCAATTCTTGATATATCAAGTTTGGAAAAAAAAGTGTAGAAGGCAAGTGAATCTCCTGGCATTTGCTAAATAAAATTGAACGTATAAAATAGATGAGACAACTTGTAGAAAATAAGAGCATGTACGTAAATTAAGATTAAAGAATGAAAATCGAAAACAAATATATATATGAATTTTCAAGAGGCTGTAAACTCAGAAGTATTTTATAGCATCACATTGGACAATGGAGACATACAATGGGCATGCCTTCAAATAATGCATCTGGCAGGCTATATGTAGCCTTTTCATCATTGCAAACATCTCTATAATAGGCAGCATTGATGTTACGCAAGATTGGCCTTGGCATGTTTACATTAGACAATATTAGTATAAGGCAACTAATGCTTTGGAAAATTGTGCCACCAAAAAATTAACAAAATACAACAAAAATATATAGACACTATTGGGGGGATATTTCCTCCTTAGGCCAAAGACATGAGCCAGTGACTAGATATAGACTGTTAAGCCTGGTAATATAATCTAATCTTAGCTTCAGTCTGTGATGATCCTGGGATCCGGACAACCGTTCGGAGCGAAATTCTTAGGATCGGTCATTTATGATTTTGGCATCAAATTATTCACTCCTGTCCCCACAACAACTGACCTCTAATACTGACGGTAGATGGTGGAATACCTGAGCATTCTGAGTTCTAACTCTGGTTGTAAGCATATATCGGCCCCTATCAGACATCATCTCATCGGATAAGATTCAACTTAACTGTTTCGTCTCCTCAGCACCCGCTTCCATCAAATCAGATCGAACTCTCAATTAAAAAGATAGGGACGATCCCACCTGCGTCCAATTTGAAAATTCAAAAGCACCCACGACTTTCAATTGATCCCGAAACAAAAAAGATAACCACCCCATCAATCTTGACTGGGAGTTTAGCCACATCGTGCCTTAATCGCCTCATGATCTCTCTAACGGTTACACAACTTTGACCTATAAAAGAATTTACAGGGGATCTCTCAAGATACACGACCATAATTCACTTCACTCCTCTTCTATTACCCTGTGATCTAACTTGAGCATCGGAAGGTCTCCGTCGAAGCCAACTCCAGTCAGGATTTACTTGCAGGTTTTTCTTCCGAGAGGATGCACCATCGCTCCAGCAGTTTCTGACCATGGTTCAAATTTCTACGGTAACAGATTAGTGCTAGAGGAAGAGCCCAACTCAACTTTGAAAAGGAGCACCAAACAATGATTATGGCACCATGAAGAGCGTCCACCCGGAGATCCGGTACCGCTGCCACCTCCCAGTCAATGGAGAATGCGATGGTCCAGCAAGTTCCGGCACAGTCACAGTCGGAAGTCCAGCAACCATCTCCCCCACAAATGATGACTGTCAGTGTGGAACAGTTTCAATTACTGTTCCAGCAAGTTCAAATCCTAACTACTGCCATTCAGATGATGCAGCAACTCTATGCTATACCGCCAGTGGTGACACGTGCAGTGGCGGCTATGGTCGCACCCCCACCAGCCAGTGAAGTACCAGTGGTGAATCCACTTTTGGTAATTTTTCCACAGCAGCCTGAAGCAGCACCACAAGCACAACCTCCACTCCCCCCTCGAAGTCCTAAACGGGGGAGACAGATACATTACAGCTGACCCCGGAGTCCCAAACTTAGGAGGTGATAATCATCGAGTCCCCATTCTAGGCAAGACTCAACACCTAGTCAGTGATTCCCCCATAATGTTCTGAAAAACATACTGCTATAGAGATCAATCATCAACTCGAGGAGATGAATGAGTGGATCGAGGCGATCCGTCATCAAGCATCAATGACGGATAATACAAGAGCCATTCCCCATGAACTTCAAGATGCCACAGCTCGAGAGCTACCATGTGATCACCAATCCTGTAGACCATTTGGGAGCTTTAAGTCCCTGATGCTTATCCATAAGGTAACCGATGTCGCCCTCTATCATACTTTCCCATCCACTCTAAAGGGTATAGCTCGACATCGGTACACCAACTTAATGCCTCGGGCAATCCATTCCTTTGATTAGATGAGCCAGCTATTCATTGACCATTTCATAAGTAGCTGAAGGCAATAGAAGGGATCGAACTCCCTGATGAACATGAAGCAGAGAGAAGGGGAATCTATCAAATATTATCTCGATCGTTTTAATACGGCCATACTAAAGGTCTGCAACCTGGATCAATCGGTTGCGATAGCCACCCTGAAGGATGGATTGTAAAAGAATAGTTTTTGCTATTCCTTAGACAAGACCTATCCCCGAGACTTTGCCGACATGCTGGCCCAAGCAAAGAAATATGCTAGGATAGATAAGGCATTTGAAGGTGAGCCCCCGATAATTCCTACTGAAGACAAGAGGGAAGAAAGGCCGGAGTCTCCACCAAAGAGCCAGCAGCACCCTCGCTCTCCTCCAAGATGTGAAGGTCCCAAACTTCCCCACAAAACTCTCGACAAAGGGACAACCCTCAAAGGGATCGACGTCTGCCCTCACCTGGGAGATTTACAAATCATACACCTCTAAATGCCCGCCCGAACCCAGGTGCTCATGGAGATTAGGGATCGGATCCCAAGAGTGACAAAGTTACGGTCTAACCTCAATCGGCAAAATTCTAATAAATATTGCCTTTACCATCGTGACCATGGCACGACACTGAAGACTGCATCTAGCTTTAGGATGAAATTGAAGAACTTGTCTGATGCGGTTGCTTGGACCGATTCATCCAGCATCGGCAGGACCAGCAGGAGGAGCAATGAAGATTACCAGCCTTGCTAGAACCACAACAAAGGGAGCTTTCTGGGGATCAGTCTCCTACAAGAGTGATCAATGCAATAATCGGAGGACCCCATGAAAGGATGGAAGAAGTGGCCAAACCATCTAAGAGGCCGAAGACTGAAGAGTCCCTTATCTTTACTGAGGAGGATGCCCAAGGGATTTAGTTTTCTCACAATGATGCGATGATCGTAACTCTTAATATTACAAATTATAATGTACGTCATATCTTAATTGATAACGAAAGCTCAGCCGATATTTTATTTTATGATGCTTTCTCTCAAATGGGCATACCACTTGAATGAATGGGACGAATGGACACCCCTCTTGTGGAGTTTACTGGAGATGCTGTATCGGTCGAGGGGGTAATAACTCTTCCTATAATAGCTGGGTGATCTCCTTGATGATCTAAAATCTAGATGGATTTTCTAATGGTTCGAGTGCCTTCGGCCTATAATGCCATCCTCGAACATCCAGGACTCAATGCACTTCAGGCTGTTGTCTCCACCTATCATTTGAAAATAAAGTTTTCGATAAACTGTTGGATGTATGTCCTAGAAGTCAATATAGCTGACATATTGTACTAACTCTAAGGCATAATTTTATACTTAAAATATTGATTTGATCAATAAAAAGATAAATTTTATTTTCATTCAAGTGTGATGTATCATTAAATCCTGCATGAAATTAATATTTACGATACATATTCTCAAGCTATTGAGAATTAGATGCATGTATAATTAATTCTAATCATAATATCATCATGAGTATGGTGATCGATCCGGATAGACCCACGCACAGATCACTTTCTTCGGAATAGATAAGTATCTGATTTACAGTATAGAGATACTGAGCGACAAGTGCAGATAGTTGTTAGAGAATAACTAGTACTGAGCATGACCATACGAGAGATCACGTAGATTTCTACTCAATCATCAATGATCGTCTCGATGCTGTAGTTGTATAAATGGTCTGTTGACCTGCGATGGCATGGTTGCTTACAGTGAGGCTATTGAAATTTGACTGACACATAAACATGACCTCATTGAGTCCTTACAGTGAATGTTGGTGACAGTTGATCTACTGTAGGAGTAGGATAAGCATCTGAATGGAATCTATCGATCTTGATAGAGATAAGAAGTCCTATGAGATTTGAGAGACTAAGTCCGTAAGTCTGTGGCTACAGCAGTGTGATATTTTTATGACAATCACAATTAGACTTGAGCTAATCGAATCTATCATATGACTAATAATGAGGTTTGATGATTTATCCATGACCTGCCATCTAGTTAGGACTCACGATAGAAGGACTGAATCATACAGAAACTATACTTCGAGATTCTTTTTTAGTTCTGCTAGGTTATCACTATATATTGCTAGATGTTACTGATAGATTGTGAGAGCTCACTAGGATTGTTCAGAATCGATGATCTTTGTTGAGTAGAGTAGAATCATTTTGATCCATTGAAAAGAGTTTCAATGATACTATGATAGAGATCATGGTATATCTCACTATCAGATAGAATTGAATATATGGGGTCACATAATAAAGAGATTGGATCTGGATTAAGTAATTGGGCTTATGAAGTCTCAATTGAATTTGGAGAAACCTTATTGGGTTTAAGGTAATCTTGCTAGTACAAGGTTGAATCTAATTTTCTCTTTGATCTTGAATTACTTATTGATAAGATTAATTTAATTAATTATCTACTAAAATTTAAATGAATTAGATTCATTGGGCTCCAATTATTAGATCCCTAGGATTTTGGATCATATGAATTAGGGATTCAAATCTTTAATCAATTCCTTGATTGATTTGCATGGGGAGCCACTTGATTTGATCATGTTGGGCATGCCCACTTTATTAATGGCATAATGGACTAAGGTGGGGTGTCCCTTAAGCCCTATGAGGTGTGTGAGAGAGAGCCCTAGAGGGGCCAAGTGTTGGCGCCTCCTTAGTTCTCCTAGGCATGGTCAAAGATAGAGAGCTACAAGGATTCCTAATGCGAGTAAGACTCACATTAAGGGGTTGTTTGATTTTGAATAGGATTCAAACATTTTCTCTATTTAAAGGGCCATTTTCCAAGGATCTTAGCATCAGATTTCTAGCAAGCTCCAAGCCTTCTATCAACCCCCATGCCTGTCTCTCTTCTCCCTCTTGGTTCCAACATCCAAGAGTTGTTGGGCATCCATCATCCACACACCCAAAGTTGTTGGGCGTCCCCTTCTCCTCTACCAAAGTTTCAGATCTTGGTTACTTTTAGATCAAGAGAAGAAGATCAAGAGAAGAAAAGAAAAGAAGAAGATTAGGAAAAGATCAAAAGTTGATCAAAGGATCCAAACTTCATTCAGATTCGTAGGGCGATCGTTCTTAGAGAAGAAACATCAACACCATAGAGAGCTGTTCCAAGCTGATCCTGAGTGGATACCCATAGAGACCGAATACTTACATGGCTAAGGAAGAACCTACCTTCTTTCAGATCCAGATTCAAAGAAAGGAATAGCGATACAGGTATGTGATCCGATCACATATTTAATATCAGCATAAAATTTAGCATGTGTTAATTTCAACATATAAAGTAGATCCTTATGCACTATGTTCTTATGCATGCATGATTTAGATTAAAAGGAGTTTTAATCTTCTACTCCACTGTATTGTTTAAGAAAAAAAAATTTAAAATACACATGCATGTGCCCCACATGAAATTCCAACAAAACTCCAGGGTTGGCAAAGTGCAAGGAGATCAAGCCTTAGCGCGACAGTGTTACCACATTACACTTCGTGGATCGGGGCCATCCGAAGCCTACTTAGTTCATGGGCTCGACACACAAGATGAGTTGTCTGAAGAAAGAGAAAAATTAGTGGAGGACTTGGAGACGAATTCACTTAGAGATGGCAACAAGGATTATACTGTCCAGATTGGATCGAATCTTGACCAGATAACGAGGGAAAAACTCATCTCTTTTTTGTAGGCTCACACTAATGTATTTGCCTGGGCACCAACCGATATGTCTAACATCGATCCAGAGGTGATGATGCACTGACTAGGCATCAAACTGAATCACAAGCCTATTAAGCAGAAGAAAAGAAGTTTCATCTCTGAACGACAAAATGTGATAGCTGAAGAAGTGGATAAGCTATTAGATGCAGGCTTCATCTAAGAAGCTAACTACCCCAGCTGGATAGCGAAATAGTCCTCATGAAGAAGGCGAATGGCAAGTGGAGGGTCTGCATCGACTTTACAGGTCTTAATAAAGCATACCCAAAGGATAGTTACCCCTTGCCCTCAATTGACCAGTTGGTGGATGCAACTTCAAGCCATGAGCTCCTTACTTTTATGGATGCCTTTTTCAGATTTAACCAAATCTGAATGGCTTCTGAAGATGAGAAAAAAATGGCTTTTATTACTGACTAAGTCTCTTTTGTTATAGGGTGATGCCTTTTGGTTTAAAAAATACAGATGCGACTTAATAGCGCCTAGTAAATAAGGTCTTTAAAGATCAAATTGGCCGAAACATAAAGGTTTATGTTGACGATATGCTTGTCAAAAATAAGACGTCCCTAACTCACATTGAGGACCTCAAAGAGACCTTCGCAACATTAAGAAGGTACAAGATGAAGTTAAATCCTACGAAGTGCGCCTTTGGAGTAACATCGGATAAATTTTTGGGCTTCATGATATCTGATCAAGAGATAGAAGCAAACCCTGAGAAGATCTAGGCCATACTAGAAATGAGTCCCCCAAGGAATATAAAGAAAGTTTAGCACCTCACAGGTCAATTGGCGGCTTTAAATAGATTTGCCTTAAGATCAACTGAACGCTGCCTTCCATTTTTCCAGACATTGAAGTAGCCAAAGAATTTTCAATGGACTGGTGAATGTCAGCAAGCCTTTGAAGAACTAAAGCATTATTTAAGTTCAGCACCACTCCTTAGTAAGCCAAACATCGACAAGGAGCTCTATCTGTACTTGGCAGTGTCTCTAGTGGCTATAAGTGCTATGCTGGTCCATGGGCGGAATAATATCCAAAAGCTAATCTACTTTATCAGCTGAGTCTTGCATGATGCGGAGACCAGATACATGAAGTTGGAGAAGCTAATCTTCACACTTATTATCATAGCTAGGAGACTTCGGTCGTATTTTCATGCACATTCAATCACAGTATTGGCAGACCAGCCACTCAAAGATGTTCTGCATCATTCTGACACTTCTGGGCGGCTGACGAAGTGGACCATTGAGCTTGCAGAATTTGAAATTCAATTCTCACCTCGATCTTTCATCAAAGCTCAGATCCTGATGGACTTCATTATAGAATGCACCATCCCTGACGACCTGAAGATGCCCGAATCCATTCAGGAAGATGTAGTTGAAGAATCAGAGTCATCGAAATTGGGAAGTTCTTGGGTGATATACGTAAATGGTTCATCAAATGCCATTAGATCGGGAGCCAGATTACCACTACTTGGACTCGAGGGATTCACTACAAAATATGCTCTGAGATTTAGCTTTCCTACTACAAATAATGAAGCAGAGTATGAGGCACTTCTGACGGAACTAAGGATCGCCAAGGAACTTGGAGTGTCGAAATTAAAGATCTGCACAGATTCTCAACTGGTAGCAAGACAAGTAAGAAGAGACTTCGAAGACCAAGAGGGAAATATAAAAAAATAGCTATAGAAGGTGAAAGATCTAACATCAGAGCTCTCTGACTTTGATATTCAATAAGTACCTTGGGCCAAAAATTCAAAGGCTGATCTACTTTCAAAGTTGGCAACCCTTGCACCAGGTGACCTTCTACAACAATCATTTTTTGATGCTTTGGAAAGGTCAAGCATAGAATATTCGGCCCAAGTTTTCCAAGTCGAGGACAAACCCTACTAGATGGATCATTTTATTTGCTTCCTAAGAGATGGAATGCTGCTTGTAGATTCAAAAGAAACCAGGAAGATTAAATTTCAAGCCTCATGTTACATTTTCTATAATAGAAGACTCTATAAGCGATCCTTATCTTTGTCGCTTTTAAGGTATCTTTGTCCTTCCGAAGCTGAATATGCCCTTCGAGAAATGCATGAAAAAATGTGCGGCAATCACTTGGCTAGAAAGTTTCTAGCATACAAACTACTTTGATAAGAATATTACTAGTCCAAGATGCAAGATGAAGCAGCTGACTTCGTCAAATGGTGCAATCGATACCAGCGGAATGCCAATGTTCAACACCTGCCAACCATGCCGCTCACTCCAATTGCTGGCCCTTAGCCATTTACTCAATTGGGAATGGACATTTTAGATCCTTTCCCATTAGCATCAGGTCAAAAAAAATTTTTGCTAGTGGCTATTGATTATTTTACCAAATGAGTAGAAGCTGAGTCCCTTGCCAAGATTACCGAAGCCAAAGTAACAGACTTTGTTTGGAAGGCTATTATTTGCAGGTTCGGTCTTCCTCAAGTGATTGTTACAGATAACAATCGTTAATTCACAAGTTTGAGGTTTGCTAAGTTCTATCAAGATCGTGGCATCTTCCAGTACTTTACTGCGGTGGGTCATCCACAAGCCAATAGAGAAGCCGAAGTTACCAACATGACTATTTTGCTGGGGCTAAAAGTTAGAATCGATCAAGCCAAGGGGGCATGGGTTGATGAGTTGTATAATATCCTATGGGCCTACCAAACCACCCAAAGAACTCTAACGGGAGAGACTCCTTTCAACCTCTCTTTTGGAATCGAAGCTGTCATCCCCGTAGATATTAGACTCTCCTCACATCGGGTTGAAAATTACAATGATTGAAACAATATAGAACAGCTTCGTGCAATTTTGGATCTGCTCGAGGAAACCTGTGAGACGGCAAGTGTGAGAATGGCAGCCTATCGACAAAAAGCGGCGCGGCACTACAATTCCCGTATCCGAGGTAAAGAGTTTAAAGTTGGAGACCTGATCTTGCACGAGCCAAAGTCTCTCAGCCCACAGAGCATGGAAAACTAAGTCTCACTGGGAAGGCCCCTACCAGGTGGATGAAATAATCCATCTAGGAACTTATCGCCTCAAGCAATTGGATAGGACACTTTTGCCTCGATCATGGAATTCTAATAACTTACAAATGTATTATCGGTGATGTTATTATTCACCTATTGAATATTATATTCTTCTTTAAAAATATTGTTATCTTTCTTATCTTCTAATATTATTTTAATGAGAAGAATTTTCCTTGAGGACTAATCGACAAGCATGTTACGAAGGCAATAAATAAAAAGGAAGAATGCCATGAAGAAACAAAAAATACAAGAAAGGTGCACATAAACATCCACTTTTTCATTATTGCAAATATGTATGAATAGAAGGAAATAGATAGGAATAAAAGCAGAAACACAAAAAAAAGAAACGGAGACTCCTCTGAA
The DNA here is from genome assembly GCF_000442705.2 of Elaeis guineensis. Lineage (NCBI taxonomy): Eukaryota > Viridiplantae > Streptophyta > Magnoliopsida > Arecales > Arecaceae > Elaeis > Elaeis guineensis. The sequence goes on along the minus strand of NC_026000.2, from coordinate 118,634,748 downwards.
ACCACGATTCCTTGGCCGCATCAAGGCCAAGATCCAAGACAAGGACTAATCCTCATCTGAATAAAACATCTCAGCCTCCTCGTCACTATTCCCGAGGCGAAGGCAGTGCAGGTCTAGTTGCAGCATCAAGTACTTGATGCAGGCCTTGCAGTCCTCAAAGTCCTGCATGAATCCGACCACGGAGGCATCAAGAAGCTCTCCATTTATTGACCCTCTTAGTAATTTTGATGATGACTAAACATTAAAGCATGCATTCACTAATCTTTTTCGAGTTTTTCTAAGTTTATTTGATAGAAAGAGAGCTCTTTGAACAAGAAAAGGAAGAAACCAAGTGTATTTAGTGGAGAGCCCAAGTGGGATCAAAATGGAGTTGAAATCCAATGAAAATGGCCTAGGAAAGGGTTCGAGTCGAGTCCAGAGATTTTAGAGTTGACTCTGGCACAGTTTGGGCACTGGCACACAGGCTTTGCATAGGGTTGAGCAGACTCGAAAACACCCAAGTCAACTCCGTCTCAAGCAATAGAAAGTATATTTCTGTCCACTGAGATCGAGTCAACTCCTAGATTTTTGAGTCAACTCGAAGGTGACAACCAAGTCAACCCCAACAAATCCAAGCCAACTCCATCTCAAAGGTTCAAAAATTTTAGAGAGCTAATTTCGAACACCTGAGAGCGAGCTAACTCGAAAAATAGTCGAGATGACTCAAGAAGATAGCCGAGTCGACTCGAAGACTGTCGAGCCAACTCGAGATGCAACTAACAGTCTTTAACGGTTAGTTCTACAACTGCACAGTCTTTTTTTCAACGGCTATATCTCACCTCCAACAATCAGAAATGTCTAGTTTGGGGCCTAAACAACTTCAAACTTGATGGAAAAGCTTCAGATTTAAAGAGAGAAGTAAGAGGAGCATTTAAGAAAGAGAAGTTATTGTTTTATTGACAAAGAGAGAGAAAATAAAAAAAATTTGAACTTCTAACATCCAAGAGAGTTCACCTACTTTCAAACCAAAATCTCTTGATTCTCTGAGAGCAGTGAAAAGCTTTTGAAGAGCATTTACTCCAAGCATTCAAGAGGACAACTACTGAGCTACATCGACAACAAATTTGCTCAACTAAGGAGCTTCTTTTTTTGTAACATTCCTGTTCTTGTCTATTTACTGTAATTAGTTTCAGCAGGGGCTAAAACTAAGAGAAAGGTTTTATCCATCCCTATAATTGGATTGTGTAGCCTTATTCAAGGTGTGTAAATGTTGTGGTTGGTCAACCTAAGAAAAAACCAACTGGATTTGTGAATAGTGAATCTGGTTAAAACTATCCAGCTGTAATCTTGAGAGATTATAGTAGAATTCCCAAGAGTCTTGCTTGGAGGGTGAACGTAGGTACTGAGTGTGCACCAAACCACTATAAAAATTCTCTTATCTTTGTGTGTGTGCTTGTTTTCTTCATTCTTTCATTCATACGTTGCATTCACTACACAATTACACTAAAGGCAAATTAGATAATTCGGCACATACTTGTTTTAAGTTTTAACAATCCAATTCACCTCTCTCTCTCTTGGGTTGTTTGGCTAGGCAATAATTGGTATCAGAGTAAGTACTTTAATATTACTTGTTGACCTAACTGTCAAGAGTTAAAGTTCATGATAACCTAACTAGGAGGCTCACTTGCTGAGGGACAGTCCACAAATAGGCCACCGCTTTTTAATGGATCTAATTATACCTATTAAAAAGCTCGCATGCGCATTTTTATGCAAGCATTAGACTATGACATGTGGAATATAATCATTAATGGCCCACACATACCGATAATCATTGTAAATGGCATTCCTTCACCCAAGCCAGAAAAGGATTCGGATGAAATGAATAAGAAAAATGCTCAATTGAATGCCAAGGCAATGAATGTCCTCTGCTATGCCCTTGATGCAAATGAGTTTAATCAAATTTTCACATGCAATTCTATAAAGAAAATTTGGGATAAGCTCGAGGTAATGCATGAAAAGATAAATCAAGTGAAAGAATCTAATATTAATATGCTTGTTCACTAATATGAGTTGTTTAAGATGGATCCTACTAAATCTATTACTAGCATGTTTATTAGATTTACTGACATTATTAATGGACTTAAGAGCTTAAAAAAAGTCTATACTAACAGTGAATTAGTAAGAAAAATTTTCAGATCTTTACTTAGAATGTGGGAGGCAAAAGTCATAGCTATCCAAGAGGCAAAGAACTTGAACAAGTTGCCACTTGAGGAGCTTATTAGATCGCTAATGACACACGAGTGGATGATGGGGCAGCACATGAAAGAGGAGAGCCGAAAGAAGAAAACAATAGCTTTGAAGTCCACTGCGGCTGAAGAAGATGAAGGGCAGTCCATCAAAGTTGAAGATGATGAGGATATAGCCCTGATGATCAGAAAATTCAAGAAGTTCATGGGAAGGAGAAGACAAGATTTTAGGAAGAAAAATTTATCCAAGGGTGAGCCAAGCAGGGATAAAAAAAAGAAAAGAAAGAGGAGCCACCTTTATGCTACGAGTGTAAAAGACCCGATCACTTCAAGGCCGACTGTTCAACATTGAAAAAGACCTTCAAAAGGAGTAAGAAGAAGGCAATGGTCACGACACGGAGTGATAGTGATGAGTCAAGTTTAGATGAGGAGACCCAAAATGAAGCTAACTTGTGCTTCATGGCATAAGAAGATGATGTAATTTCAGAACTTTCTCTATAATTTGCATTCGATGAGCTACAGAATACTTTCTATGATTTAATGAAAGACTTTAAGAAGATTAGCATGAAAAATAGAAATCTGAAAACTAAGAATGAGATGCTAATCAAAGAGAAGGAAGAAACCCTTGAAAACTATAATAAATTGAAGGAAGAAAATGAGACCTTAAAGAAAGAAGTAGATAGACTAAAACCATTGGTTAAAAAATTCACATGTAGTTCTGAAAAATTACAAATGATACTAAACAATCAAAAAGGAGTAAACGATAGAGCTAATCTAGGTTATAAACCAAACAATAAGCATAAATTCCTTAAAAAAAATTTCAATGCATCACCATCTATTGGCAACACCTCACACATCACTTGCTTTAGCTATGGTAGGGTAAGACATAAGGCTTATGTTTCCAATACAAAAAAGTTTAATGAAAAAATAATTAAGAGAATTTGGGTTCCAAAAGGAACCATGACTGCTAACTCTAAAGAATCCAAGAAAATTTGGATACCTAAGAAAGTTACTTGATTTTCTTGCAGAAATGTCTTACAGCCAATGGATCAAAAGGAAAATGATATTTGGATAGCGGCTATTCAAGACATATGATGGGTGATAAGGAGTAGTTCTTCACCCTTGAAAAGAAGGAAGAAGTAGTCACCTTTGGCCACAACGACAAAGGCAAGATTCTTGGTATTGATAAAATTCATATTACCCCCACTACCTTCATTGATAATGTTTTCTTAATTGATAACTTAAGGCATAACTTACTTAGCATAAATCAATTGTGTGATAAAGGATTTAAAGTAATATTTAAGTTATCTTCATGCATAGTCACTAGTTCTTTTGATGATAGTATCAAATTCATTAGACGTAAGCATGGTAGCATTTACTTGGTTGATTTGGATGGGATAGCCATGAAAAGTAGCCAATTCCTTATTGCTAATGATACTAAAATCAAAGAAACTAGTTGACTATGGCATCTGAGATTAGGACATGCGTGTATGCATACTTTATCTAAATTAGCTATAAATGACTTAGTTAAAGGATTACCTAAGTTAAATTTTTGAATATGATCATATTTATGATGCTTATCAACTAGAAAAATAAACTAGGGAGAATTTCAAATCTAAAAATATAGTTTCAACTTCTACACCTCTTGAATTAATTCACATAGACTTATTTGGACCAATTAGGATCACAAATCTAGGTGGTAAGAAATATGGACTTGTGATTGTAGATGACTTTTCAAGATTTACATGAATTTTATATTTAGCATATAAAGATGAAATCTTTTTTATTTTTTCAAAATTTTATAAAAAAGTTTTAAATAAAAAGAACACTACAATAGTTTGTATTCATAGTGATCATGGAATAGAATTTAAAAATCAAAATTTTAAAAAATTTTGCAATAAAAATAGAATGAACATAATTTTTCTACACCAAGGACCCCACAACAAAATGGTATCGTTGAAAGAAAACATAGAACCCTAATAGATATAGCCCATACTATATTATGTGAAAAAAATTTATCCAAATACTTTTAGACTGAAGTCATAAATACAGCATGTTAATAGAGTTTCAATCCGACCTATTTTAAAGAAAACCCCCTATGAGCTTTGAAAAGAAAAAAAATATAATATTAATTACTTTCATATTTTTAGTTGTAAATACTTTATTTATAATCATGAAAAAGATAATTTAGATAAATTTGAAGCTAAGTCGAATGAGGATATCTTTCTTGGATACTCCATATTCAGCAAAGCATACAAGATCTTCAACAAACACACCTTGATTGTTGAGAATCCATTCATGCCATTTTTTGATGAAGCTAACAATCCTTCCTCGAGAAAAAAAGACTTTCTTGATGATAATACAGGTACCCTAGAGAATGGATTGAAGGAGCTCAATTTGGAAGAAAAATTAATCCAAAGAGATGATGAAGCAACAAAGGATGATGAATAAGAGAAGAGTGCTGGATAAGAAGTAATTAGGGAGCATAGTGATCTATCCAAAGAGTGGAGATATATACATAACTATCTAAAAGATCTTATTATTGGTGATCCTTCACAAGGGATAAGAACTAGAGCTTCATTTAGAGATATTTTTATTACTTTGCTTTTATCTCATAAATTAAACCTAAAAGAATAGAAGAGGCTGAAAATGACTCTAGCTAGATGATTGCTATGCAAGAAGAACTTAATCAATTTGAAAAAAATAATGCTTGGATCCTAGTTAGTAGACCTATTACCTATTACCTATTAGCCATCCCATAATTGAAACAAAATAGATTTTCAAAAATAAATTAGATAAACATGGTAATGTAATTAGAAACAAAGCTAGGCTAGTAGCTAAAGGATATAATCAAGAAGAAAAGATTGATTTTGATGAAACATATGCTCCTATAGCAAGATTAGAAGCTATTAGACTATTACTTGCTTTTGCTTGCTACATAAATTTTAAATTATTTTAAATAGATATAAAGAATACCTTCTTGAATGATTATATCTCTGAAGAAGTATTTGTAGAACAACCCCTAGGATTCAAAAATCACTCTTTTCCAAATCATGTGTTTAAATTGAATAAGGCATTGTATGGATTAAAATAAGCACCTAAAGCTTGGTATAAAAGATTAAATAGATTTTTATTGGAAAATAAATTTAATAGAGGTAGTGTAGACACAATATTATTTTTGAAAAAGAAAAATAATGACCTTCTTGTAGTTCAGGTATATGTAGATGACATCATTTTTGGAGCTACTAATGAGGATCTTTGTCAAAAATTTGCTGAATTAATGCAGGAAGAATTTGAGATGAGCATGATGGGAGAGCTGGTCATCTTCCTTGAGCTTCAAATCAAACAAACAAAGGAAGGCATCTTCATCAACCAAACTAAGTACGTGAGAGAAATGCTCAAGAAGTTTGGTATGGAGAATGCAAAAGAGATGGGCACACCAATGAGCCCCACATGCAGACCTAACAAAGATGAAAGTGGTAAGAGTGTGAATAAAAAGTTTTACAGAGATATGATTGATTCTTTACTTTATTTAACTGTCAGTAGGCCTGATATTTTATTTAGTATTTGCATGTGTGCAAGATTCTAATCTAATCCTAAAAAATCATACATGTTAGCTATTGAGAGAATATTTAGATATCTTGTTAATACTCAAACCTTAGGCTTATGGTACTCTAAACAATCTACACTTAATCTAATAAGATACTCAAATACTGATTATGGAGGATGTAGAATAGATAGAAAAAGCACTAGTGGTACATGCCAATTTTTAATGTTGAACTTGATCTCTTGGTATAGCAAAAAGTAAAACTCCATAGCTTTATCAACAGTTGAGACCAAATATATTGCTGCAGAGAGTTGCTGTGCACAAATACTATGGATTAAGCAGTAACTTGAAGATTTTAGAATAAAGTAAAATAAAATACCTATAAGATGTGACAACATTAGTGTCATAAATTTAACTAAAAATCTAATTCAACATTCTAGAACTAAGCACATTGAAATTAGACATCATTTTATTAGAGATCATATACAGAACAATAATGTTGTGCTTGAATTTGTTTCAACTGAAAATCAATTAGCTAATATTTTCACTAGACCATTAAATAAAGATAGATTTTCAAATATTAGGGGTGAACTTAGAATCTATGATCCTTTTTGAAATTGAATGGATTATTCTATGTATTTGATGTGTTTTGCACTTTCTCATACTAGTTATATTAATTCCTTTGAGTCGAGACAGTTCAAAAAAAATTAGTTTCAAATCTGAACTGAATTCGCTTTCTGATACTGTGCTCAAGTCAACTCATAGAAGTCTCAAGTCGACTCGGTGCGCGAGTCCACTCCAAATCGAGTCAAGTTGACTCAAATGTCGCAGACTCAATTTTTTTAATGGAGAACTGTATAACCTTTTTTACTTTACTCTTTCTCCTATTCTTCGAGCCCTCGAGTCCACTCTTGTCGAAACTCCTCTTGACTCCATCCAATCTCTCAAACAACTATTCCATTCTACATTCGCCAAGAAATTCGAACTCCAAATGGCTCCATAAAGAAAAATCCCAACCGGCAAAGGTCCCAGCTCCTCCCAATTCGCTCAAAAGCACTCCAGATTGTAGAGGGATGCTCCACCTGAGTCAGCATCTGCTTCTCGCTCCCATCCTCGTCGATTCATCACCTCTAGAGTTGTCCCAACTAGAAAAAAAGTGGATATCGACTTTCTAGATGGAGAGCATTTTCGGGTTGGTACTTGGATCAGGTAATAAGGATGGGAGAAGCCGTGCACGCATAAGGTACCCATTTATCCTGACCTTGTTAGAGCCTTCTTTGAGAATATATGATTTCTAGGGGAGATGGGTTTGGAGTCAGTGGTGAAAGGAGTAAATATTGCCCTAGATGAAAGGATTTTAGGATGATTATTGAAAGTACCTAGGTAAGAGATCTGTTATCTAGATCTAAATGACAAAATAGAGGCCTTGAAATATATAATGGAAAGAGAAAATATGGTAGGAATTGATCAAGTCAATGCCAATCAGTTATCAGTTGAAGTGAGATTACTGCATAGTGTTGTGGCTCACTGCATTTACCCCAAAACTAGGAGGCATGATTGGGTTGGAAAAAGAGAATCGACAGTGACGCACTCCATGATTCAGGGGATTGAGATGAATCTACCAGCTATGATGTTAAAAACATAAAAGATGTGATGAATCAGTCTAGGACTTGCCTGCCTTATGCAATGGTCTTCACATTGATCTTTAGAGACTCACAGATTGATTTGGAAGGTGAAAACTATAAAAAAATGGTGCACATAGATTATCTAAATGCTGGGACACTGCACAGGATGAAATTTGAGAAGAGGGGAGGCAGATGGATGAGAAGAAATCTAGATAGGAGGATATGTAGAGAGAATGAGAGATGGCTGAGCCTGAGCCTGAGCCACAGATTGAGGCTAGGTCCGGGTCATCCTCTCCAATAGCAGCACTAGATTCAGCAGCTCCAACGACTGCATAATTCTTCACTCCAAGATCCCCCCACACCTCTTGAGTGCATCAGAGTCATAGTTTTTCTGCAAAGGTGATCGCTAATCAGATTTTGGATAGAATGGGAAGGATGTTTGATGATTTCAAGACTCAAATTTTACAGAGCCATGAGGCATCTCAGGAGCACAATCAATCTTAGATATAGCAGCTCCATAAAAATTTGCTTAGAATCACACTGAGACTCAAAAGCTTGGAGAGTTTTGTGGACCACAGGACTGTCGCAGGTCAAAGGACTGACCATTCAGATCTTCGACAGTACATCTTTCAGAGTTTGGAGGAGATGAAGATTTCTTCTGAGGGGTAGTATGACTCTTTCATGCATCAGATGCGCATCTTATCTAAAAACATAGATATTTTCAAGAAATGACAGCATAGGACAGCTGAGGAGGTTGGTCAGTTGATGGGAGAGGTTACTAAAATTCTTAGAAGGATTGAGAAGATCATGATTTCACAGCGGGCCAGTGTAAATATTTTTGTCACTGCATTTCAACGAGTTGAGGAGCATTTGAGTCAGATTTGGTCTCGAATTTTTTTACCCTCCACCCAACCTAGATCCTCCTCTAGCCAGTCCCACTCTTTCACTCCTAGACCTCCTTTCAGTGCCACTATCAAATCTAGCACTGGCTTTCCTCCACTTCGCCCTGGGCCTTTTGCTCGCACCCAAAGCAGGACATCAGTCCCTTCCTCCTCATCATCTTAACCTTTTGACCCCATTATTGAGAAAGTGGAAGATGAAGACTAGAATCTTTACCTTAGATTAGTCTTTATATTTGACTATGTTTTTTACTTTGTTTGGCACTTCTTGTAATGGATCTTGTATTGTTGGATACCCCTTTTTGTAAACAATACAATCTATTAATGAATATCTATTTCACTTTATCTTATTATGTACTATTCCATTCTTATGTGTATTAGGTTTCCATGTGAATGACTTTTATAAATATCTATTTTCTAATCACACACTCTAGACTAGACAACACACCTTGTAAGAAATTTTTAATTAGAATTACACCAAATTAAACAAGCAAGTCTAGCTTAGAAATTAAATTAAAAAGGTAAACCTACCAAAAACCTCTTGTTACGCTTTCATCCTAATTCTCCTCATGTGATTTTGATGATGCCAAAAAGGGGAAGAATTAGTAAAGAGAAATGGACAATGCATTATAAGGATAATGTAAACATCTGATTTAAGCATAATCTAAGGGGGAGCACAAATGGAACTTACAACTATTTTTTTTATGCACAAGTTAAGGGGGAGTTGTCAAAAAGCTGAAAATTTGAGAATCATAATAACACCAATATGAGAATTTGAATGTCGTATAACTATGTGTACATATTGTATATCTCATTTATGCATTATATTCTTTTAAAGTACTCGATGTTTTGTCATCATCAAAAATGGAGAGATTGTTGACCTCCTTAGTGATTTTGATAATGACCAAATATTAAAGCATGCATTCACTAATCTTTTTCAAGTTTTTCTAAATTTATTTTGTAGAAAGAGAGCTCTTTGAACAAGAAAAGAAAGAAACCAAGTATATTCAGTGGAGAGCCCAAGTGGGATCAAAATGGAGTTGAAATCCAATGAAAGGAAAGGATTCAAGTCGACTCCAGAGATTTTAGAGTCGACTCTGGCATGGTTTGGGCACTGGCATGCAGGCTTTGTATGGGGTCGAGCGTACTCGGAATCACCTGAGTCAACTCCATCTCAGGCAACAGAAAGCATGTTTTTGTCCACTAAGATCGAGTCAACTTTCAGATTTTTGAGTCAACTTGAACGTGGCAGTCGAGTCAACTCCGACGGATCCGAGCCAACTCCATCTTATAGATCCAAAAATTTCAGAGAGCTAATTTTGGGTATCTGAGAGTGAGCCAACTTGAAAAGTAGCCGACGCAACTTGAGAAGACAGTCGAGTCAACTCGAAGACAACCAAGCCAACTCGAGATACGACTGACAACCTTTAACAGCTAGTTCTGCAACTGCACAGCCTTTTTTCCAATGGCTATATCTCACCTCCAACGGTTAGAAATGAATAGTTTTGGGCTTAAACAACTTCAAACTTGATGGAAAAGCTCTAGATTTAAAGAGAGAAGCAAGAGGAGTATTTAAGAAAGAGAAGTTACTATTCCATTGAAAAAGAGAGAGAAAATTAAAAAAAAAATGAACTTCTAGCATTCAAGAGAGTTTACCTATTTTCAAACCAAAATCTCTTAATTTTTTGAGATAGTGAAGAGCTTTTGAAGAGCATTAACTCTAAGCATTCAAGAGGATAACTACTGAGCTACATCGACAACAAATTTGCTCAATCAAGGAGCTTCTTTTGTTATAATATTTCTGTTCTTGTCTATTTGCTGTAATTAGTTTCAGCAGGGACTGAAACTAAGAAAAAGGTTTAATCCACCCTTGTAATTGGATTGTGTAGCCTTGATCAAGGCATCTAAAAGTTGTGGTTGGTGAACATAAATAAAAACCAATTGGATTTGTAGATAGTGAGCCCGATTAAAACAATCCAGCTGTAATCTTGAGGGATTATAGTGGAATTTTTAAGAGTCTTTCTTGAAGAGTAGACATAGGTGCTGTGTGTGCATCAAACTACTATAAAAAAAAATTTTATCTTTGTGTGTGTGCTTGCTTTCTTCATTCTTTCATTCATACATTGTATTCACTACACAATTACACTAAAGATAAATTAGATAATTTAGCACATACTTGTTTTAAGTTTTAACAACCCAATTCATCCCTCCCCCCCCCCCCCCCTCTTGGGTTGTTTGGCTGGGCAACACCCTTAAAGGCCTCTGAGGCCTTGAATTCAACTATGCAGTGGAGGTGGACTTTTGTGAAGACCTCCTCAGTAGTCCTCGAGTGAAGCATCACACCAGTAGAGGACCCCTCATCAGGAGTCCTCGAAGGAGGCACGTTGGGCGTCGTTCTCACCTTCTGGCGGAATCCTTCCCTCGAAAGAAGTCCACCATCTTCTTTAAGGCCTCTTTGACCTGATGGCGAGCGGGCTCCATGGTTGCAAAGAAATGGGAAGGAGAAATGAGAGGAAAGAAAGAGTTTGTGGGTGCACCAGCTGCAGAAAAGAGTGATTTATAGAAAATCCAAATGAAAGTGCACCCATGTGAGAATCAATTCGGACCCCCCACATGTTGCATTTTGAAATTTCAATCGATGCTGCCATTTATTGTGCTTTCCTCTTATCATAGTGAAGTTGATGGAGCACTTCAAAAGCCATCCTGATTCATCACTTGACGATCAAAAATTGGCCTGGAGAAGACCATCAGCCAATTTTCTTAAAAAATTCTGCTAGCCATTATGGCAGCAGGAGTCCCAAGATATGCCATGAATAGACATTTCAATTTTTGAAACACGTCTGATTAGTCATGGTGATTCTTCTCCCAATGAATAGCAGAAATCTCTATTACTAAGAAGCAAGGGCTAACTCTTGAGGACCCCAGAAGGCCAAACCCACTCTTCAGCAGGTCGACGCCCATGAAGAATATAGTAATTAGAAGAAATTGGGATTAATCTGTAAGGACCCCCAAAAGCCGAACCCGCTTCTCAGTGGGTCAATACTGGGGTTAACCTATAAAGACCCCTCAAAAGCTGAACCTGCTCTTTAGCGGGCCAATGCTCGTCAAGGCCTTGTCAGTTCGGAAAGTGGGGGCTAATCTACAAGGACCCACAAAGGCCCTGCTTGCTTTTCAACAAAGCTAATGCCCATGAAGACCCCAATTGGTCAGGAAGTGAAGGTCAACTTTAAAAAAAAAAAAAAAAGAGAGTCCTTTGGAGGGCTAGTCCAAGAGGACCCTCAAGCCATCGACTTCGGCAAAACATCAAGCCAAACCTAAAAATATGGCCACTTTATGGATGTCATAGTAAGCCACCCTAATGTAAAAATAATTTATCCAAACTCTAAGTCCCATTTGCGAGATAGCAAACTTGCAAAATATCGAAGCAACATCGAAGCTCCAAAGTTTATTCCTTATCAGTAAATTTCTTACAATAGTTACAAGATAGATGACTACAAAAAGACAAAAGGATAAGACATTTGGGTTGAAAGATCAATCCTTGGCTGGTGGAGCTTCAGCGCTCAATGTTCCCCCTAAGTCAAGATGGGAATCAACTTTTAGAAAAAACCTTCTAACTAAGCTTTGACATTTTTTAAAGTCGAGATCCATCGCTTGAGCTGATATATCGCCAATTGTGATGGTCATATTGTGCAATGTCAAAGCAAACCGATCCTCCAATGACTTGATGGTTGCTTTAGCGTGTTCGGCCACGGCCGTCTTCTCCACAAGCTGAATTCAGAGTTCGATCAATGTGGATCTATTCTTATGAAGGGCTTCAGAGAGGTCAACAATTGTTCTCCTTATCGTGATAAGTTCACTTCGAATATTATCAACCAGTGACCTCTTTGCATTTAATAAGCAATAGAGATTTCTTATCTCACCCCTAGCCAAATAAAATTTTTCTTTGAGCTTATAAACTTCTTGCTTGGCTTCATCACCGATCTCACATGAAGCGAGATGATATGTCAACCTCATAATCTCATTTCGAGCTTCTTGCAGCTGCTCGTTGAGAAAGGCTTTCCCTGTACTTATCTTCCAACTAACATTCCCAACAGACTTCGCAATCTCATCACGCTCGATGGTCAATCTAAATTTTTCAAAGAAGTATTTTTTTGTTCATCTGCTCTAGACATTTTTGCAGACTCTTTTTCACCATCATCGCCTCTTCGTTACTCATCTTTAGCTTTCGAAGCTAGTCTTGGCTTCGATGGCATCCTGCTGAGCCTAACATAATTCTCTTTCAAAGGTTTCAATTCGAATTCTTAGAGGCAAGACTGTCGGAAGATACTTAATTTGGTATTGGGTGAACATACAGTGGCAACAATCACATCAAATTAACTGAAAAGAACATCACATACAGATAAGTCCAGAAATAGAGGTAAAACTCATCCTTTCATTAATTTTAAAAGTTAATTCTTACATTGACCAACAAAAAGAGAAAGAAAAAGGAATACAAGTTTAGTTGTGTCCGATCTCAATATGAGGATCGACCGATGGTGGACTAGATGTAACCATGATCGATTTCTCCAACGCTTGTGAGGGCGGCATGACATCAACAAAAATAGGTGCGGCATGACATTGACCGACACGACATCAGTCGGCTCAACCATCGAAGTCTCTTCAACGATATTTTCTTCCTCCTCTCCCAGGTTGTCTAAGAAACTCAATCCATGTTCGGGAAGTACTCCCTCATCTTCTTATGGTAAATATCTAGACCAGTGTTGAAGGCATCTTGACTGAAAGCACACATTTCATCCGAATATTCAGTAGATGCACGAAAGGCTTCTACAGCTGCATGTCCTACTTCGGCAACCTGTTCCTGGGCCTCCTTTCAACATCGATGGCCTTGCCTTGCGCTTCCAACCTCTCCTTTTTCTCTAAAGCCAGTGTGGCTTCAATTTCTTTCAACATATTTTTCAACTGGGCAACCTCAGCTTCTACCGCTCCTACCCTCGATTTGGCCTTGGCCTTTGTATCTTCGACCAACTTGCATTTGTTATCTGCTTCGGCAAGTTTTTTTCGACATCATTCATTTTGGTAATAATAGTCACCGCATAGTGCCCCACCTACATTCATAAGATAAGGAGTGAGTAAAAAAAAAGAAAAGAAAAAGAGAAATAGAAACAAATTCACCTTCACAAAAGCAGAGATCATCTACCTCTACTGCTTCACACTATCTTCTTTTTCGGTCTTCTCCAGACCATCATTGAGGAGCATACCTGTAAAAGCACGGTTGCAGTTTTTCCAACTATCGAAAATCTCCTTGGTGGCTGATGAACCCTGACCTTATTCCTGATCCATCAATTCTCTAGCAGAATCCAACTCTGCTAATACCGAGCCAGCTTGGAGGGTAGGAAGCTGAAGAAACCAGATCTAGGGTTTGAGGGTTAGATCTTGAAACTTTTTCAAGATCATGCAGCAGAAGACTAAAATAAATCAAAATTTATTTTATAAAATCAAAGAATCTCTAGATCTAAGATCCTAGTATTAAATCAAAAATTAAAACATATAGAGATTGAACTACATGTTGATCATATCAACATGTTTCTATGCTACATCTAATGTATGTAATAAATAATAGATCAGATCTATTACCTTGCAAGTTAGACGTTCTAACCTTGCTGATCCGAACTTGAGGATGATGTTGTGAGCCGCACATGCATCCGACCTCTAGGAGTCATCCACACGAGCCTACGAATCTCGATCAGAAGTCCTGCTCCAGAAAATCAGCACAGTATGCTAGTACTGCACTGATCCTTCTTCGATGGTTGATCAAGTGCCTCCTTCTTCTTGATTTGGACTCTTTCAAAGATGAAAAGTAGGAGGAGGAGTTTCAGATCTAAGATGCTCTCAGAAAACTCAAGATGGAGGAAGGAAAGAGATGAACACAACAACCCTAGAAGAAGAAGACCCTCTTCTTCTTCTCTTTGCTCTCTCTAGACACCCTATCGTGTGTCTATTATATCTCCATGCCCCAATCTTCTTTCTCTCTAATTTTTAGACACCCCAAAGGTCTCTCTTTGATCTATTTTTCACAAAAATTTCATAAAAAAATTTATTTTATATAGAGAGATATGATAGAGTCCTTGTCTAGGTCAAATACCTAGTCAAGGTTTATCCAAACATGGCAAGATAAGGGGCGCCCAACTCTTGGGCGCCTCCTCCTTCTTTTTGTGCATGGACCAATAGCAAAGGGTGCCTATCAAGTGCCATAAAAGTTACAAAAATCTTTAAAAAAATTTGGATAATATCAGTGCAAAAAGAAAAGAGTTTTGGATTTCTAAAACTCTATCTCATAGAATTTGAAATCCAAACTTATTCCTAATTTGATTTAATCCTCAACCATCTTTCATGTAAGAAAGAAGAGAGAAAACCTTTTGAGCATAGTGAAGACCTGGGAGAGGATTTTTTTCACACAAAATAAAAGGTAATTGGTGTGGAATAAGAGAGAGGATGTGGGGGGGCTTATGTGGCGTAAGGTAGAATCCTAGTCTTACTAGGATTCTATCTTATGACTTATTTTAATTTGATTCCTCAAACTAAATCAAACCAAAATTAGATCAATCCAATTAAAATAAGTCTTAACCTAATTAAAATCTAATTTAATCATATTAAATTAATTTAAATCTATTTTAATTTTTTAATCAAATTAAAAATTAGATTGACCCAAGTCCTAATTGAACTAAGACTAGTTTTTTCCTGCACTTGACTTATCCAATAAACTAATTGGACTTGATCCAATCAAGTCCAAATCAAATATAATTAAATTATATTTAATTAAACTTAATCTCAATCCATTGGCTTAATCAAATTAAGTCAATTAGCAATCGAATTGCTAATCGATCCTCCTGCAACACTTGCACTAGGTTAAATATCAATCGTATTGATCGTTTAACCCTAGAATGATTCTTAATCGTTGATCAACCATTCGATCAGATCATGAACTCTAATGTGTGTGACCTCATGGGTCTAAATCTAAGTGATAATATAGGAATAAATTTTTATACCAATCGAAGTGATCATCTAGCAATGGTACCCAACGGTCGGATAGGTCGAATGTGTAGAACAACATCCTTAGAACCCATGCGGATATAGTTTTCATATAATTCATCTCCTTGATCAAAATGATCATAGGACACCTCAGAGTTCAACTGTCAACTCTAATCAAGTTATCCACATTGTATTTTAAAATATCAAATCCATCTGATGGATTATCCTGGCCAAGATTTTGCTAAATTGAAATACAGCGACTCATTCATCTCCAACTCTTGGAGTGGTCAATCCCATCTCGATCACACTCTGACTTTGCAAGTACTTGATTATGCCCAGAAGCCTTCCGTCACTGAATTAGATATTCAGTTAGTGCAGTACCAAAGCACAGTGAGTTGCTTGTAAGTCACTGAGGCGATCTCAGATCTAAGGGACACTTATACCTATATCCCATTAGAGATATTCTCAACAGCAGAATGCTCTGAAGTTAGTCACGTTCAATGATGATGTATCCTTACATCTCACCTGTATGCCATACCAGTGTCTCCACACTTTTTGGTTAAGAGGACAACCAACCCATATGGCCTACAGCGACCTATGCTCGATAGAAGCTGTCGTCCTTATTAATAGCCTATCATTTGATCGTAAATAATTTTAAAGACTAATCAATAAATCCTCTCTTTATCGAACTTAAATAGTCCTAAGGACTTCATCATAACAATGGAGTTCGTTAGAAGATAAAAATTTATGATGAAAATACCAAAAATATATTTTATTTATTAACAAATCAATTACAACACTTGGTTGCTCAACCGTCAACAGTTTAATGATTGACTTTTGGGATATATTTCTCAACAGGAGCATAGCAAGTTTCAAAATCTTTTTTTGAGGGAAAATAGCCAAAATATCTCCCTCTGGACTTGAAGTCGAAGGAACCCTCTCCTTTTCATCTTTGTTTGGAGCTTTGGATTTCTTCTAAACACCAACAGACAAAGAAGATGCCATCCTTTTTGACGATCTCCTCAGCAACTTCTTCACTTTCTTGGGCTTCATCGTTGCTGTGAAAAGGTTCAACATCAACAAAAGGCAACAAAAAGAGGCATCGAGAGAAGGAATGGAGATCTCTTCACCTCTGGGATCGATCGAACTAACACCAGTATTAAAGAGAGACTGCTCCGATAGCAACTTCTTTAATGGAAGAATCCTATATCTCCTCAAGGTTACAGAGCGCTCTAGATCTTCATCTCCAAGCTTCGAGATCCAAAAGTCAAAATCTCGATCGACCCTAGTGTGGACACCCCCAATCCTCTATAGAGGGATCAGAAATGAAAAAGAACCGAATCTTCCAATTATTTACAGAAGATGGAGCCTCTTTTATCAATGCGGAGACTCCCCTTGGTGGGAAGATGTTGTTGGAAAAGCTTAGGGTTTCATGCATGCATTTCAAAAATTTTATAGTAAAATAAAGCTAGATTAAATATTTTAATATACAAATACATGTATAAGATCCGATCTTAAAATACTTATAGAAGGATCTATGACATGATATAGGATGCATGAAAAAAATCTGAATTTAAAATGAACAAGCATGTGAAAAAATCCACACAAGCAATAGATCATATCTACATCTACTAGGGTTTCGAACCCTATACCTGAGCATGCGTAGATAAATACCGCAACTAAAACTCGTTGATCTAAAGCTCTGCTAGTTGCTCGCAGTAGCACAGAGTGTCTGACCTCTATGGATCGTCCACATGAAACCCTTGAACCGATCAGCCTTCTGTGGGAGTGCTAGCTTGCGTAGACGGCTTCTAATGACAGATATGATTTGATTTTCTTCTTCGATCAACTCGAACCCCTCTGATATCGAAGATAGATCAGTGGAGGTTCCTGGATGGTAGAAGAAAATTAGATGAAGACTCTTTTCTCTTTAGTTTTTTTCTTATCCAAAAAATCTAGAACAATTCTAGATCTCTCACTCAAGAGGAGATGGATCTCCTCCAATGCTCATGCCAACGAGATAGAAGCCCACCCCAAACCTCATACCCCACAAAGATGTTTGGCTCCTCTCTTTCTCAGCTCTCTCGTGGTGAAAATTTAGAGAATTGTTGGTGCACAAAAGATCATATCTTTTATGGTTGCCGCACAAGTAAGGTAGGATGAGATAAGAGTCCAATTAGGTTTGAATTCAAACTTCCTTTTGAATCCAAACTCTAACACCCTTATCCCCATCCATAGCTAGATCAAAGAGGGCACCGAACAAGGCTTTTGGCATGGAAAAAAAAAGCTCGGGAAGACTTTCTTTTGTCGCACATATCAAGCACCCTTCACAAGGGGCCGGCGGGTTGGAGTTTTATTGGATCAGGACTCTTAAGTTTACATCAAATTCAAACTTTCTTTTAATCTTTTCCTTAACCATCCAACCCTATCCATTATAGGCGACAACCAAAGGCTATGGAGTGATATTTTCTCACACTAAATCAGATTTAGCAAAGAAACCATGGCATGAAGACAAGGTGAGGTGCAAGGGAAAAAGTCTAATCACATTGGACTCTAGGGTTTAGTCAATTAAGTCCTTAATTAGGTTTCATCCAAACCCAATTTAATTAGACATAAATAGACCATGATGAACCTAATCTAATTACATTCCTATGGCCTCAATTAAACCTGATCAAACCAGAGAATTAACTGAGCTATAGTCCTGATCAAACAGGATTAATTCTTCCTTAGCGATAAGGTCATCTCATAACCAAATCAGGTTTGAACTAATTGAATTCAATTCAATCAAACTTGATCCAGACTTTAATGCTTCATTAAAATTAAGTTAATTAGTAATCTAATTACTGATCAATTCTCTTAAATTTTACTAACACTTAGCAAATTATTTTATTGTAACTATTGTACAGAGTTAACCATCAATTGTATTGACGATTTTACCCTCAAATGATTCTCAATCATCAATCTGTCAGTTGATCGGAGAGAAATTTTTAATGTGTGTGACTCCATAGGTTTGAACCTAAGCCAGTAGTATAGAAATAGATTTATATACCAATCAAAGTGACCATCTAGCAATGGTACCTGACGTTCGGATAGACCGAATGTATGCAAAACAACACTCACAACCTACTGGCATATGATTGTCGTATAATTCATCCCTTTGACCTTTGATGTTCAAGATGACTTAGAGTTTAAATTACCAACTCTTAACAGTACATCCATTATGTGTCTCAATCTCATAAATTCTGTAACTCCTCACAAGTACTGCTTTGGATAAAGTTTTACTAAATTGAAACACAAAGTATTTTCTCCAATCTCTTGGAGTGGTCAATTCCTTCTTGACTCACGCACCAACTTCACAAGTACTTGACTATGCCCAGAAATCTTTCGATCCTAAATTAAAAATTCAGATAGTCCAGCACCAAAGCATAGTGAGTTGCTTGCAAGTCACCGTGGTGATCTCAAATCGAAGGGACACTTATACTCATATCCCTTCGGAGGAACCCTTGACAGCAAAGTCCTCCAAAGTTGGTCACGTTTAGTAAAATACACTCCTATATTTTATCTATATGTCATACCAGCATTTTCATACTCCTTGATTAAGAAGATAACCAACTCATATGGCACACAACGACCTACACTTGATATAGCTATCTGTTAAAAATTATGTCCCAAAGCCAATCGTCAGCCAGTTAACGGTTGTGCTTATCATTATAATTATATATAAATTATTTAATTAATAAATACTATTTAATTTTTTATCACTGTGTATATCTCATTTTGAACTCCTGTTATGTGATGAAGTTCTTAGGACTATTTGATTGATATAGAAGGATATATCATTTAGTCCTTAAATAAGTTCACGATCAAATGGTATGCTATTACTAAGACGATAGACATATCAAGTGTAGGTCGTTGTATGCCATATAGGTTGGTTATCCTCTTAACCAAGGAGCATGGAGACGCTGGTATGTCATGCAAGTAAAATACAGGAGTACATTCTCTGAATGTGACCAACTCTAGAGCACTCTACTGTCAAGAGTCACTCCGAAGGGATATAGGTATAAGTGTCCCTCTGACCTGAGATCACCACGATGACTTGCAAGCAACTCACTATGCTTTGATGCTGGACTACCTGAATTTTTAATTTAGTGATGAAAAGTTTCTAGGCATAGTCAAGTACTTGTGAAGTCGGTGTGTGAGTCAAGATGAAGTTGACCCCTCCGAATAAGTAGGAGTTAATGTATCAGTGTGTTTCAATTTAGTAAAACTTTGATCGGGGTAATCCATGCGATGAATTTTAAAAATTAAAATACAATGTAGATGACCGTATCAGGGTTGGCAGTTAAACTCTAGATCACTTTGAACATTTGGATCAAAGGGATGAATTATACGGTAACTATATTCAAATAGGTTCTTGAGTGTTGCTTAGCATACATTCGGCTATCCGGACGTCAGGTACTATTGCTAGATGATTACTTCGATTATTATAGAAATCAATTTTTATGCTACCAGCTTAGGTTCGAACCTATAGGGTCACACACATTAGAAGTTGTTGGAAAAGGTGCAGGGTTTCATGCATGAATTTCAAAATAATTTTGAAATATAATGCAGCAGAATATGTAAATTAAATAATTTAATATATAAATACATGTAATCAGATTACTAAATTCTACAATTAGGACCTATAACATGTCATATTGTATTTATAAATCAAAAAATAAAAGCTTTGGTATTGATCAAATCAATATCCTAGATCTAAAACAGTTTTAGATCTAAAACTTAGATCACATCTAGATAAGAGAAGAGATCAGATCTCTTACCTTCATGCAGGTCTAAAACTCCATGGTTGATTTTTTTTATTGCCTTTAGAGCTGCACACACGTCCGACCTCTACAGGTGATCCACACGAGACTGCAACAAAATCGAAGGTTTGTCGAATGAAGATCCACTCGAAGTGCTAGCTTCTTACAGATCCCTCCAGATGGTTAATCTAAAAAATATTCTTCATATCTCTTAGATATTCCAAGAGATGAAGAATATGAGGAGGAATAAGGGAGAAGTCAAATCTTTTGACCTCTCTAAAATCAAAAATAATAATATAAAGAAAAAGTCTTAAGAGAAGACAGTTCTTCTCTTTCAGTACATCAACGATTGATGTCCTGAGAACATCTCTATGCTAGGACATGCGAAGACCTTCTTCTCTAGATATTTTTTTAATTTCTACATCTTATGATATCTAATTTTTTTCATAAAAAAATCTCATAATTTATGAAGAAGAAGGGTTCTAAAAGAAACCTTAACAAAAGACCTTCTTTCTTCTTCTTCTCTCATTAGAATATGATCAGATCATGTCCAAAATAAGATCACCATGCTCCAACTCATTGGAGCATGAATCCACTATGCCATCCCTCTCTCTCTCTCTCTCATATTTTTATCATATAAAAATATAAAATAAAGAGAAAATAAATTGAAAAGAAAAATAATAAAAGAAAAACATCTTCTCTCTTACCTTTTGTTTCTACAAGACATCAACTTTTGATCTCTTGATAGAAGACTCTTCTCCAAAGAATTTGATGCCTCAAACCACCCATTCCATCCTCTTTCTCTCTCAAATTTTATCACATAAAAAATATAAAAAACAAATAGAGAATAATATGAAAGAAAAATAATGAGAGATGATAATCTTTTCTCTTACCTTTCTCTCTACAAGATATCAACCTTTGATCTCTTGATTGAAGACCCTCCTCCAAGGATTTTGGCACCTCAAACCACCCATGCCTTCCTCTTTCTCCCCTACTATTTTTATCTAAAATCCACAAATTTTTGACTCTTTTTTGATAGCATATGGGGCGGCAACTTTTTATATGGTAGACTAGGTCATAAAACCTAGTCTAACAAGGAGTCCATAGGGCATCCAACTCTTGGACGCCCCCTCCCTCATAAATTTTGTGGAGAGCATGAAATAACTCACAAAAGGGGCTACAAAAAGAAGGGATAAGCTTGGGGAAAGTTGGCACAAGAGAGAAGAGAAGAGTCCTTGTGAAGAGGGACTTTTTCAAAAAAAAAGGATAAACCTAAACCACTTTCCATAATTAGCCAAATCTCTTTCCATATTAAATCAAATCAAATCTGATTCAAATCTCTAGAATAAGTGGTGTGATATAACATTCCTTAGACATGGATATCATAAAAAAATATCTAAAAATTAATTAGTGGGCGTGGGCTTGAGATTTCTTAGGTGGCACAAGAGAAGAGATGGAGTCCTAGTCTAACTAGGATTCTTATGTAGATTAGGTCAAACACTTTGAACCCAATCTAAATTAATTGTAACCTAATTAATGATGATCCTATTCTAACCAAAAGTCTAATTAAATCAGATTAAATCATATTTAATTTTGATTTAAATTCTAACTTAGTTAAAATTTAGTGTATACAAGTTCGAGTCGAACAGGGACTTGTTCTTCCTTGCAATTGGCTTATCCAATAAATTAATTAAATTTAATCTAATTAAATTCAAACTAATTCTAATTGAATCAAATTTAATTAGACTTGATCTCAACCCAATTGCTCAATCAGATTGAGTCTATTAGCAATCCAATTGCTAATTGATCCTCCTGCAACATTTGTATTAGGTTAAACATCAATCACATTGATCGTTTAACCTAAGAATGATTCCAATCATCGATGAACCATCTAATTAGGTTACAACTTCTTATATGTGTGACCCTATAGGTTCAAACCTAAGTTGGTAGCACAGAAACTAATTTTTGTACCAGTCAAAGTAACCATCTAGCAATGATTTTCGACGTCCAGATAGGTCGAATGTATGCAAAGCAACATTCTAAGAACCCTGACCCATGGTTACCGTATAATTCATCCTTTTGATTAATAATACTCAAGATGACTTCGAGTATGTTATCAATCACTCATATCAGTCATCTCTATTGTGTCTCAAAATTTTGCAAATCTCGTGACTCCTCACGAGGATTACCCAGGCCTAGGTTTTGCTAAATTGAAACACAGCGAGACATTCTCTTCCTAAAGTTAATCAGGAGTGATCAATCCTATCTTGACTCACACACCGACTTCACAAGTACTTGACTATACCCAAAAATCTTTCGAACCTATATTAAAAATACAAGCAGTCCGGCACCAAAGCATAGTGAGTTGCTTGCAAGTCACCGTGCTGATCTCAAGTCGGAGGGACACTTAAACCCATTAGCCTTAGCTAACTACTCTTGATAGTAGAGCATAACATTGGTCATGTTCAATATAGATATACTCCTACATCTCATTTGGATGCCATACTAGTGTCTCCACACCACTTGGTTACGAGGATAACCAACACATATGGCATACAGCGACCTACACTTGATAAGTTATCATCCTTGTTAATAACTTATTATTTGATCGTGAACAATTTAAGAACCATTCAATAAATTTTTTTTTATCGATTGATTATAGTTCTAAAGACTTCATCATAATTTAAGAGTTCATTTAAGGAAGATAGAACTTTTATGATGAACTTGTCAAATAACTATTATTATTAGATAATTCATATACTAATTTCAATCATCTATCACTTAGATGATTGGCTTTAGAATATATTTTTTAATAAAAATTTCTCTCCAATCATTTGGCTAATCTGAAGAGTCTCAGTCAACGGGAACTCTGGTGAAGAGTCCCACTTGATAGAGACTCTGCTGAAGAGTCCTACTGGATGGGGACTCTAGAGAAGAGTCCCACTAGACTTGCACTTTATCATTAATGAAGTATAAATTAATGATTAGATTACTAATTAGCTCAATTTGATTGAGTATTAAAGTTTGGATCAAGTCTGATTGAATTTGATTCAATCAAGTCAAGTCTGATTAGGTTATGAGATGACCTAATCGGTAAGGAAGAAATGATCCTGATTTGATCGGATCTATGGTCCAATTAATTTATTAATTTGATTAAATTTAATTAAGATTATAATAATTTAATTAGATTAGGTTCATCATATTTTATTTGGATCTAATTGGATTGGGTTTGAAAGAAATCCAATTGATTAAACTCTAGAGTCCCAAATGAGTAGGACTCTATCCCTTGCGCTACCTAAATTGTCTCACGCCGTTTCTCACCACACAAAATCAGTTTGTATGTGAGAAAATTAAAAAATAATCCTTCTTTTGTCACTCATTAAGGATAGAAATTGATTGATTTTGATTTGAATTCAAATTAGTTTGAATTTTAACTTAAAACCTTATTTATATCCTTTGACACGTTGGCTGCTTTTGAAGGGATCTATTGTGTATGATAAAAGGAGGTCTTCCCAACTGATTTTTATATCTAATTTTCTTTGGTAAGTCTCTTTTTAAGTTAGATAAGGGTGAGAAAAGGTTGGAGTCAAATTAAAATTCAAAAGAGTTTGAATTGCAACAAACTCCAGCCCTTATCCTGTTTTATCTGGTTTGTGCGACAACTATAAAAAGGCCATAATTTTGTATACCAAAAGAAGAGAGCTCTTCACCACAAGGTATCAAAAAAAAAGAGGGTCAAAAATACTTCTTTAGAATGTGAGGATTGGGTGGGTTTACTTCCTCCTTGGTGTGAACAAAAGAGGAGATCGTTCTCCTTTTGGGTGAGAGACCTAGAACTATTCTAGATTTTTGGATGAGAGAAAAATCAAAGAGAAGAAAAGCTTCATCTAAATTTTCTTCACCATCCAGTATCCTTCTCTGATCCCTCTTCAATAATAAAAAAGTTTAAGATGATCGAAGAAGAAGATCGAATCAGATCTGCCACCAGAAGCTGACTGCGCGAGCTAGCATTCTTGTGAAAGGCTGATCGGTCCGAGAGGCTTCGTGTGGACCATCCGTAGAGGTCGGATGCTTGTGAGATTGCTCGATATTAGTGAGAGCTTCATATCATGCTTACCAATAGTGAAGATCATCAACCCATGAAAAGATGATGAGTTCGGAACTCTACCGACATAATCTAAAGGTTAGATCAAATTCAGGGCATTGATGTGATCGATGCAGTTTTCTATTTTATTTCAGATTTTATATGTAAATTTTTTATATCATAGATTCTTAATAATAATTTAGATCTAATTTAAGATATATTTAAAAGATTAAAATATTTAATTTTTTATTATTTTACTATAAAATTTTAAAAATACATACTTTGAACTATCCATTTTTTCTTCATATGGTATCAGAGCAAGATTTTTTATGACATGAATTTTTTTACATATAATTTGATTTTAATTATTTAGATTAGATCTAAATAGTTAATTTTAAATCTGATTAGTATAGTAATCTGATTGGATAGATCCTCGTAGCCATCCGATCATAGGAGAAATCAGGATTTCACTATCCTATTTATCCATTCGATGGGATCTCCTATGGCGTGTAGGGGTGCTGCACGATCTTTTTTATGATGATGAATAATGAAAAAAATTTTAAAATTTTATTTTAGATCTAAAATAATGAATATTAGATCTAAAATTAAAATTTTGATCATTAGATGATTGATTGTAAAAATATTATATAAAATTAAAAACTATTTTCAAACACGGAACCCGAACCCATATCAGTCCAAAATTTAATTGAGAATTAAGCAATCTAGATTTGAGAATCAAAGATCTAAAGCATTAATTTCATAACTCATGGGTTAATGGGTTAGCTCAAGTCAAGTCCATTTAACTGGATTAGACCTAGGGTTAGAAATCATTGATAATCTTCCATGTTAATAATTGATCAAATCTAATTAAAAGTTAATTCTGATTGGATCAATTTCTTCTTTTGATCAATTTCAATAGTTATAGTTGGTCAAGTCCATATCTTTAATTAGACCAATATGGACTTTGATCATAGCTCCGTGGTCGAATCCAAGTCTATAAGTTGATCAAATTGAAAATGACTAACCAGTTGGTGTCTAAGATAAGTATGAAAACTTTGATCGATGGTCATTAATTGAGAGCTACTCGCATAGATTGAGTCTATGTCGAGTTAATGGTATATCCCTCCCATCGATCTCACTTACTTGGCCAACATGGTGAATCATATTTTGATTAGATCACTTAATGATTGGAGTTAACCCATGCTAACTAGAAAATCAGTATGACTGATTTAGGTGTCCCTAGTTCAACTTATCTTAAGTCCTCTTTATGACTTGGTGAAGCCAGTAGGAGAATTCATGACTGGTTGGCTGGACCAGCTTATGTCTGATCTTCTTAAATCTGACTTGGTGAAGTCAGTGGGAGTATTAAGATTAACTGGTCAAGTCTCATCTCATCTCTTAATTCAACTAATTAAATCTTCTAAAATTATTAAGTCTCTAAAATGAAATAGTTATGATGATAACTAGATCATAGCCTCCCATTAAGTTGGGTAATAATAAGTCCAATGATTTAGATGATCATTAGAGATGCCACACACCTGGTGCTCATCTGGCTGTCAAAATTATCATTCATAATATGTTGTTTTAGTTGTGTCTTTCTGATGATGGTCAGGTTGGCCGAGCCACACTCGGGCCTGGTCACTCGTTTGTTAGATACACTAAATTTTAATATGTTAATAGTTGAACCTAACCAGAACCTTCAGTGGAGGTGCCACACGCTGTTGAAGAGGTGTCTGGGATAAAATTGAATACTAAAAATTATTTGGTGAAACAATTAATTAAGAACCTACCCATGGGTACATAAGGGTTGGCCGACCACACTCGGGCCCATGTGCAGTCCATGTGGATTCTAGTACCTACTAAAAAATTAGTGTAATTTCTCGAATTGCAGGTAGAGGCTATCAATTCAAATAAAATAATGGGAGAACCTTTAGACTAAAATCTATCTTTAGGCTTAATCAGTTCAGATACTCATTAGGTTCTGATTTTTCTTTTGCAGTTATGGCCACCACCTTGTCGCTCCAATCACTATAAAATAGTGATAAATTAATAGGATCAAATTTTGATAGCTGGTATCGAAAACTCAAAATAGTCCTGGAGTACGAATGGATCTTGTATGTATTGATAGATCTGGCACCTGAGGAGCCAGCTCCGAATATGCATAGCACGGTCAGAGACACATATCAGAAGTGGCTCAATGATCGAACTACGGTTCGTTGTATTCTGCTGGCGGTGATGAATGATGAGTTTAGCCATCATTTCGAGAATGCTTAGCCATAGGATATGTTGCAAATATTGAACGAGTTCTTTGACACACCTGACGACATTGAGAGGCACAAGACTAGTTGTGCCATCTACGCTCGAATGAGGGAAGGAGCATCAGTCACTGATTATGTATTGTACATGATCGAGATGATTGAGCACCTAAGCAAGCTCGGCTTTTTCCTGCATGAGCAGTTGGGGAAGATACTATTCTGAACTCTCTGCCCAAGTCCTACCTCCTTTTTCTTACTCATTTTTGAATAACAAAGCCTGCAGTTAACTACCACAGTTTGCTGGGGTTACTGCAAAACTTTGAGAAGGATTACCAGCTCCAAAAAAAGTCAGTGAATGCTGTGAGAGGATCTTCTTCTGGACGTCGATCCTTTAAGAAAGAAAAGAAGAACAAAAAAAGGGTGTAAAGTGCTAGGGCACCCAAGCCCAGTCAGACCAAGAAATCCAAGTTCGATCAAAGTCAGATGGAATGCTTCTACTGCAAGAAGTAGGGGCGCTAAAAAAAGAATTATCCTCAATACATTACCTTCCTGGATCCGAACAGACCAAGAAAGAAGCAAGTTGTTGCTGGACAAGGTAATTATATGATAACACCTTGTATTTCTCAATTTATGATTCTACTATCTAGGTATTAGATACCAGAAGCCCTTTTAATATTTGCAATTCATTATAGGATCTACAGGTCAATAGGAGATTTGAAGAAGATGAAAGATTCTTTAATATTGGAGATGGAAGATCAGTTCTAGTTCTAGCGTTAGGGACTATTAAGCTTGTATTCAAGTTTAATGTAATTGTTCTAAGTGAATGTCACTTTTGTCCTTCTTTTTTATTGAATATTATTTCTGTAGGCTTTTTGACCACATACAGTTATAAAATTTTAATAAAAAAAAATAAATTTAATATCATTATGAATGGTGTTAATGTGATGAATAGACAACTGAACAAGGGTATTTACATATTATCATAATCTATTAGTGTAATGTACACATCCAACAAACACCCTAAAATTAGTGATGTCTTCAATATCTACCTTTGGTATTGTAGGTTAGGCCATGTTAACAAGAACAGAATAAACAGGTTGATACAAGAGAGAATTCTCGAAATTAGTGATTATGAATCACTCCCAACCTATGAGTCCTGTCTTCTTGAAAAAATGATCAAATCATCTTTTACTGAAAAATGTGAGCGAGCCAGTGAAGTTCTAAGTCTGATACATACTGATGTATGTGGATCGATGAACACTAGTATCAGAGATGGATATTATTATTTTATTACTTTTACAAATGATCTATCGATGTATGGACAACTTACTTAATGACACATAAGTCAGAATCATTTGAAATGTTCGAACGATTTCATAATGAAATAGAGAAACAAACTAAAAAGAATATTAAAACTCTTTGGTCTGATCGAGGAGGAGAATACCTTTCTAGTGAGTTTCTGACATACTTAGAAGAGAATGGGATTCTCTCATAATGGACCCCTCCTGAAACACCACAGCATAATGGTGTATCGAAAAGGAGGAATCGAACCCTATTAGATATGGTTCGATCCATGATGGGCTTTACAAGCCTATCAATTTTTTTTTGAGGATACGCACTCGAGTCGGCTTGTTATATTTTAAATAAAGTTCTGAGTAAGTCTGTAAAAAAAATACCACATGAGATGTGGATAGAGCGTAAGCCAGCACTCTCTCACCTGAGGATTTGGGGATATCCGGCTTATGTCAAATGTTTGAAAATTGACAAGCTTAGACCTAGGTCTGACAAATATCTATTTGTAGGATACTCAAAGGAGATCAAGAGATATTACTTCTACCTTGCTGACGATTCATCAGTAATAGGGCTGTCTTTTTAAAAAAAGAGTTCCTTAGTGAAGGAACTAATACCTCAAAGATTGAACTTGATGAAGTTCGATTGATAGAAGAACCGACACAATCTAGTAAATTCAGAGAGTCAAACTTGATTAGATCAAATCTGGAACCTATAGTAGAAACATCTTTAAGGAGATCCGATAAAGTACCACATCAACTGGTAGATACTATGGTTTCTTAGTCCAGAACGGAGATCCAGTTGAACTCGATGAGAACAATGAGGATCCGATCACCTATATGGATGCGATGCAAAGGTCTGACTCCGATAAGTGGCTAGAAGCTAGGAAATCCGAAATGAAGTCCATGAAAATCAACAATGTATGGACATTGGTTGACCCACCTGAAGGGATAAAACCCATAGGGTGTAAGTAGATCTTCAAAAAAAAGAGGGGCACAGACAGAAAGGTGGAGATCTATAAAGCCCATCTGGTTGCCAAGGGTTACCGTCAGCATTATGGTATTGACTATGACGAGACGTTTTCTTCTATGGCAATGCTCAAGTCTATTCGGATTATGCTTGCCATAGCAACATATCTGGACTATGAAATCTGGTAAATGGATGTGAAAACAACCTTCCTAAACGGAGAGCTAGAAAAAAAATGTATGATACAACCAGAAGGTTTCATATCCACAGATGAGTCTAAGATGTGCAAGCTTCAAAGGTCTATCTATGGACTTAAGCAGACATCTCGGAGTTGGAACATGCATTTTGATAAAGTGATCAGAATGTATGGTTTCATTAAGAATGGAGAGAAACCCTGTATATACAAATAGGTTAATAACTCTGTCGTAGTATTTCTTGTTTTGTATGTCGATGACATTCTCTTAATCGAGAATGACATCTCTACATTACAGAGAATAAAAGTTTGGTTGTTATCACAGTTCTCCATGAAAGACTTAGGAGAAGCATCCTTCATCCTTGGGATGAAGATCTATAGAGATAAATCTAAAAGATTGCTTAAATTATCCCAGTCGACGTACATTGATACTGTGCTGAAAATGTTCAACATGAAGAATTTCAAGAAAAGCTATCTTCTGATAGACCAAAAAATTTTTCTCTTGAAGAGTGATTGTCCAACCACTCCTCAAGAGAGAGAGCGTATGAGTAAAATTTCATATGCTTCGGCAGTGAGATTTATTATATATGTCATGATATGTATGCAATCAGATATGGCATACTCATTAGGAGTAGTGAGCAGATACCAGTCCAATCCAGGTGAGAATCACTGGAAGGTCGTCAAGACCATCCTTAAGTATTTGAGAAATACTAAGGATTAGTGGCTTATCTATAAAGAATCTGACTTAAAACTTGTGAGGTTTACAAACTTCAATTTTCAGTCAGATCATGATGACAGCAAAAGCGTGTCGAGATATATTTATACCCTGAACAATGGAGCAATCTACTGAAAAAATTTCAAGCAGCACACTGTGGCCGACTCTACTTGTGAGGTAGAATATATTGCAGCATCCGATGCTGTGAAGGAAGCTGTGTGGCTACAAAAATTCATCAACGAGCTCGGAGTGGCATCCTCCCTTGATGGCCCCATCTTGTTGTACTGCGACAGTACTGGTGCCATTGCTCAAGCGAAGAAATCGAAGTCACATCAGTGGACCAAGCATATTTTGCACTGCTACCATCTGGTCCGAGAGATCGTGGATCGAGGTCACATCGAGCTTCAGAAGATCGACGGAAAGGAGAATTTGACCGACCCATTTACTAAAGCCCTCGGCATCAAGGAGTTCCAAGACTACAAATCAAAGATGAGTATACGATACTGCATCGCTTGATTTGAGTCCAAGTGGGAGTTGTTGGGAATTGTGTCCCAAAGTCAATCGTCAACCTGTTGATGGTTGTGCTTATCATTATAATTATATATAAATTATTGAATTAATAAATATTATTTATTTTTTTATCACTGTGTACATCTCATTTTGAACTCCTGTTATGTGATGAAGTCCTTAGGACTATTTGATTCGATATAGGAGGATATATCATTTAGTCCTTAAATGAGTTCACGACTAAATGATATGCTATTACCAGGATGATAGATATATCAAGTGTAGGTCGTTGTGTGCCATATAGGTTGGTTGTCCCTTAACCAAGGAGCGTAGAGACGCTGGTATAGCATATAGGTGAAATATAAGAGTACATTTTGCTGAACATGACCAACTCTGGAGTACTCTGCTGTCAAGAGTCACTCCGAAGAGATATAGGTATAAGTGTCCCTCCGACCTGAGATCAACACAGTGACTTGCAAGCAACTCACTATGCTTTGGTACCGGACTACCTGAATTTCTAATTCAGTGATGAAAGATTTCTGGGCATAGTCAAGTACTTGTGAAGTCAGTGTGTGAGTCAAGATGAAATTGACCCCTTCGAGTAAGTAAGAGTTAATGTATCAGTGTATTTCAATTCAGTAAAACTTTGATCGGGGTAATCCATGTGATGGATTTTGGAAATTAAAATGCAATATGGATGACCATATCAAGGTTGGCAGTTAAACCCTATGTCACCTTGAGTATTTTGATCAAAGGGATAAATTATACGGTAACTATATTCAAATAGGTTCTTGAGTGTTGCTTAGCATACATTTGGCCTTCCGGATGTCGGGTACCATTGCTAGATGGTTACTCCGATTGATACAGAAATTAGTTTCTGTGCTACCGATTTAGGTTTGCATCTATGGGGTCATATATATTAGAAGTTCTTCTCCGATCACTTGACTAATCTGAAGAGTCTCAGTCAACAGAGACTCTGGTGAAGAGTCCCACTTGATGGGGACTCTGCTAAAGAGTCCCACTGGATGGAGACTTTAGAGAAAAGTCCCACTAGATTTAGACTCTATCATTAATGGAAGATTAATTAGTGATTAGATTAATAATTAGTTCAATTTGATTGAGCATTAAAGTTTGGATCAAGTCTGATTGAATTTGATTCAATCAAGTGAAGTCTGATTAGGTTATGAGATGACCTAATTGGTAAAGAAGAAATGATCCTAATTTGATCAGATCTATGACTCAATTAATTTATTAATTTGATTAAATTTAATTGAGATTATAAAAATCTAATTAGATTAGATTCATCATATTTTATTTAGGTCTAATTGGATTAGGTTTGAAAGAAATTCAATTGGTTAAACCCTAGAGTCCCAAATAAGTAGGACTCTATCCCTTGCGCCACCTAAATTGTCTCACACCATTTCTCACTACACAAAATCAGTTTGTATGTGAAAAAATTAAAAAATAATCCTTCTTTTGTCATTTATTAAGGATAAGAATTAGTTGATTTTGATTTGAATTCAAATTAGTTTGAATTTTAACTTAAAACTTTATCCATATCCTTCCACACGTTGGCTACTTTTAAAGGGGTCTATTGTATACGAGGAAAGGAGGTCTTTCTAACTGATTTTTATGCTCAATTTTCTCTAGTAAGTCCCTCTTTAAGTTAGATAAGGATGAGAAAAGGTTGGCGTTGAATTGAAATTCAAAAGAGTTTGAATTACAACAAACTCCAGCCCTTATCCTGTTTTATCTGGTTTGTGCGACAATCATAAAAAGGCCATAATTTTGTGTGCCAAAAGAAGAGAACTCTTCACCATGAGACACCAGAGAGAAAGAAGGTCAAAAATACTTCTTTGGGATGTGAGGATTGGATGGATTTTCTTCCTCCTAGGCATGAACAAAAGAGGAGACCGTTCTCCTCTTGGGTGAGAGACCTAGAACTATTCTAGATTTTTGGGTGAGGAAAAAATCAAAGAGAAGAGAGTATTCATCTAAATTTTCTCCATCATCCAACATCCTTCTCTGATCCATCTTCGATATTGAAAAGGTTCGAGGTGATCGAAGAAGGAGATCAAGTCAGAGCTGCCATCAGAAGCTGACTGCGTGAGCTAGCACTCCCACAGAGGGCTGATCGGTCTGAGGGGCTTCATGTGGACCATCCGTAGAGGTTGGATGCTTGAGCGGCTGCTCGACATCAGTGAGAGCTTCATACCAGGCTTACTAGCAGTAGAGATCATCAACTCATAAAAAAGTGATGAGTTTTGAACTCTACCGGCATAATCTAAAGGTTAGATCAAATTTAGGGCATCGATGTGATCGATGCAGTTTTTTATTTCGAATTTTATATATAAATTTTTTATGTCATAGATCCTTAATGGTAGTTTAGATCTGATCTAATACATATTTAGAAGATTGAAATATTTAATTTTTTATTATTTTATTATAAAATTTTAAAAATACATACTTTAAACTATCCATTTTTTCTTCACTATCTTCCTCGTAATAGCATATCGTTTGATCGCGAACTCATTTAAGGACTAAACGGTAAATCCTCCTTTATCGATTTAAAATAGTTTTAAAAACTTTCATCATAACACAAGAGTTCGATATAAAAGATGCACAAGCTTATGATGAAAACTATCAAATAATATTTTATTAATAATTAATTTATATACATTTACATCAATTAATTCAACCGTCAATAGACTAATGATTAGCTTTGAAATATAATTTTCAATAACTCCCACTTGGACTAAAACCAATCGATACAGTATCGTATATCCATCTTTGATTTATGGACTTCGAACTCCTTGACCGTAAGAACTTTAGTGAATGGGTTGGCTAGGTTCTCCTTTCCATCGATCTTCTGAAGCTCGACGTCATCTCGATCCACGATCTTCTAGACAAGGTGGTAGTGATGCAGAATATACTTCATCCGCTGATGTGCCTTTAGCTCCTTTGCCTGAGCTATGGCATCAGTACTATCATAGTAGATCATAACTAGACCATTTAGGGAGGGTGCCACTCCAAGCTCGATGATGAACTTTCTCAGCCACACAGCTTCTTTTACAGTATCAAATGCCACGATGTACTCTGCCTCGCATACTAAGTCGGCCACAGTGTGCTGCTTAAAATTTTTTCAGCAGACGCTCCACCATTCAGAGTATATATGTATCCTGACTCACTCTTGCTATCATCATAATCTGACTGAAAACTGAAATCAGTGTAATCCACAAGTTTCAAGTCAAATTCTCCATAAATGAGCCATCGATCCTTAATATTTTTTAAATACTTAAGGATAATTTTCATAACCTTCCAATGATTTTCATCCGGATTAGATTGGTATCTACTTACTATCTCTAGTGAGTATGTGATATCTGGCCTTGTACATATTATGATGTATATTATAGAATCCACTGTCGAGGCATATAGAATTCTACTCATATGCTCTCTCTTGAGAGATTGTCAGACAATTCTTCTTCGAGACAGAAACTCCATAGCCTATCGGAAGATAGCTTTTTTTGAAATTTTCTATGCTGAACCATTTCAATATGGTATCTATGTACGTAGACTGAGACAGTCCAAGCAGCCTCTTAGATCTACCCCTATAGATCTTCATCTCTAGGATATAAGCTACTTCTTTCAGATCCTTCATGAAGAATTATGACGACAGCCACACTTTTATTCCTTATAATGCAGGGACATCATTTTTTATTAAGAGAATATCGTCTACATACAAAATAGAAAATACAACCATGAAATCATTAGCCCACTTGTATATATAGGGTTCCTCTTCGTTCTTAACGAAGCCATATGTTCTAATTATCTTATCAAAATATATGTTCCAACTTCAAGATATCTGCTTCAATCCATAAATAGATCTTTGAAGCTTGCACACCTTGGACTCGTCTGTGAATGTGAATCCTTCAGGTTGTATCATATACACTTTTTTATTCAGCTCTCCACTTGAAAAAATTATCCTCACATCCATTTACCAGACTTTATAGTCCAAGTAAGCTGCTATTGCAAGCATGATCTGAATGGACTTGAGCATTGCTACAGAAAAAAATATCTCATTATAGTCAATACTATAATACTGATGATACTCTTTGACAACCAGATAAACTTTATAGATCTTCACTTTTTCATCTGTGCCCCTTTTCCTTTTAAAGACCTACTTACATCCTATGGATTTTACTCCTTCAGGTAGATTAACTAATGTCCGCACATCATTGATATTCATGGACTCTATTTTGGACTTCATGGCTTCAAGTCATTTTTCAGAGTCAGACCTCTGCATCGCATCCATATAGATGATCGGATCCTCATCGTTCTCATCGAGCTTAACAGGATCATCATCCCAAACCAAAAAATCATAGCATCTATCCGATTGATGCAGTACTCTTACAGATCGTCTTAAAGGTGGATCTACATTGGGCTCCAGACTTGATCTAATCAAATCTGGTTTAGATTCAGTCATTGATGTCGATCTTCTACCTATCGAGCTTTGTCAAGCTCAACTTTAAAGGTACTTATTTCTTCACTAAAGAACTTCTTTTCTTAAAAGTATACCTTACTACCGACAAACACCTTTTATTTAGTATAAAGGTAAAAGTAATATCCTCTCATTTTCTTAGGGTATCCTACAAAATAATATTTATCGGACCAGGATCCGAGCTTGTCAGTCTATAATTATTTGACATAAGTCGGACATCTCCAAATCTTAAGGTAAGAGAGGTTCGACCTACGTCCTGACCATATCTCATATGATGTTTTACTAACTGACTTACTCAAAATATTATTGAGCACAAAATAGGCTGTCTCAAATGTATATCCCCAAAAAGAGATCGACAGACTTGCAAACCCCATCATGGATCGAATCACGTCCAACAAGATTTGATTTTTTCTTTCTAAGATACCATTATGCTGTAGTGTCCCTAGAGGGATCTATTATGAGAGAATCTCATTCTCTCCTAGATATGTCAAAAATTTACTGAAAAGGTATTCACCCCTCGGTTAGGCCAAAGAGTTTTAATATTTTTTTCAGTTTATTTCTCTACTTCATTACAGAATCGTTTAAATATTTCAAATGATTCAGACTTGTATTTCATCAAGTAGATATATCCATACTTAGATAGAGCATCTGTGAACGTATGAAATACCTATACCCTCCTCTGACACTTATGTTCATAGATCCACATACATCACTATGTATTAGACCTAGAACTTCACTAGCTCGTTCATCTTTTTCAGTAAAAGGTATCTGAGTCATCTTTTCAAGAAAATAAGACTCATAGATCAATAATGATTTACAATCATTGACATTGAGAATATCCTCTTGTGCTAACCTATTTCTCATATTCTTATTAATGTGTACCGAGCCTACAATGCCAAAGGTAGGTATCTGTGATATTATCTAACTTAAAATATTTATTTAGAATGTATATTACACTCATAGGTTGTGACAAAATATAGATACCATTTTATAATTGTCCTCACATTATTGTAACATCATTCATAATGATATCACAATAATCATTTTTTATTGATAAACTATAACCATCTTTAGCCAAAAGGCCAACAGAGATTATATTCATCAAGAAAGATGGACAATAGTGACAATCACTCAAAATGATATTATTGGATTTGAAAATAAGCTCGACGACTCCTAAAGTCAAGATTGGAACTTGGCTTCCATCTTCTATGTTTAAGAATCTCACACCATTCTCGAATTTTTTACTAACTTGAAGTCCTTGCAATGAATTGCAAATGTGAACTAGACTTCCTGTATCCAATATTTAGATAGTAATGTCACACATAAAGAAATTACAAGGTGTTATTATATAAGCATCTTGATCAGCAACTTATTGCTCATTTCTTTTTGGCCTATTTGGGTCACAGTCTACCTAATTTGGTTCAGCCTTAGACTTCTTAACTAGATTGGGCTTAAGACCAATGTTCAACTTCTGATACTGGCTATCAAAGTTAGGTCCAATAAGCTCATCACTATCAAACAGTGAGTGAAGCGAGATGATACTGATAATTTTTAAAAAGAAAAAAAAATACAGACCTAATTAGTATATGAATTAATTAAGTCTAAAGATATGAACTTTAGTCTAAAAGTTCTCTTACTATTTTATACAAATTGATAGCCTCTATTTCCAATTCGAGAAACTATCTTAATTCTTTAGTGGGTACTAGAATCCATACAGACTGCATACGGATCTGAGTATGGCTCGACCAATCCATGTGCATCTATGAGTAGGTTCTCAATCAATTATTTTTTTAAATAATTTTTAGTAATTAGTTTTGCCTCATATTTTATTTCAGTAGGCAAAAGGCCTCCACTGAAAGTCTCGGTTAGGTCCAACCATTAATATGAACCTACTCAGTGATTCTAACTAATGATGATCAGATCCGAGTATAGCTCAGCCAATCCAACCATTCATCAAATAGTACAGCAAAGTTATCATATAATGAATGATAATTTCTTCATTTAGAAAAATACTAAATGTAAGGCACCTGTAATGTCAATCTAAAATAATGGACCTATTATCATTCACCTTAATGGGAGGTTATGATCTAGTTATCCCCATAACTAGCTCATTTTATAGACCTAATAATTTAAAAAATTTGATTAATATAATTTAAAAAATTAAAGATACAAAGCTAATCATAATTCTTCCACTAACTTTACCAAATCAGATCAAGGTGAACTAGAAACAAGCCGGTCCAACTGACAAGTCACAAATCCTCTCATTGACTTCACCAAGTCATGAAGAGAACAAAGACAAGTCAAACTAGGGGCACCTAAATCAGTCACAATTGATTTTCTAGTAAGCATGGGTCAACCCTAATCATTAAGTGATCTGATCAAAATATAATTCACCTTGTTGGCTAGGAAATGATATACCATTAATTCGTCATAGACTCAATCTATGCGAGTAGCTCCCAATTAATGACCACCGATCAAGACTGTCGAACTTACCTTAGACACCAACTAGTTAATTAGTTTCAATTCAATCAGCTTATAGACTCAGGTTCGACTGCTGAGCTAGAGATCAAAATCCATTTGGGTCTAATTAGAGATATGGACTCGACCAGCCACAACTATTGTATTGACTCTAAAGAAATCCTGATTTAATCTACTTCAACTTTTGCTTAGACTTAATCAACTTCTCTATTTAGTCCATTTAGTTCTTTGATTCTAACCCAAGGGTCAACCCAATTAAGAGGACCTGATCCAACTAATCCATAAACCCATCACCCCATATTTTATGCGAATGACATTAGATCTTTAATTTACAATTCTAGATCTAATAGGTTCAACTTAATTCTTAATTAAGTTGGAGGCTGACATGGGTTAGGGTTCGATATTTAAAAATAATTTTAAATTTTATAAAATATTTTTATAAATAAATTTATGCACAAAATAATAGTTCTGAATGACTGAATCGAGTCATCCTTGGATTAAGCCGACTCATCAAAGTGAGTCGATCAAATTTTGAAACTTAGTCAGCTCACTGTGATGATACATAAATCAAGATTTCTAATACAGAAATTGGATCAACTCAGCAAAAAATTAAACCGACTCACTAGGGCACTGGTTCGACCCAAATAAGGACAGGGTCGACTAACTCTCGAATTGAGTTGACTCAAATAAGACTGAGCGGCTCAGTTCGATAGAATAGCAACAGATTGCTAAATTTTTTTAGAATTATTTTGCACATCAATAATTATAATAATTTTAATCATTAGATTAGATATTACTTCTTTTCGCTATTCATCTTTACGGGTAAAAAGGATATCCCTATATGTCATAGGAGAACCCCATCGAATGGGAGGGGAGGGCCATAAAATCTTACTTTCTCCTATGACTAGACAACCATAGCAATCTACCCAATCTGATTACTACACTACTTAAATCATCTAAACTAATTAATTTAGATCTAATCTAAATTATTTCAGACCTGATTATTATATTTTGATCACGTCAAAATCAGATAATAAACATCACAAAAAAATATCACATGCTTCAATTTAAAATTAAATTTTAAACTATATGCAAATATATACACATCATAAAGAACCTAGTGCTTTGATACCACTATTGGAAAAGCGTAGGGTTTCATACATGCATTTCAAAAATTTCACAGCAAAATAAAGTCAGATTAAATATTTTAATCTACAAATATATGCATAAGATCATATCTTAAAATACCTATAAAAGGATCCATGACATAATATAGTATGCATGAAAAAAAATTGAATTTAAAATCAGCAAGCATGTGAAAAAATCTGCACAAGCAATAGATCATATCTATATCTACTAGGGTTCCGAACCCTATACCTGAGCATGGGTAGATGAACACTGCAACTGAAACTCACTGATCTGAGACTCTAATAGTCGCTCATAGCCTCATAGAGTATCCGACCTCTATAGATCGTCTACAGAAAGCCCTCGAATCGATCAGCCTTTCACGGGAGTGCTAGCTCACGTAAATGGCTTCTAATGACAGATCTGATTTGATCTTCTTCTTCAATCAACTCGGACCCTTCTGATATCGAAGATGGATTAGTGAAGGTTTCTGAATGGTAGAAAAAAATCAGATGAAAACTCTCTTCTCTTTAGTTTTTTTCTCATCCAAAAAACCTAGAACAATTCTAGATCTCTCACCTAAGAAAAGATAGATCTCCTCCAATGCTCACGCCAAGGAGATAGAAGCCCACCCCAAACCTATGCCCCACAAAGCTGTTCGGCTCCTCTCTTTCTTAACTCTCTCACAGTGAAAATTTAGAGAATTGTTGGCACACAAAAGATCATATCTTTTATGGTTACCACACAAATAAGGTAGGATGAGATAAGAGTCCAATTAGGTTTGAATGCAAACTTCCTTTTGAATTCAAACTCTAACACCCTTATCCCCATCCATAGCCAGATCAAAGAGGGGATCGAATGAGGCTTTTGGCATGGGAAAAAAACTCGAGAAAACTTTCTTTTGTCGCACATATCAAGCACCCTTCATAAGGGGCCAATGGGTAAGAGTTTTATAGGATCAGGACTCTTAAGTTTAAATCAAATTCAAACTTCCTTTTAATCTTTTCCTTAATCATCCAACCCTATCCATTATAGGTGACAACCAGAGGCTATGGAGTGATATTTTCTCATGCTAAATCAAATTTAGCAAAGAAACCATGGCATGAAGACAAGGTGAGGCGCAAGGGAGGAAGTTGAATCACATTGGACTCTAGGGTTTAGTCAATTAAGTCCTTAATTAGGTTTCATCCAAACCCAATTTAATTAGACATAAATAGACCATGATGAACCTAATCTAATTAGGTTCCTATGGTCTCA
Source organism: Elaeis guineensis (assembly GCF_000442705.2). Taxonomy (NCBI): domain Eukaryota; kingdom Viridiplantae; phylum Streptophyta; class Magnoliopsida; order Arecales; family Arecaceae; genus Elaeis; species Elaeis guineensis. The sequence continues at coordinate 118,595,253 of NC_026000.2, read as the reverse complement.
ATTAAATTTGATCGAATCAGAGAATTAACTGAGCCATAGTCCTGATCAAATCAGGATTAATTCTTCCTTAGCGATTAGGTCATCTTATAACCTAATCGAGTTTGACCTAATAGAATTTAATTTAATTAGACTTGATACTGACTTTAATGCTCAATTAAAATTAAATTAATTAACAATCTAATTATTAATTAATTTTTTTAAATTTTACTAACACTTAGCGAATTATTTTATTGCAACTATTGCATAGGGTTAATCATCAATCGTATTAATGATTTTACCCTCGGATGATTCTCAATCATCGATCTGTCAATTGATTAGAGAGAAATTTTTAATGTGTGTGACTCCATAGATTCAAACCAAAGTTGGTAATATAGAAATAGATTTCTGTACTAATCGAAGTGACCATCTAGTAATGGTACCTGACATCTGGATAGGCCGAATGTATGCAAACCAACACATAAAACCTACTAGCATATGATTGCTGTATAATTCATCCCTTTGACCCTTGATGCTTGGGATGATTTAGAGTTTAAATTGTCAACTCCTAACAGTACATCCATTATATGTCTCAACCTAATAAATTTTGTGACTCCTCACAAAGACTATCCTGGACAAGGTCTTACTAAACTGAAACACAAAGCATTCTCTCCAATCTCTTGGAGTGGTCAATCTCATCTTGACTCATGCACTAACTTTACAAGTACTTGACTGTATCCAAAAGTCTTTCAATTTTGAATTAAAAATTCAGGTTGTCCAGCACCAAAGCATAGTGAGTTGCTTGCATGTCACAGTGGTGATCTCAGATCGGAGGGATATTTATACTCATATCTCTTTAGAGAAACTCTTGACAGCAAAGTGCTCTGAAGTTGGTCATATGCAGTGAAATACACTTCTATATTTTATCTATATGCCATATCAGTGTCTCTATGCTTCTTGATTAAGAGGACAACCAACTCATATAGCACATAATGACCTACACTTAATTTAGTTATTATCTTAGTAATAGCATATCATTTAGTCGCAAACTCATTTAAGGACTCAACGATAAATCTTTCTTTATCGATTTAAAATAGTCTCAAAAATTTTTATCATAACATAGGAGTTTGAAATAAAAGATACACAAGCTTATGATGAAAACTATCAAATAATATTTTATTAATGATTAATTTATATACATTTACATCAATTAGCTCAACTATCAATAGACTGACGATTGACTTTGAGATATAATTTTCAATAGACATACCATCAATCTTCGATACGTCTCTTTACAGTGTAAAAAGAGTGAAAAAGGGTTAGAGAGGGCTGGACCCTAGCTCTAGAATAAAGAACCAAAAAATCGATGATAAAATGGAAGGAGTTCGAAATGACAGAATACAAAGAAAGATCAAAAAAGTAAAAAATCTCGACAACAAAAGGATGAATAGGAAGCCTAAATCTGGCCTTAAAGACCTCTTCATACAAACTTATCCTATCAGGAGGAGGAGTGCTTACTTTACCACTGAGATCATAAGACTCTAATCCAAAGATAGTTGGGATCTTGTGTCGAGTACAAATGCGATTCAAATCTCTAACTCCCAACTTAGATTCAATATGATCTAGAGCAAAAGATGTGGCACCATGTTCCTTATCCCCACTAATGGGAATACCCCTAGAAGAGGAAGGGAGCGATTTGGAAAAGCGATTTTCGCTATGGCTCCTAGAATTTGCCATTAGAAACATGAGAAACAACTGAACTAAAAAGATGAAAAAGAGATAAAAGGAGGAGAGAAAAAAAACCAACCTACTGTGGCACAATAAAAAGAAGAAGATGGTGATTCTTCAAGAGATGAAGACGACTACCTGAAAGCAAACTGTCGATGATCGAAAAACCCTCGATATGTGAAGAAAACTTGAAAGAAAAAAAAGGTCAAAGAACATATGGAAAAAGTCAGAGACTGCCTACTTTTTAAACATGAAAAATCAAAACTATCAGAAAACTAAATTCTGTTCGACCGTCTAATAATGGACACAGCATAATCCATGGATGGCAGAGAGACGTCAATCAGTTAATTAATGATTGCACAGGAAATGAGGCACATCATTCTCTTGATTCTGTCAATCACCCTTTAATCATGATGGTAGTTTGAACTGGCTCTTCGATCCACCTAAGAAGCATATGCGCCACTCTTACAGAAAGGACAAACGTATCTTCGGCCAATCAAAATTTTGATACTCCCTTATCTTAAATTGAACTCGAAAGTAGGGGGTATATGTTGGGGGGATATTTCCTCCTTGGGCTGAAGACATGAGCCAGTGGCTAGATATGGAGTGTTAAGTCTAGTAATATAATCTAATCTTAGCTTTGACCTATGATGATCTGGAGATCTGAACCATCATCTCAAGCGAAATTCTTAAGATTGACCATTTATGACTTCGGCATCAAATTATTCACCCCTGTTCCCACAGTGACTGACCTCTAACACAAATAGCATATGGTGGAATATCTGAGCATGCCAAGTTCTGACTCAGTCGTAAGCATACATCAGCTCCTATCAGACTTCATCTCATCGAGTAAGATCTAACTAAGCCATTTCATCTCCTCAACATCCGTTTGCATCAAATTAGACCGAACTCTCAATTAAAGAGATAGGCCAATTCCACCTACACCCAATTTTAAAACTCAAAAGCACCCATGACTTTCAATTGATCTTGAAATGGAAAAGGTAACCACCCCATCAATCTCGACTAGGAGTTTAGTCACATCGTGCCTTAATCACCCCATGACCTCTCCAACAGTTACATAACTTTGGCCTACAAAAAAACCTACAAAGGACCTCCCAAGGTATGTGACCATAATCTACTTCACTCTTTTTCTGTTACCTTATGATCTAACTTGAGCGTCAGAGGGTTTCTGTCGGAGCCAACTCCAATCAGGACTAGCTTGCAGATTTTTCTTTCAGGAGGATGCGCCACTGCTCCAGCAGTTTTCAATCATGGTCTAGATTTCTATGATAACAGACACCTAATCATAGTATCAATAAGGCAGCAAGTCCTTATAATAGACACTAATACAATAAAAAAGTAAACACAAAGCATAGGCTGCTTAACAAAATTATTCTAATAATCATAATAATATTGAATAGTTTTGATGCATGGATTACATGAAGCACAAAGCATTCATAGGCAATATTCATAGGAAGCATTCATAGGCAACATTTACAGGCAACATTGCACAAAATAAACAGGAAAAATCCACAAACATAAGGCAATATTCATAAGTCTTATTCATAAACTTAAGGTAGCATCCACAGACGACACTACAAGGCAATGATGATAACAAAATAGCAAAGCAATTAAAAGAAAAATACAAGGCAACATTCACAGGCAACATTCACCATAAGGCGGCATCCATTGATAACAAAATAGCATAATAATCAAGAAGTTCTAAGGCTATACCAAAGGTAGGAGCAACAGAACAGAAGGGTCATTGAACTGGAGCAGAAATAAAGGGTGGCACCAACGGCTTCCTCCAGTACACCAGCCCACAAAAACATGCAAAACAGAATTATAACATCAAATAAAATGAAATAATGAAATCCCCTTAGGAAATTATAACATCAAATAAAATGAAATAGCTGCACAATCAAAAGGGAGCAAATTAAAATCACCTTAGCCATTGATGACCATGAATGAGGGAAGGACAGAGGTGGCAAGGGATGCACAATGCACACTACGAGAGCTAGTAAGAGGGACAACAACTATGCATAGTAGGAAGAAGGAGACCTACTTGCAGAGAGATCGAGAGGTTGTGAGGTGAGTGTAGTGGTGATCGACAGCCATGAAATCCAAATCAAATGAAGAAAGACACTGAAGTAGTGGAGGGGATGGAAGGGAGGAGGTCCGCAGAGGATTTCAAGCCATCAAAAAGGTGAGAGGGTGTGAGCAGCGACTGCAATGTGAAGATGAAGAGATAAAAAGAGGGGGATAGATAGGATTTCACCCCCCATCTTTACCTTTTTGTTTAAATGATGCTGAATATCCCTAGGGGGTTGGGAATAATAATATGATCTAGAATTACCAATTTCATGATCCACTATGGAATTAGTATTCTAGAATTAGAGAGGATTGTCTGAAATTGCTAGACTAGGATTGCCTACAACCATTTTTTTACCTATTTGGGGAATAAGGTGGAATAGCCCTTATTTCATCTAGAATTACCCAAGCAAACACTACCAAAGAGTGTTATAACAATTTCATTACTGACTTGGCCTCAAACATGAAAATCCGATTGTCTCTTTTCATATTCTCTACATCATTAGGACCAAGCAGTCGCATGCCCTCATCAACTTCTTATCCAAGATTGTTCTCCTCTATTTTGTCCTAATTTCTTCCACTAAGGTTGGTGTGAACTGAGTTGATAATGCCCTATTTATCCGTCAGAGTTTTGGAGGAAAAACTCAAATTTTTTCTTTCCTCCAAAGTTCTCTAATTTTGTTCCCACATTGGAAATGGACAAATATTTGTTTGTGTTTATAAATCATCTTTCATTGCTTACCTTGGCTTAGAGGGCCTTGGGGGATGTAGATTTTATATTTCACACATGCATGCAAGCCCGGCTTGCATGCATGATAATAGCAAAATATTTTAGTTTTCTTTATCATATTTTATTTTATTTCTTATCATATTTTTTTGTTGACTGTCTTTCTCATCATATTTCTTTATTGACCAGCTGCTTTCCTTCATGGTCAAATGGTCAAATGATCGTTTATTGTAGATGGTCATACTTTTATTTTGATCGAATGTCTTCGTGATCCATCAATCGAATACGACCATTTGTGATAAATAGTCATTTGACCATTTGACCGTAAAGGGAAGCGACCGATTAACAAAGAAATATGATAAGAAATAAAATATAAGATAAAATATGATAAAGATAACTAAAATATTTTGCTATCATCATGTGCGCACCGTGCCGCACCATGCCGTGATTTATGCATGCAAGCCGAACCGACACGTATATGTGAAATATAAAATCCACATCCCCCCAAAGCTCCCCGAGCAAAGGTGGGCAAAGAAAGATGGTTTATAAACATAAACAAGTATTTATCCCTTTCCAGTGTTGGACTAAAATCAAGACAAAATCTTTAGAGAACTTTGGAGAGAAGAAAAATTTTGAGTTTTCCCTCCAAAGCTCTAACAGTCCTCCTCAAAACTTAAAATTTTTACTAATTATTTAATTATGAATATAAATGAAACTTTATTATTGAGTACTTATACTATGCAATAGGTGAAGTGTTTTAACCTCACTTAGTGTAGATAATTTTCATCTGAAAGAATCGAAGTGAACCAGATCTTGAACTATATTTTTTTGATCCAGACTTTAACTATCACACACATAGTATGGAAGGATCTATTGTGAGGTTATGCGTTATTGATCATGCACAAATATTTTATTGTTCATGAGAGCACCTAGGATTTTTTCATGTCCCCTAGCCGAAGCTGTATCCGAAAGATCTCATATAGGTGAGCCCTCTAGAGATATATGTAGAGCCATATCTCAAGGAGAATATCTCTTGAAAACTCATTCAGAGCTATACTCTTCCTTAACAACTACATAGAAGCACTGATCATCATAAGGATGGGGTGGAGTGAAGACTCCTATATATATATATAAATATATGCTCCCTGGCCAACCAATCAACTTATTATTACCATCTTAAACCTCCTTCAACGGGTCTTCTATCATAGAGGTTAGATTTTCACTACTAGAAGGCCCATTATAGGGTAAGTCACATCCCCCTCGATGACTCTAGGGCCCTTAGTAAGGCAATTAGTAAGATTATTATTAATTTCTATATAAAATAAAGAAATAATACTATGGATTATTTATTTTCTTATAGACTTTTGTCATACTTTTATATATCTATTTATCTTTGAATTTACAAGTTTTTTTTACATAAATTTATTACAGCTCTAAAATCATAATGAATTGAAATAGAAGGAATAAGAGATGAAATTAAAAAAATTTTAGATAAAAGATCTTTAAGCCATTCAACTTCAAAACATGTAGAATCAAGAGTTACAGTTTAAATTTTATTTTTCTAGTAAAAATAGTTTGCTTGATAGATTTTCAAGAAACATCACTATCACCAAGTAAGAATATATAGCCAAAGGTAGATTTAACATCAGATGAGTCAAAAATCTAGTTAGCATCACTATATCCCTCCAATACAACTAGATATCCAACAAATCTAAGACAATATAGAATAGTACCTTGAAGATACTTAAAATTTCTTTCAAGAGCAATTTAATGAATTCTACTAGGATTACTAGTGTTGACGTGAGAATTCGTCAGGCATCCGGTTGCTGGAATCGTCGGCAAGGTGGGCCTCTTGGAGGTGTGACCTGCACAAAAGTCCTAATCGAAGATGGCTCTGGCAAGGATCCTCTGACACTCAAGTCAAAACTCTCGTTCAATAGAAGGAGAAACGTGAGAGGCAAAATAATGATGTACCTTTTTCGATGATCTTCTTTGAGTCTCCTTTACAGCAGAGAGTTGGAGCTTTAGTTGGCAAGTAGTTGGTGCAATCTCGCATGATCAGGATATGAATCGCGGGGCACGAGATTGTCGCTCAAGATTTTTGAGATACGGTGGTTGTGGTTGCCTTATCAGTCCATAGACAGCTATTGCCTGGTGGGTGCTGTATTTCTAGAGAGATTGCCAACTGAGTGTCATCGGTGATGACCATGGATTGGCGACGACCTAAGATGCTAGTGGATAGAGACATACTAGGATAAGATCTGTCCATTGGTATGAAGTTGGTCAGTCAAATAGGATCAGCCAATGAGGATACGTTGGCAAAAGTGCACCACCGAGCAATGGTTGGTCATGATCTGTTTGCTCAAGATGTGAGACATCGATCAAATGGTTGCAGAGGGCTAACCCGATGGGAATTATGGCTGCATATGAGTCAGCAATGGGCTCCAATATGTGGATCTGTTGAGCATAGTTATCTTGGACTCTGGGCTTTTTCATATAATCGGCCCATGCAAAATTCCCCCCAACAACTAGTATATCGACTAAGTCTTGAAATAGCATGAGTAATGTTAGGTCTAGTTCGATTAGAAAGATACATTAAAGATCCAATAATTTGGGCATATCTTTCTTGATTTACAGGTTTATCAAAATTTTTGAAGAGTTGAATTGTAATACCCCAACTCTCAACTGCACAAATCTCAAAGCAGTAAAAAAAAACTTTGGAGCTAGCACGTGCCCTGCTCGTGCTAGGTTGTGGGTGGTGGGCGTGGAACCGAAAGAACTCATGGAGTTCTTCTCCCAATCCAAACCAAATACTGACCAGAATATAAGTTAAAATTAAATCCTAAAACCTCCCCATTAGAAATCTATATAAAGGATTCAACTTCTTAGATTTTTTCCACACAAATCGTCGTCAAGATCCCTTGATTTCTCCCTGTTCATCGATGGTTTTTCCTTGCTTTGGCCATTGGAAATCAGATTAAAACCCATCAAAAGCTAGGTAAATCTCTTCAATCCTTCTCTTTCAATCTTTTATAGGATTTTAAGCTTGAATTTGTATTGATTTTTTTGTCGAAAATTTCTTCAAAAATTTTTTGGTTTTCCTGATTCTGTTCCACCACTGTTTTGCTGTGTTCTTCGATGTCGTTTGCCATCGTTGGTCACCGAATCTAATCGGTAGGCATCGTCGGGGACTGCCCCACCGACGTAAGTGGTGGTCAACTGGGGGGAGGGTCTCCTCATCGGGAACAAGAGGGAGGAAGACCTCCCCTATTCCATGAAGAAAAAAGAGGAAGGGAAGAGGACGCGCGGGTCCTCTGTTCCCGTGAACAAAAAAAAAGAAAAAAGAAAAAAAAAAGAGGAAAGGAAAAAATAAATAAATAAATAAATAACTAAAAAATGAGAGAATTTCTCTCTCCTCTCCTCTCTCTCTTCAGTCTGAACCCTTACTTTCTCTCTCTAAAATGTTGAACTTTTTTTTTCTAATTTTTCTCTTTATTTTTTCTCTCTAAAATTTTTTCTCTCTAGATTGATTCTCTCTCTTGATGAATTTTTCTCTTTTGAAGTTATTTTTTTTAAGATTAGCCTAGTGAAATGCTTCCTTTTAATGATTTTGATCGAGTTTGATGAAAGATCCGATCCTAAGTAGAGATTTGATTTAGAATTTATTTCAATTTAGTTATAAATTAGAATTAATATAAAAATATAATTTTGAATATTAGGTTCTAAAGAATCTTCTCAGGGTTAATCAATCTGTTCGCTCAGTAGTCTGTGAAAGATAAGTAATGAATCATCTTCTCAAGATATTTCAAGTTTATTTTGAAAGTAAATAATTATTCTCTAAAATTATGCATGATTTATGAAATTATGTTTGAACGAAAAGTGATTCTGAAATACTATGGTTTATTGATTATGCATATGTTCAGTGAAAATTATGATATATTATGATATAAATGATACAAAAATATTTTGATACAGATCGGATTTATACTCTCAGCTTAACTATGTTTCAATAGGCCCCACCAATGGAGATTATACGTTGATACTCAGTGGATCCTGCTAGTGGGGGTTGTGCGTTGGTATTTAATGAATCCTGCCAGTGGGGGTTGTACGCTGGTATTTAGTGAACCCTTCTAGTGGAGGTTGTGCACTAGTATTCAGTGGACTCTGCCAATGGGGATTACACGTTGGTCATAGTTGAGGCTGTCGAGTTATGAGTATTTTGATTTGAATCAAATTTATGATTATATTATATGTGAATATTTGAAAGATTGGACTTGCATTGAATTAGCATGAAATATATTTTTATGTTTATTCACAGTATTATTCTTGAAAATTATATAATATCTGAAATATCTAGTTGAGATATTTATTACTTACTGGGCTGTCAAGCTCATTACTTCTCTTTTATTTTTTTCAGATTTAAATAAATAATTATGAGCATGGGTAATAATGTTGGAACAGAGCTTTTAGAGGTAAGATTTAACATTATCAACTTCATTAAACTTAGATCTATTATTTTATTTTTAATAAAATTTTATTGGATGTAAGATATTTGATTTAGTTATTTCAATTAAAATTGAATAATAATTATTTAAATTTTTTTTTTACTATGATGCATTGATATCGTGATGAGATGCCTTACATGTTTATGGAGAGAGTTCTTCATAAGTATGTGGTGGTTGCCATGACCTCTGACTCATGATTTCAGATCAGGGGCATGACAAATTAATGTGGTATCAGAGCATAAGTAGATAAACTATGACATATAGAATCGGACATGAGTGTAGATGGGTAGACACTAGGGACATTGGGATGATGACTAATATTAATTATGATATAACTTAAAAACTTAGATTTGACATAAGCACATTGATATATTTGAATCAGAGTGCGCAGCGGAAGCATAGTGGTTTGAATTATTTTCAAACTAATCAGAATAGTAATTTGATTTGACAGAAATTATAACAAAAGATTCGATTTTAAAATTAAAGGATGACATGATTTGACGTAAAAGTAATCCTAAAATTTTGAGGATTTAAGATAGAAAAATTTTTGAGGATAAAATTTTTTTTTAGAAGAGAAGAATGTAATACCCCAACTCTCAACCGCACAAATTTCAAAGCAGTAAAAAAAAAACTTTGGAGCCAGCACGTGCTAGGCTGTGGGTGGTGGGCATGGAATCGGAAGAGCTCATGGAGTTCTTCTCCCAATCCAAACCAAATACTGACTAGAATATGAGTTGAAATTAAATCCTAAAACCTCCCAATTAGAAATCTATTTAAAGGATTCAACATCTTAGATTTTTTTCACACAAATCGTCGTCAAGATCCCTTGATTTCTCCCTATTCACTGGTAGTTCTTCCTTGCTTTGGTCATTGGAAATCAGATTAAAAGCCATCAAAAGCTAGGTAAATCTCTTCAATCCTTCTCTTTCAATCTTTTATAAAATTTTAAGCTTGAATTTGTGCTGATTTTTTTGTCAAAAATTTCTTCAAAAATTTTTTGGTTTTCCTGATTCTGTTCCACCATCATTTTTCTATGTTCTTCGATATCATTTGCCACTGCCAGTCATCGGATCTGGCCGGTTGGCATCATCGGGGACTACCCCATCGGCCTAAGTGGTGGTTGGCTGGGAGAGAGGGTCTCCTCGTCGAGAACAAGGGGGAGGAAGACCTCCCTTGTTCCGTGAAGGAAGAAAAAGAAGGGAAAAGGATGCGCGGGTCCTCTATTCTCATGAAGAAAAAGAAAAAGAAAAAGAAAAGACAAAGAGGAAAGGAAAAAAATAAATAAATAACTAAAAAAATAAGAGAGTTTCTCTCTCTTCCTTCAGTCTGAACCCTTGATTTCTCTCTCTAAAATGTTGGATTTTTTTTTTCTAATTTCTCTCTCTATATTCTCTCTCTAAAATTTTTTTTCTCTAAATTGATTTTCTCTCTTGATAAATTTCTCTCTCTTAAAATTATTTTTTCTAAGATTAGCCTAGTGAAAGGCTTCCTTTTAATGATTTTGAACGAGTTTAGTTAAAGGTCTGATCCTAAGTGGAGATTTGATTTGAGATTTATTTCAATTTAGTTATGAATTAAAATTAGTATATAAATATAATTTTAAATATTAGGTTCTGAAGAATCTCCTCAGGGTTAATCGATCTATTATTCAATGGTCTGTGAAAGGTAAGTACTGAATCATCTTCTCAAGATATTTCAAGTTTATTTTGAAAGTAAATAATTATTCTCTGAAATTATGCATGATTTATGAAATTATGATTGAATGAAAAGTGATTCTGAAATACTATGGTTTATTGATTATGCATATATTCAGTGAAAATTATGATATGTTATAATCCAAAAGTGTTTTGATACAAATCAAATTTATACTTTCAGCCTAACTATGTTTCAGTGGGTCCCATCAATGGGGATTATATGTTGGTACTCAGTGGATCCTGCCAGTGAGGGTTGTGCGCTGGTATTTAATGAACCTTATCAGTGAGAGTTATGTGCTGGTATTTAGTGGACCCTGCCAGTAGGGGTTATGCACTGGTATTCAGTAGATCCCATCAATAGGAGTTAAACATTAGTCATAGTCGAGACTATTGAGTTATGAGTATTTTGATTCAAATTAAATTTATGATTATATTATATATCAATATTTGAAAAGATTGGATTTACATTGAATTAGTATGAAATATATTTTTATATTTATTGATAGCATTATTCTTGAAAAATATATAATATCTGAAATATCTAGTTGAAATATTTATTACTTACTGGGCTGTCAAGCTCATTACCTCCTTTTTTTTTTCAGATTTAGATAATTAATTACGAGCGTGGATAATAATATTAAAATAGAGCTTTTAGAGGTAAAATTTAGCATTGTCAACTTCATTAAACTTAAATCTATTATTTTATTTTTAATGAAAGTTTATTGGATGTAAGATATTTGATTTAGTTATTTGAATTAAAGTTGAATAATAATTATTTAATTTTTTTTTTACTATGATGCATTGATATCATGATGAGATACCTTGCATGCTTATGGAGAGAGTTCTTCATAAGTATGTGGCGGTTGCTATGACCTCTGACTTGCGATCTCGGATCGGAGGTGTGACATGAATAGAAGGATCAAAAGAAGTAGATGCGGGTGAATAATCAAAGTAACTAAATTTATCGATTAATAATTGAGTATAATGAGATAGAGATATAGAAATGATAGGAAAAAAAAATTTTGAGATCATTAATTAAATCAAGATCAGAAGGTAGAATCAAGATATCATTAACATAGAGACAAAAAAGGACATATCGATCATCAAATCTTTTATGATAGAGACAGTTATCAAATTTATTAATTTGGAAGCCATAAGAAAGAATAATACTATCAAACTTCTCATGCCATTGTTTAGATGCTTGCTTCAATCCATATAAGAATCTAATAAGCTTACACACTTTATGCTCTTGATCAGATACTATGATGTCCTCAGGTTGAGCCATATAAATTTCTTTATCAAAATCTTCATGAAAAAAAAGTAATCTTCCCATCCATTTGATGCACAAAAAGATCATAGATGGAAGCAAGAACAAGTAAGATATGGATAGTGGTAATACTAACAATAGATGCATAAGTATCAAAGAAGTTAATAGTGGCTTTTTACCCAAATTTTTGGACTACAAGCTGTCTCTTGTCAATTAATAGTTTTCATCTAAGATCGAGCCCTCTCTATGAATCTCTTGGACCAAGTTTTGGAAATGATAGATTTGGTCATTAATAGGGACATTATCTACCATCTTAAAATTGCTAACATCACTAATACTAAATCTCATGGCCCCTTCATTGTCTCTACATAGGTATCTTCGAGGATGATACATAGTTCTTTAACAATTTTATTTTTTCTATAAGTTTCATATAGGTCATCAGATAGATAATTTAGAATCATAAACCTACAATGGAATTCAATTTCTTCAGATGATTTATCGATTTTAGGAGTGTCTGAAGAATCAAATGATCTAGAAGAGGATCTTGATCTAGATGAGAATGAGGAAACATCATAAGGTAGTCTTTTTCTAATGGCGGTTGTAAGGCCTAATATGATTAACCAGGCCTCAAGCTATTCCTACTACTTAAGAAACCCATGACCATTAAACTTTTCAGGTTTAAGAGTCAAAGCTTTCTCGGCATCCATTGATGTACGATTATAAGAAATTTGATTTAGGAAGGTTTAAATAGATCTACAAATAGAATTGAAGGTCTATTAGGACTCTTTATTTTCAAAATAGAGATAAGAAATCCGAAAATAAAAAATAATGTTAGTAGTCGGCCTCTATTGTATAGAGTAATAAAAGTGACAAAATAATTCTGATAACAATAATTTATCAATATCTAAGAAAGCAGTCAAATTAAAATACTAAAATCTAGTATCTAATAATGAAAATCAGAACTTAGAAATCGTAATATTTTTCCTTAGAATGTTAAAAGGAATCCTTCTGCAAAAAGTGTTCTATCGAAGCGAGGACTGTTTTAAATAAAAGACTTTGATAAACTTCATATTTATCTAAATTATATGATAAAGATATACTTTAGATAAATCTGAAGTTTATCAAAGTTTTTTATTTAAAATAGTCTTCACTTCGATAGAACACTCTTTGCGGAAGAATCTTTTAACATTATCCTGTCCCATATGAGGAAGGAGTAGGAGCATTTCAGGAATAAATGATCCACCATTTCTTCTTTGTTTCTGCATAATAAACATGAAGGAGGATCAGTCCAGTTTATCTTCTTGATGATATCAGCAATGAGGATATTCTTGCTTGGTTCTTTAGAAGATTTTTAACAACATGAATGTTACTGGCTGTTGGAGTCTTTGACTTCCCAACTCCTAGCAGCACACTCCTGTTTAAAACTTCTGCTAGATCGCCTAATTATCAAGATCACAAAAAACCATGTTTGGCTAAATCCCTTTCCGAGGATCTTACTCCACAGAAACAATGTTCTTGATCCTTGGGTTTAGTTAAGCCAGTCTTTATCATTCAAGGTACTCCACTTTTTCACAAATAACCTTGTGTTCCCACACCATGGCTATCATGACTGTATATTCGGTGCTTGAAACCCTCAACCCATCCACTAGAATCATACCCCATGATATGGGAGAAAATTAAAAAACTAACAAGGCATTTGGTAGCATGTAATCTTGACAGGATTACATGTTATTTTGAAACAGATAATCAAATTATATTGTTTATTTCGTTACTTTCACAAGTAATTTTGCATTACATATAATGCAGCATTACCTCAAAAAGAGGTAATCTGATTACCTAGGAAAAGGTGGCTATGTGATTATATGTAATTTTACAATCTTGCATTAATCTTACAACAAAATAACTTCATGACCAAAATATCCCTATCAAAATAAATCAAAATAAATTATGAGTAGTCTCAGTTGATGAAAATAGAAAAAAAAGTATAATAGATGATGTCACAAAAAATGGTTGATCTCAAAATTAAGTTGTCCCTCTAGAAAATAGACAATAACAATAAGCAAGGATGGGATACTTTGAAAAAATTAGCTTATATTTCATGTAATTTAAATTATATACCAAACACTGCAATGTAGGATTTTCTGTAATTTTATAATAATATTACTGCACATACCAAACCCTACAATATATGATTCTCTATAATTTTATCAGGTAATCAATTCCCTCTATAATCACATCACCGTAGCAATATTACCTATGTAATGCACCAAATGCCACCTAAAGGTCACAAAGCTATTAATTAATTTTTTACTATAATTATTGCTTGTGATGGATTGAATGATAGAATAATTGTAAAACACTTTGATAATTAATATAAAAATGTAAATAAGAAAGTAAAAAAAATATATCGACAAAAAGGAGATATGTTAATTAAAAATATAAAAATATATCCTTAAATGAGAGATATAAAAAATTAAAAAATATATAAATATCAATAAATAAAAATACCGATCAATCTCGAAGCAAAGGTGAAGAAAGCTGCGAGGAAAAACATCATTCTTATAAGTTCCTAACAAAAGCTAACCTAATAATGTGAGGACTCTTCTTTCTTTCTTTTTCAGATTCCTCATTGATATGTATTAATAACAATACTAATAAACAAAGCTTGATGATTAATTTCATTACGATGGGATATGGTCTGGTGTCCTCTCTCATTCTATTCCTAATCAAGCTATTAAGTTTCCAAGAAAGCCTGATCATATCTATCAAAATGGTCAAAAATCATGGAATTCTCTAATTTCCCTTTCTCTAGGAATTACTAACACATCCCAGTTAGATTCTTAGAAATACCAACCAAAGCCCAATTTGGTTCCACACAGTTTGTGAAATTGTATTTCATGTATTTCTCTAAACCATGGTTATCAAAGAGTCCAATTTGGTTATCAATCTTGTTGATAGATAAAATACCAATCAAAGTCCAATTTGGTTTTCATTTTTTTTGATATATAATTTGTGAAATTCTGGTCCAAGTTGTCTAAGAATCCTGGTTATTAAAGAGATAAAAAATAACTTTTTGGTAACTGATTAGAACCCTAATTATGAAAGTTTTAAAGTTGTACGTCATGTGACTTAAAAACTTAGTTTATATGGCATAGGAATGATGACTTGGGAATTCTTTTTGGTGACGCATGGAAGATCACATAAATTAAATACTGAAATTTGAAAAAAAGGAGTAAAGGGCAAAAATTAAAGCTCAAATACAACAAAAGATATTATTCGTATGGAAAAAAAAATAATAATAAGAAGAAAAGTGTTGACCCGATATGAAATGAAATTTCCAAAGAAATAAAGATTTTTTTAAAAAAATAAGCCTAGAAATGATAGGACCCTCCCTCGTGCAGCCACCCTCATTCGCATCACTACCACACTAAACGGTAATAACATCAAAGGTGAGATTAACCAAAAGAATCAACGGTGGTAGAGGTTTCCTAAGGCAAGGGTCTGACAAACTGGCAATGGGTGACCTAGAGAGAAACAAATAAAAGAAAAACTAATGGCATGATATTATCTATTGGGTTGGGTAGCTTCAACCGCTATAATGGTCCTCTCTAGAGAGAGGAAGAGAAAAAGATAGGGGGACTAGTGGAGGTGATTGGGGAGGAGAGTGCAATCGATGTAGTGGAGCTCGCAAGGAAGGGGATCTCGCTGCCAGCCTACCATGCTGGGAAGGGGTTGAAGGGATTGGAGGAGGTTTGAGAGATGTGAATAATATGAAAACATGAGGGTATTAAATTTAGGATTAACTTCGTAATAAGGATAGGTTGGGTTGTTACAAAAAGAATACTAATAAATGTTAGTTGTGTAAAATGAGATAAGTTAATAAAAAAAATAATTTTTTTTTCTTTTTTCTCCAATGATAATGTTCAAATTCAAATGTAATCTCCATATTAAATGGCTTATAATTTTCAATATTAAAATCAAATTATTTTAAATTCATTCTAGTTTTGATTTGAGAGTTTGAATTCCCCTCTTCTTATTTATTTCATAACTAATTAGATGATGCAGCCTAAATTTAAGGATGATGTAGCTCTTAGCTGATGTAGCTGGAGAATTTTTCTATGATTTTTTAAAGATCTTTATTGAATCTTGGAGCGGTGAGAGACTTCTCTCTCCTATTCATTTAATAGGTAAGAAGAGATGAGGAGGTGATAATCCCACCCACGAGATGCCGAATTGTCACAAAACACATCACTAATCCTTTTAAATCTCAATGAATCAGAGCATGATGATGCTAGATGCCACGAGACTAAAAATTTTTTTATGAATACAACATACATAATCATTCTTTAACTAGACTAGAAATCTACGCTTGAGTCCTCTCTTCTAATTTTATAGCTTTTTTTTTCTTTTACGAGGGCACAAAATTCCTCTTTGTGGTATGTTAACTCCATGATCTCTATCAAAGAGAGGTATAATATAGATATCCTCGGTTGCATTAGAGTGAATAGTCTCCTCATGTGATTATTGAAAAATGTGTCCCAAAGCCAATCGTCAGCCTGTTGACGATTGTGCTCATACTTGTAATTGTATATGAATTTTTATTAATAAAAGTTATTTGGTATTTTCATTACAACTTGTCCATCTTTGAACTTCTGTATTGTAATGAAGTTCTTAGGACTATAATTAATTGACAAAGGAGGATTTGTCATTTTATCCTTAAAAATATTCGCGACCAAATGATATGCTATGAATAGGATGATAGCAATATCGAGTATAGATCGTTGTGCGCCATATGAGTTGGTTGTCCTCTTAACCAAAGAATGTGGAGATACTGTTATGGCATGCAGATAGAATATAGGAATATATTCACATCGAACGTGACCATATGCCGAGCACTCTGCTATCAAGAGTAGCTCGTGAAGGGTATGGGTATAAGTATCCTTCAGACCTAAGACCACCACGGTGACTTGTAAGTAACTCACTGTACTTTAGTATCGGACCATCTGAGTTTCTAATTCAATGATGGAAGGATACTGGGTACAGTCAAGTACTTATCAAGTCGGTGTGTGAGTCAAGATAGAATTGACCCCTCTGAATTAGTAGGAGATATGCATCAATGTATTTCAATTTAGTAAAATTTTGACCAAGATAATCCATGAGATGGATTTGAAAGATTGAAATACAATGTAGTCGACTAAATTAGAGTTGACAGTTAAACCCTAGGTCACCTTGAGCATTAGGATCAAAAAAATAAATTATACGATAAACATACGTCAGTAGATTCTAGAATGTTGCTTTGCAATACTTCGACCTATCCAGTCGTCGGATCATCATTGCTAGATGGTTATATCGATTAGTATAAGAAGTTATTTCCATGCTATCAGCTTAGATTCGAACCTATGGAGTCACACGCATTAGAAGATTTGGTCAGATCTAATGGCTGAAGAGTCCAATTGGATTGTGACTCTGATGAGGAGTCTCATTGGGACTGAGACTCTGGAGGAGAGTCCCACTAGGACTGGAACTCCACTGTTAATGGAGAATTAATTAATAATTAGATTACTAATTGACTCAATTTGATTGAGTAAAAAGCTTTGGATCAAGTCTAATTGAATTAGATTCAGATCGACTCAGATTGGGTTTGATATGATCAATCCTGATTACAAAGAAAATTAGATCCTAATTCGATCAGAATTTGGAATCAGCCAATTCTTAATTGGATTAGAAATTTATTGAGATAATTGAATTTTTAATTGGATTAGGATCATTTCTATCATTATATTCAATCCAAATTTGATTTGGATTAGAATTGAATTAGAAATGAAGAGTCCAAGTCGACTAGGACTCTATCCTTATCTCCTTGCGCCACACTTGGACCCATGCCCTTATCTCTATGCCAAATTGGATTTGACTTGAACATTTTGGCATCAAAGTAGATGACCCAATAAGGGTGGGTGGCAATGATTGATGACTCATAATCCTATCTCTTGCCTAATTTGAATGCGATCCGAATTAGAGATAAGATGAAAATAAGGAAAGAGATTTTTCATACAAGGAAAGTTGTTGGCACCATATTGATTTTTTCTTTATTTTTCTTGGAGAGTTCTTGGATGTGTGAGATATTAGAATCCTTCTTCACACCAAAAAGTCTTTTTTGGAAATTTTTGAGATGCCAAAAGGTGTTTGGCGTGGACTCTTGGGTGCCCTCTTGTTTGGATAAAAATCCTAGAACTTGCCTATAAAAAGAGGTCCCCTCTTCTTGGCATCACACATCAATTTTCTTGCTGATTTTTATTTTTTCAGAGCTCCTCTCCTCCTTCTTTCTTCCTCCTCCAGATCCCTTCATCTTTTGGAGCATCCAAAGTGCTTCAAGAAGAAAAAAAAAATCAGCCATCGAAGTTGCTTGCAGGCTAGCACCTCCAAGCCTCTGATCTACGCCAGTCTTTGCGTGGATTTTCTGTAGAGGCTAGATGACTTCATATAGCTGTGAGCAATTTGAGAAATATCTTTTCCAAGTGTTGGACCAGTGAAGATCAAGATCTCATTGGTTTGGTAACTGTTTCTAACCTGTCTTGATCATATCGTTAGATCTAATAGTTAGATCTAAATTTTTAGCATCGATGAGATTGATGTAAGTATTTATTTTTAGATCTAATGTGTATCGTACTTTATATATTTTTTTATGGCATGATGGTCTAGATTAGATCTTATATATGTGATTTAGATTAAATTATTTAATCTTACTCTTTTGCTACATAAAATTTTGAAATTGCATACATAGCACTATCTATGTTTCCTTCAATTGGTATCAGAGCCATGATTATTTCGATATGATTTATTATACCTTTAGATCTGATTTTATGATATTAGATCTAATTATTTATGATTTAGATTACATCTAAATATATTTATTTTTAGATCTAATTTTTCTCTTGTTTGATTAGATGTTCTGAATATCAAAGTACTCGGATTGAAAAATCAATAGGCCGTCCGGTCATAGGAGTAAGTAGGATTTCATGACCCTCTTCTCCCATTCAATGGGGTACTCTTATGACGTGTAGGGGTGCCACTGTGAGGCCCCATGAAGAAGAAAACGAAAGGAGAAAAACTTACTTTCTTACAAAATTCTAGATCTTGAAACCCAAGGTGTTATTATAAGTGATGCAAATTATGAAGAAACTAGTTATATCTAATCTTGATTAATCAAAATTATTTTAATTTAAAATCATAAAAATTTAGATTTGATCTAATAATATTTTATAATTTAATATAAAAAATTTATATAAAAATTATTTTCAAAATCTAAACCATGTTGATGCAAAAATTTAATTAAGAATTAAGTGTTAAGTTGATTAGATTTAGAATTGTGATTTGAGATCAATGACATTGCATAAAATATGGGGCATGGGTTAGCTCAAATCAAATCCTTCTCTTTAATTAGATTAGACCTAAGGTTAGAATCAAAGAATTGATAGACCATATAGAGAAATTGATTAAGTCTAACCAAATATTGAATTAGATTAATTAAGATTTTTTTAATATAATAGTTGTAGATGGTTAAGTCCATGTCTTTAATTAGACCAAGTAGACTTTGATTGTGGCTCAATGGTTAAACTCGAATCATTAGATTGATCAAATCAAAACTAATTAACCAATTGATGTCTAAAGTAAGTTTGGCATTTCAATTGATGGTTTTTAATTGTGAGTGGCTTACCTAGCCATTTCGATGGTGTTTAAGGCAAGCTTAGCAGATCCTCCCACCAATCTTACTTACCTGACCCATTTGGTGAATTAAATTTTGATTAGATCACTAAGTGGTTCGAGTTAACCCATGCCACTAAGGTTGATCTGTGTGACTGATTTAGCTATCATTTCAATCAGCATGATCCTAATCCGATTCAGTGACTTGATGAAGTCAGTGAGAGGATTATGGTCTACTGATTGATCTCTTCTCTTATCTCTTCTTAAATTAATTAAATCTTCTAAATTATTAGATCTCTAAAATAAATTGATTATGATGATAACTAGATCATAGCCTCCCATTAAGTTGGATGATAATGGATCCATTAGTATGATGATCATTGGAGGCCAAAGGCCTAGTGCCCATCTGCTATTGGAATTATCACTCATAATATGATGACTTAGTCGAGTCTCTCTATCAGATGGTCAGGTTAGCCAGCCAAAGTCAGACCTAATCATTTGGTAGTTAGATTCGTAAGTATGATCATGTTAATGATTGGACCTAACCAAGACTTGCAAAGAAGACCAAAGTCAACTAAAAAGTTACTTGGGCTAAATCAACTACTAAAAATTATTTAGTAAAATAATTGATTAATGAACCTACACATGGATGCACATGGATGAGCCGACCAAAATCGGGCTCATGTGTAGTCTGTGTGGATTCTAGTACCCGCTAAGGAATTAAAGTAATTCCTCGAATTGAAGGTAGAGGCTACCGATTCATATAAAATAGTAAGAGAACCTTTAGACTAAAGTCCATATCTTTAGGCTTAATAAACTTATATACTAATTAGGTTTTGATTTTTTCTTGTTTATGCAAATATGGCCTCAAACTTATCGCTTCGATTACTGTTGGACAGTGAGAAGTTGACGGAACTCAATTTCGATAACTGATATCGAAAGCTTAAGATCGTCCTGGTCCACAAGCGGATCCTATATGTGATTACAGATCTGGCACCTAAGGAGCCTGCTCCCAATGCTCGAGGCACGATCTGAGACACTTATTTGAAGTGGCTTAACAATCGCACTACAGTTCGTTGCATTATGCGGGCCTCCATGAATGACGAGTTCAGTCAAAAATTTGAAGAGGCTCAGCCAGAGAAAATGCTCTAAGTGTTGAGAGAGTCCTTTGATACTTCTGACGATGTTGAGCGGTATAAAACTAGTTGTACCATCTTCGATGCTCGGATGAGAGAGGGTGCATCTATCACTGATCATATATTGTACATGATCGAACAGATTGAGAAACTGAGTAAGCTCGGCTTTTCTTTACACGAACAGCTGGGGAAGAATGCGATCCTGAACTTCCTACCCAAATCCTACCTACTGTTTCTCAATCATTTTAGAATGATGAAGTCTATAGTCAATTACCACAGTCTGTTGGAGTTGCTGCAAACTTTTGAAAAAGATCACCAGCTCCAAAAGGAGACGGTGAATATAGTGGGAGGATCTTCTTCGGATAGTCATCATCTCTTTAAAAAAGAGAAAAAGAAGAAAAATAAAAAGGTGCAAAATGTTAAGAGTCAAACCCAAAAGCTCAAGTTCAAAGCCGATCAGAGTCAGGCAGAGTACTTCTACTATAAGAAACAGAGTCAATGGAAGAGGAATTATCCTCAGTATATAGCTTTTCTTGACCCGAACAGGCAAAAGAAAAAGAAGCAATCAGTTGCTGATAAAATACTTATATGATAACATCTTGTAACTTCTCTCTTTTTGATACAATGATCTGGGTATTAGATACCAAAAGTCCCATTAATATTTGCAATTCGTTGTAGGGTCTTCAGGTCAGTGAGAGATTTGGAGACGGCGAGAGATTCCTGAACATTGGAGATGGAAGATCAGTTTCAGTTCTAGCTTTAAGAATCATCAAGCTTATATTTGAGTCTCATTTTATTATTTTTAATGAATGTCATTACTGTCTTAGTTTTTTTTTAAATATTATTTCTGTAGGCTTTTTGGCCAAATCGAATTATGAAATATCAATAAAGAAAAAATTTTGTGATATCATTTTGAATGGTGTTACAATATTATGTGGACAGTTGAACAATAGAATCTATATTGTATCTAGGTCTAATGTAATGTACATGTCAAATAAACGTCCTAGGATTGTCGATGTCATGGATGCCTATCTTTGGCATTGTAGGCTAGGTCATATCAACAAGAACAGGATGAACAGGTTAGCTCGAGAAGAAATTCTTGATAAAGATGATTATGAATTGTTACCTACCTGTGAGTCTTATTTACTTAGAAAAATGACCAAGTCATCTTTTACTGAAAAAGATGCATGAGCCAGTAAAGTTCTGGATCTAGTACATACTGATGTATGTAGATCCATGAGCACAAGTGCTAGAGGATGGTATCACTATTTCATTACATTCACAGACGATCTATCGAGGTATGAGTACATCTACTTGATGAAACACAAGTTTGAATCGTTTGAAATATTCAAATGGTTCTGTAATGAGGTAAAGAAACAAACTGAAAAGAGTATTAAAACTGTTCGTCAGATCGAGAAGGTAAATATCTTTCTAGTGAATTTCTAACATACCTTGAGGAGAATGGGATTCTCTCTTAATGGACATCTCTTGAAATGCCACAATATAATGGTGTATTGGAAAAGAAAAATTGAACCCTGTTGGATATGGTTCGATCCATGATAGGCTTTTCTACTCTGTCGATATCTTTTTGGGGATATGCACTCGAGTTGACTTGTTATGTGCTTAATACGGTTCTTAGTAAATCTGTAAGTAAAATACCATATGACATATAGACTGAATGTAAGCCAGTGCTCACTCATCTTAGGGTTTGGGGATGTCCGGCTTATGTCAAATGCTTGAAAACAAATAAACTAGAAATCAGATCAGATAGATGTAATTTTATTGGGTATTCCAAAGAAACTAAGGAATATTACTTTTACCTTACTGATGAACAAAAGGTGTTTGTCAGCCTTAGGGCAGTCTTTTTTTAAAAAAAATTTCTTGATGAAGGGATTAAAGCCTCTAAGGTTGAACTTGAGAAAGTTTAACAGGTAGAACCGACACAGTCCAGTGAACTCACAAAATCAGATTTGATGATGTCAAATCAGAAACCTATTCTAAAGGCACCATTAAGGAGATCCGATAAAGTATCGTGTCAATCGGATAGATACTACGGTTGTTTGATCCGGGATGGAGATCCTGTTAAACTCGATAAGAACAATGAGGACCCAATCACCTATATGGATGCAATGTAGAGATCCGACTCTGAGAAATGGCTTGAAACCATGAAATTTAAAATGGAGTCCATGAAGGTCAATGATGTGTGGACATTAGTTGACCCACCTGAAAGGACTAAATCCATAGGTTGTAAGTGGATCTTCAAAAGAAAGAGGGGCACAGACAGGAAGATGGAGATCTATAAAATCCATTTGATTGCCAAGAGTTATCATCAGCATTATAGTATGGACTATGACAAGATATTTTCTCCTGTGGTAATACTCAAATTTATTCGGATTATGCTTACGATAGCGGCACACATAGACTATGAAATCTGACAAATGGATGTGAAAATAATTTTTTTAAATAGAGAGCTGTAAGAGGAGGTATATATGATACAGCCTGAGAGTTTCACATCCATAGATAAGTCCAAAGTGTGCAAGCTTCAGAGATCCATCTATGGATTAAAGCAGGCATCCAGGAGTTGGAACATGCATTTTGATAAGGTTATCAGATCGTATGGCTTCGTTAGGAACGGAGAAGAATCCTGTATTTACAAATAGATAAATGACTCTGTGGTTGTATTCCTCGTTCTGTATGTGGATGATATTTTCTTAATCGAGAATGACATCCCTATATTACAAGAGATAAAAGTCTTGTTATCATTTCAGTTCTCTATGAAGGATCTGAGAAAAGCATCTTACATCTGTGGGCTGAAGATCTATAGAGACAGATCGAAAAGATTGTTTGGATTGTTCCAGTCCACGTACATAGACACCGTACTGAAATAATTCAGTATGAAGAATTTTAAGAAAGGCTATCTCCTGATAGGTCATGAAATTTCTCTCGAAGAAGAAGGATTGTCCGATAACTCCTCAAGAGAGAGAGCGTATGAGTAGAATTTCATATGCTTCGATAGTGGATTCTATAATATACATCATGATATGTATAAGAACAGACGTGGCATACTCACTAGGAGTAGTGAGTAAATACCTGTCTGATCCAAGAGAGAACCACTGGAAGATTGTAAAGACCATCCTTAAGTATTTGAGAAATACTAAAGACCAGTGGCTTATATATGGTGAAACTGACTTGAAACTGATAGGATTCACCGACTCCAACTTTCAGTCAGACCATGATGATAGCAACAGTGTGTCGGATTATATTTTTATCCTGAATGGTGGAGTGATCTACTGAAAGAGTTTCAAGCAGCATACTATGACTGACTCTGTTTGCGAAGCGAAATATATCGCGGCATTTGATGCTATGAAGGAAGCTGTATGGTTCGAAAGTTCATCGATGAGCTCGGAGTGGCACCCTCTATTGATGGCCCTGTCTTGTTATACTACAACAACACTGGAGCCATTGCTCAAATCAAGGAGTCGAAGTCCCATCAATGCACCAAGCATATTCTGCACCGCTATCACCTTATCCAAAAAATTATAGATCGAGGTGACATCGACTTTTAGAAAATTGACAAGAAAAAAAATCTGACCGACCCATTTACTAAAGCTCTCAGGATCAAGGAGTTCGATGATCACAAATTGAAGATGGATATACGATACTGTATCGATTGACTTTAATCCAAGTGAGAGTTGTTGAAAAATATGTCCCAAAGTCAATCATCAACCTATTGACAATTATGCTTATACTTGTAATTGTATATGAATTTTTATTAATAAAAATTATTTAATATTTTTATTACAAATTATCCATCTTTGAACTCTTGTATTGTAATGAAGTCCTTAGGACTATAATTAATCGACAAAAGAGGATTTGTCGTTGAGTCCTTAAAAGTGTTTGCAACCAAATGACATGCTATTAATAAGATGATAGTAATATCGAGTATAGAACGTTGTGTGCTATATGAGTTGATTGTCCTCTTAATCAAGGAGTGTCAAAATACTATTATGGTATGCAAATAGAATGTAGGAGTATATTTACATCGAACGTGATCATGTGCCGAGCACTCTGCTGTCAAGAGTAGCTCATAAAAGGTATGGATATAAGTATCTCTCAGACCCAAGACCATCATGGTAACTTGTAAGCAACTCACTATACTTTAGTACCAGACCATCTGAGTTTTTAATTCAGTGATGGAAGGATACTGAATGCAGTCAAGTACTTATCAAGTCGGTGTGTGAGTCAAGATGAAATTTACTCCTCTAAATTAGTAAAAGATATACATCAATGTATTTCAATTTAGTAAAATCTTGATCAGAATAATCCATGAGATGAATTTGAAAGGTTGAAATACAATGTGGTCAACTAAATTAGGGTTGACAGTTAAATCCTAGGTCACCTTGAGCATTAGGGTCAAAGAGATGAATTATACGGTAATCATACACCAGTAGGTTCTAGAATGTTACTTTGCAATACTTCAACCAATCCGATCATCGGGTTATCATTGCTAGATGGTTACATCGATTGGTATACAAAGTTGTTCCTATACTACTGGCTTAGGTTTGAACCTATGGGGTCACATGCATTAGAATATTTGGTCAGATATGATGGCTGAAGAGTCCAATTGGATTGTGACTCTGGTGAGGAGTCCCACTGGGACTGAGACTCTGGAGGAGAGTTCCACTAGGACTGGGACTGAGACTCCACTATTAATGAAGAATTAATTAGTAATTAAATTACTAATTGACTTAATTTGATTGAGTAAAGAGCTTTGAATCAAGTCTAATTGAATTAGATTCAGTTCGACTCAGACTGAATTTGATATGATCAATCTTAATTACAAAAAAAATTAAATCATGATTCGATCAAAATTTGAAATCAGTCAATTCCTAATTAGGTTAGAAATTTATTAAGATAATTAAATTTCTAATTGGATTAGGATCACTTCTATCATTTGTTTTAATTCAAATTTGATTTGAATTAAAATTGAATTAGAAATAAAGAGTCCAAGTCGACTAGGACTCTATCCTTATCTCCTTGCACCATACTTGGACCCATGTCCTTATCTCTATGCCAAATTTTTTGACATCAAAGTAGTAGACCCAATAAGGATGGGTGGCAATGATTGATGACTCATAATCCTATCTCTTGCCTGATTTGAATGCGATCCGAATTAGAGATAAGATGAAAATAAAGAAAAAAAATTTTCATACAAAGAAGGATGTTGGCACCATATTAATTTTTTCTTTATTTTTCTTAGAGAGTTCTTGGGTGTGTGAGATATCAAAATCCTTCTCTATGCCAAGAAGTCTTTTTTGAAAATTTTTAGGATGCCAAAAGGTGTTTGGCGTGGACCCTTGGGTGCCCTCTTCTTTGGATAAAAATGCTAGACCTTGCCTATAAAAAGAGGTCCCCTCTTCTTGACATTACACATCAATTCTCTTCCTAGTTTTTATTTTTTCAGAGCTCCTCTCCTCCTCCTTCCTCATGCAAATCCTTTCATCCTTTGGAGTGTCCAAGGTGCTTGAAGAAGAAGGAAGAAATCAACCATCGAAGTTACTTGTAAACTAGCATCTTCAAGCTCTTGATCTACGTCAGTCTTAGCGTGAAATTTTTATAGAGGCCAGATGACTTCGTGTGGCTGCGAGCAACCTAAGAAACATCTTCTCCAAGTTTTAAACCAGTAAAGATCAAGATCTCATTGGTTTAGTAATTGTTTCTAACCTATCTTGATCATATCATTAGATCTAATAGTTAGATCTAGAATTTCAGCATCGATGAGATCGATGTGAGTATTTATTTTCAAATCTAAAGTGCATCATATTTTATATATTTTATCATGGTATAATATTTTAAATTAGATCTTATGCATGTGATTTAGATTAAATAGTTTAATCTTACTCTTTCGCTGCATAAAATTTTGAAATTGCATGCAAAGCACTACGTATGTTTCCTTCAGTGACCCAATCCAACCTAACCCTTCCTATGTTCTCCAACCCAATCCATATGACCTAACCTAATCCCACCACTCCAACCTAATCTTAGCCTTAGCCTACTCAGAGTTATCTAATTCTACCTACTTCACTATAATCTCACAACTAATATATCCAATCTAACCCTATCTAATCTAAACTTAGCCATCCAATCTTACCTATTTATGCTAGATCATATACAAAATAATATCTGATCACACCCGTTCTTATAAGATCATAACCCATCTAACCTAATCCTAGCCATCCAATCATAATCGATCTTATACAATCACAAACTGATCTTATTTGATGCAACTTAATCGGCCATCTAATCATATTTAAGAGTACTCGATCATGCCTAAACATATTAGATCATAAGCAATTATAACTAATCGTAAACAATTATATTTGAACCTCAACTTATCCTAACCTGATCCTTCTTCAGTCATACTAATGCTAATCTGATCTAAGCACAGTTGATCCAGTCTTGAGGGATGAAACACAGCATATACACCTAAAAAACCTAAAATCTATAATTATACCTAATCAAACCTGATTTGAACCTAGTGTAGGCTTCAACTAGACTTAATTGTTTGACCAAACCTATGATTTCCTGTCCACTCTCCTCTAGCATAGGTGCATATGGTCAAGAAAATCTTATTGTGTGCATGTATATCTAGATAAAACCACCTTCCTATTTTGCTTCCATCATCCTCTTCTATCCTCTCTCTTGTCTCTTAGTGTGACAGGTGACATCTTCACAGGCCTCCATCTTGTTATTCATTATAATTGCTTTAATTCTTGGTTCTCTTTTCTTATGCCTCAAGCACCATCTCTCTATGCTATCTTCCTTGAACTCAATGCTAAATCCATAAAAAGATAAAAGCCAGATATTATCCATAACAACCTTATCCCTTTTATGATAGCATTCTCATGACATGCAATGGATGAGTTATGGTATTTTGTGTTGAGCCCTAACATCCTTTTTTGATGATTTATTCGGTCTTTTGAACTCTTATTAGATCTAGTCTAAATCATATCTACAGCACTCCATTCCCATCCATTAGATTTTCTTCTCTTCCTCCTACAAATTCTCAATCATCAATCCACCCTCCACCTCATCAATCCAAGAAAAGAAGTGATGAATCATCACATTCTTCTATCCAGCATCCCTCTCCATCATTGGATTGAATCCATTTCCTAGTCCTAGCCCTTCATTATGGAATCTTAACGATTATCAGAGTAGTTGTAACGGAATACAAGGACGTCTACTCATAACGTTACCACATAAAGAAGCATGCATAAGGGTTAAAAGAAGTTAAACCTACTCATGATGCTAATTTTAGAATTGATCTTCACATTCTTAGGTGATGTTGAGGTTGTGAAAGCACATGATTCTCTAAGAATTATTGTCTACACTACTTCTATCTACATATCTATCTATCAAAGCTCTATCAGGCTTCATGTCTCCATGATGCACTTTTAGAAAGTCCTTTTGAATAAGCTTGCTTCCCCTCTCTCTTCTTGATGAAGAGGAAACCCAAGCTTTCTACACCTCTCTCTTTATCTATTTTGATGTGAGCTCTTTACTTTAAGATGCACAAGACTAGGGGGATGTCCATTTTATAAAGGAGTGTGGGACCTCCTCTTCTAGAGTCCTACTTGGATGGACGAGGTGGCATTCTTATCTTGGCTGCCCCCTCTCTAAAGTCCAATTAGGATTTGATGTCCAAAGAGAGAAAGTAAGAGCCGTCATCCTCTTCTGATGGCCACCCCCTTAGATGGGAGTCCTCAACAGGCACTCCAGTAGGAAGCTATAAGCTAGGTCTTGCTTGACCTAACCCATGTCAATCCCTATCAATAGGCTAATTCCTTAGACCAATCTCTTCTCCAATCAATCCAATTAATAAGAAAATCCTCAATTGGAATCTAATTCCAATTAAACTGAAGGCAAATGGTACATGCTAGATACATTACTATGATAACCAACTCATATTCCCAATCACCAACAACCTATCCCTTCAAGTCTACTTAGTCACAAAGTAGCTACATAATCTAGCATATAAAAATAGAGCCCGTATTGCATTAATAAACCCCTTGATTAGTGGGATAAAATGAGTCATTTTCTCATTTTTATACAAGCTACATACTGCAATTTAGTCTTCTATCATTCTAGTATCCTTGTATGACTATTAAGTTTAACATTATCAAATCCTTAGTCATATCACATCATGGCCTACTAGAACTCTGCATCATGTCAAACAACCTTTTCTAAAAATTATTCGCAGAAAACTTCTTTTTGGAAATAGTTAACTATTAATCATAATAATTTATTAAATAAGTATTTTCATAATCCTTTCAAGTTATTGTCTTAACTGCAAGACTTATATGTCTAACTATGTCTCTATTCTGATATGGACATTATATCAATATGATGGTTTCCATGTTGGATAGTGTTGCCCCAAAAATTAATTTTGATGATTATAAAATATTTAAAAAAGTACTAATGATTATTTATTTATAAAGAAGCTTAAACATATGTCTAAAAAAATTTAAAAATTTTGAATTAATAAAGATGCTTGGAGTAGGTCAAAGTTGCAAATTTATCGAGTTGGAGATGGAAATGATATTTTTTGAAAGCCTCAAAAATATTCAAGATCACTTCAGATCATTTAAAAGCAATTTTGAAAGTTTTGAAAATCAAAAATGAAAAAAAAAAATCTATTACAGGCAAAAGGAGGTGACCCTTAGGCCATCTCTTTTGAAAAAGAATGCTGGCATGCTGATTTTTGAGATGGCACATAAAAAGGGATGACCCATGAGAGCCCAAACAGAGGCCAATTTTTCTTTTTTGTTCAAAGAGGGCAATCCATGGGACGACCCTTGTGCCAAGGGATGGCCCATGGGTCGACCCTTGAGGCCTTGAAGTCTGTAACAGCTAATTTTTTAGCCTATTTTTGGCACATTTAATAACCATTAATCACTCTCTAATGGCTCTAAACAACTATTAGATATTCTCCAACAAAGATATAAAGGCATTCAAAAGGAAGAAAAACTCAAAAAAAATCTAGAAAAAATCTGTTCAAAAGAAGATTAAAGCTCCAAGATAAAAAAGCATTCATTTTAAGCTCAACCACCTCTCGCAAGTGCTTTCAACTCTCTACTCCAACTGAGGGTATTCTTAAAGGCATTTTTAATATTGTGTAAAGTGTATTTCTTATTTTATTATACTCATTAAGAAGCATAGCTTGATTGTCATCGTATAACTTCTTCATCTTAATTGTTCTTATGTATATAAGTTTTGGATGTTCCAAAACTTAGAAAAAGGTTGATCCAAACTTCAAATCAGAGTGTGTAAGATTAGTTTGTACCCAAAAAATAAGTATTTAGCTTGAAAAAAGTTAGGATCGATGGAATCTGATGTTGTAATCATTGAATATGATTACTGGATTAAAATTCTCAAGTAAGAGTTTGGAGAATGGATGTAGGTGCTAGGTTGGCATCGAACCACTATAAATCCTTATATTTATAGTATCTTGATTTTTTTTCTTACTCTTTTATGTTAATTTTTTACTTACTTGTTTCAATATCCAACACATTGTTTATTATTGCCACTACACATCACATATCTCATCTCAGGCACATTTTGTGACACATTCTTTACTTAACTTTTTTTAAAATCCAATTCACCCTCCCTCTTAGGTTGCATAGCTAGACAACAAATGGTATCAGAGTCCAGTGCTCAAGTTCTTTCTTGGTTTCACCATCAAGAGCTAAAGATCTATGATAATCCAAGTCCGTACTTTATTTATCGAGGGGTAATCCACAAATCAACCTCTACTTTTCAATCGATCCAACTACACCTAGTAGAAAGCTCATATAAAAATTTTTATCCAAGTACTCAACTATGATATATAGAGTATTATAGTCAATGGACCTCACACACCTACTAAAGTAATTGATGGTGTGCACTCTCCCAAGCCTGAAAGCGAATAGATGAAGTTGATAAGAAAATAGCTTAGCTTAACGCTAAAGCTATGAATGTATTGTATTATGCATTAGATGCAAATAAGTTCAATCATATTTTAGATACAAATGAGTTCAATCATATTTTAATTTATAATTCAGCTAAAGAAGTTTGGAATAGATTAGAAATAACTCATGAAGGTATAAATCAGGTTAAAGAGTCAAAAATTAATATATTAGTACATAGATATGAACTCTTTAACATGAAATCTGATGAGTCTATTACTCAAATATTTACTTGCTTTACTGATATTATTAATGATCTTAAGAGTCTTGATAAATCTTACTCTAATAGTGATCTTATAAGAAAGGTTTTTATGTCTCTACCAAAAAAATGAGAAGCAAAGGTCATCGCAATTCAAGAGGTGAAGGATCTTAATGTTCTACCCTTAGAGGAGCTTCTCGGATCGTTTATGACATATGAATTGACCATGAGATAGTACAATAAAGAAGAGATCAAGAAGAAGAAAATGATTGCTCTCAAGTCCACTACATAAGAAAAGAAGGAATACGAGCAAACTGAAAATGATGATAAGAATGAAGAATTGACTCTTATCACTCAAAAATTCAAAAGATTTATAAAGAAAAAAGACAATGGATGAAAAGAAGGCCACTAACAAAAGGGGAGCCTAGCAAAGAAAGAGACAAGGAGCAACCTCTCACATGTTATGAATGCAAGAAATCAAACCACTTCAAAGTAGATTGTCCACAACTTAGGAAGGCCCCTAAAAAGCTAAAGAAGAAGGCAATGGTGGCTATGTGGAGTGACAGTGATGATTCGAGCTCCGATAAAGACACCAATGAAGAAGCCAACTTGTGCCTCATGGCACATGAAAATGAGATAACTTTTAAATCTTCAAATGTATTTACTTTTGATGAGTTTCAAAAGGTATTTATTGATTTATTAGATGATTTAAAGAAGCTAGGACTAAAGAATAAAGAGCTGAAAATGAAAAATCAATCTTTGTTAAAAGAAAAGAAAGGAATTTCAAATGAAAATAAGACTCTAACTCAAGAAAATTAGAATTTAAAGAAGGAAGTAGCTAAACTAAAATCAATTATAGAAAAGTTTACTTTAAGTTCAGAAAAACTTCAAATGATTCCTAATAATCAAAGGGTAGTGTATAACAAAGTCAGTCTTAGTAATACCCCACTGAAGAAATAAAAGTTTAAAAAAAATATTTTTGTCAACTCCACTTATGATAAACTATCAAATGTTTCATGTTTCAACTGTGGCAAAGTAGGACATAAATAATATATATACATCTTTCTAATAAATTTGGTAGCTCAAATATAAAAAAAAAATAGATTCCAAAAGGAACCATAGTGACTAACCAAAAAGACCCAAGATAGCTTGGGTATCTAAAGTTAAAGCTTAAATTTCTATATAAGTGTGTCTTACAATCCGAGGATCAAAATGAAAGTGGTATCTTGATAGTGGTGCTCAAAACACATGATAGGTAATGAATCCCAATTCATCACTCTTGATGCAAAAAATAGAGGGATGGTCATCTTTAGAGATAATGACAAAAGAAAGATCATTGGCATAGATAACATTGGTATCAATCCCTCCAAATTTATTGAAAATATTTTCATGGTTGACGGTCTTAAACATAATCTACTTTGCATTAGTCAACTTTGTGATAAGGGTTTTTAAGTAATTTTTAAAATTTTTTATGTATATTGTAACTAGTCTCAGTGATGATGGCGTAAGATTTATTAGACATAAGTATGTAATGTTTATATGAAAGATTTGGATCATCTTTTTATGTAAAACATGCAATGTCTAGTAGCAATAAATGCCAAAATTAATGAGATTAGTTAGCTTTGGCACCATAGACTTACACATATAAGTATGAATTCACTTTCAAAACTTATCAATAAGGATTTAGTAGTTGGTTTACTTAAATTAAGTTTTAAAAAGATAGATTTTGTAATGCATGCCAATAAGGTAAATAAACTAGAGTTTTATTCAAATCTAAAAATATTGTTTCAACTTCTAGACCATTAGAGTTATTGTATATAGATTTGTTTGGACCTACTAGAACTACTAGCTTAGGAGGTAAATGATATAGTTTTATAATTATCGATAATTTTTTATATTTTACTTAGGTTTTATTCTTGACACATAAGAATGAGGTATTTTCAACTTCTTCTAAATTTTATCAAAAAATTTTAAATAAAAAATTTATCAATTCTTGATATTCATAGTGATCATAAAATTGAGTTTCAAAATCAAAATTTTAAAAAATTTTGTGATAAAAAAAGGATTGAACATAATTTCTCTGCATCTAGAATATCACAACAAAATGAGATAGTAGAAAGAAAAATAGGATACTTGAAGAGATAGCTCGTGCTATACTATGTGAAAGCAACCTCCCAACATATCTTTCAATGAAAGTAATTAATATGGCATGGTACATCTTAAATCGTGCCTTAATTAAATTAATCTTAAATAAAATATCCTATGAACTTTGGGAAGGTAGAAAATCAAACATTGAATATTTTTATATTTTTAATTACCGATGTTTTATTTTAAATAATGACAAAGATAAATTAGAAAAACTTGATACAAAATTCGATGAAGCCATCTTTCTTGATTATTCCATCTCTAGTATAGCTTATAGAGTCTAACAAACAGCCCTTAGTTGTAGAAGAATCAATATATATAATTTTTGATGAGACAAATGATCTTCCATCAAGGAAGAGAGAGGTTACTGATGATGCAGGTTTAATTGAATTAGAACATGAAGATAGGCATGAAGATGAGGATGAAGAATAACAAGATCTATAAGAGCAACCTCAAGGCACAAATGATCTTCCAAGAAAATAGAGGTATGCTCACAACCATCCCAAGAAACTTATTATTAGTGATCCTACACATGAGGTACGAACTCGTTCATCACTTAGAGATGCATACAATCATTTTGCTTTTGTCTCCTATTTTGAATCAAAAATTATAGATGAAGCTAAAAAAGATCATCATTAGATTAATACCATGCAAGAAAAACTTAATCAATTTAAAAGAAACAATATATGGACTCTAGTTATAAAATCTAAAGATCACACCATAATTAGGACTAAGTAGATATTTAGGAATAAGTTAGATGAAAATAAAAATATAATCAGAAATAAAGTAAGAATGGTAGCCAAAGGATATAACCAATAAGAAAAAATTAATTTTGATGAAACTTTTGTACTAGTAACTAGATTAGAGGCTATTAGACTCTTCCTTGCTTATACTTGTTACATAAACTTCAAATTATTTCAAATAGATGTTAAAAGTACTTTTCTAAATGGTTACATTACTAAAGAAGTCTATGTAAAGCAACTTCATGGCTTTAAAAACTATGCTTTCTCAAACTATATTTTCAAATTAAATAAAGTATTATATAATTTAAAACAAGCACCTAGAGCATGGTATAAAAGACTTAATAAATTTTTGCTAGAAAATATTTTTTCAAGAGGAAAAGTAGATGCCACTCTTTTTATAAAGAAAAATCTTGATGATATCCTAGTTATTCATATATATATTGAAGATATTATATTTGGATCTACTAATGAAGTTTTGTATCAAGACTTTACCAAGTTCATGTAGGAGAAGTTCGAGATCGGCATGATGGAAGAACTTACATTCTTTCTTGAACTCTAGATTAAACAAATGGAGGAGATCTCCATCAGTCAAAGCAAATACACAAGAGAACTACTAAAAAGATTTGAGATGGAGAATGCCAAGAACCTCGACACCCCTATAAGCCCTTCATGCAAACTAGACAAGGATGAAAACTATAAAAGTATTGATTTAAAACTGTATAGAGGCATGATAAGTTTTAAATTATATCTTACTACTAGTAAATCTGATATTATGTTTAGTATATATGTATACTAGATTTCGATCTAATCCTAAGGAATCATACTTATTACTGTTAAAAGAATCCAAAGATATTTAAAAGAAACTCAAAAATTAGGTTTATGATTCTCCAAACAATCATCAATAGACTTAATAGACTATTCAGATGCAGACTTTACCAGATATAGGTTAAATAGAAAAAGCACTAGTAGAACTTAACAAGTTTTAAAAATAAACTTAATATCATGGTTTAGCAAAAAATAAAATTTGATTGCATGATCTATGATCGAGATCGAATATATTATAGCCACAAATCTTATGGATTAAGCAA
Organism: Elaeis guineensis; assembly: GCF_000442705.2. Taxonomy (NCBI): domain Eukaryota; kingdom Viridiplantae; phylum Streptophyta; class Magnoliopsida; order Arecales; family Arecaceae; genus Elaeis; species Elaeis guineensis. Next base: position 118,560,249 of record NC_026000.2, on the reverse strand, counting down.
TAACTCTAAAATTTTAGTGTCAAACTTAATAATATTTTTCTAAGATGTGATAATACTAGTGTAATCAAGTTAACCAAAAGTTCAATCCAATATTCTAGATCTAACCATATAGAAATAAGATACTATTTTATAAGAGAACATATGCAAAATAATGATGTGATGATTAATTTTATTTGCTCTGAAAGATAATTAGCGGACATATTTACAAAGTCATTAAGTGAAGGTAGATTTTATGAAATTAGAAAAGAACTAAAAGTTTTAGATCCTTATGTATATTGCTATTTCTTTGATCCCATTAGATTTTTCTTTCGATTTCTTTAGATATATTGATGTAATCACTTTTTGAAAATCAATAAAAATATGACTTCTTTTTTGAAATTAAGTGTGCTTAATGATTAGTTGTTTGATATTTATATTTATTTGTTTGATTCATTATATGCTCTATTTATAAATCAAAGGAGGAGAAAAATGTAAATCTCATTCTCTTAAAATCAACTAATTGTGCATAATTTGAAAGAAAAAAGAGTACCAAAAAAATAAATTTTCTAGCACTTATTATGAAAAATAAAAAAAAATTATTAGAATATTAAAAAAAATCTTCTTTGAAACTAAATAAGAAAAATTATTTTAAAATTTAGTAATAAAAATAAAAATTATTGATGATCATTTATCATGATATATTTGTACACTCTTATTGTCCTATTCATTTGATTTATTTTTAAAAAATTATTATTATACTTAAAAAAATTATTGATGAATATTTATACTTTGATTTGAGCAATCATATTTTTTTATTTGACTTATTTATTCATACTTTGTATGATTTGATGCTATCATCATTTTTAATAATTTATTGATAGCAAGCCAAATTTGAAACATATTTTTATATTTTGCCGTAATTGATCATTTTTTAGACAAGAATTAAAACTTGCTCTTCTTAAATCTACAACTAATATCAAGAAAAAATTTTAAGCAAGTTATTATTTGACTTGATTTTTAAAATAATTAGTATAAAATTGATTATTTTCATAATTGGCATCAAGAAAATTTTTTTTAGAAAAATTCTTACACTTGGTATCAAACAGCTCATTCTTGTCTTACATTATATTGCTTCATCTTTGGTAGAAGAAAAAAAAATATTTTAGTTTCAAATCTATTTTGTATTGACATATTCTTGATATGATATCATTTAAGATAAATTAAAAAAATATATATTTTTTTTGAACTTAATGGATTAATACCTCTTAAAGAAAAGAAAAAGATATTTTCAAAAAAAATTAAACATATATTGTGCCTTGCTTTGAATTATCTATTCAAATCCTTGATTTTGAAAATCTCTATCTCTATTGAATCTTCAAATCCTAAAGCATTTTTCTAACTATTTTTGAGAAATTGGAGTAGTGTTATCGAATTTGTATTGTTCAAAATTTAATGATTCATATTTTCTAAATTTGGCCAAGTTTGATTTAATTTTAGAAAGGAAAGAAGTTTTATTTTCTTCAATCTCAATTTGATACAAATCCTTAATTCTTTCAAACAAAAGGGGAAGAAATCTTATTCTGAATTTGAAAGTTAAACTCAAGTTTAATATGAAAGGAGGAGAACTCAAATCAAATTCTAAAATTTGAATATTTTTAGATTTCAGTCTTTGTTTGATTTTAATGATTCATTCTTTAAAATATTTTTCTTGATCTTTTTGATACTGTCAAAAAGGATGAGAGTATGTATGATGAGTGTATATCTGAAATGCTCTTAAATTGATCAATATGCTTATGTATTTGCTTGAAATAATCGCATGAAATGATCATATGTATATGTATGAAATTTAGTATCAAATGCCTAAAATCTGAATTTAGGATAAATTGAAATATTCATATAGTATATGTTCACATATGTTTATTTTATCACTTCATGATTGATACTGATAAATTAATTGAAATACATTATATTTAGTTATTATGGATGTGGTTAAGTGATCCTTATTGTATACTTATGGATGTGGTTATAGATGTTATTTTTTGCACTATCTTGATGTATCTTTTGATGTTCTATTTTGTATTATGGATGTTGGCCACTATCTTGATGTATTTTGACTGAAATTATGTACTTTTAGCTAACATGAACTTAATGTAATATCTTGTATTATATAGTAAATATGAAATATGATTCTTATTAATATTATCTACTATGTATTTTGTTATGAGCATTCTTGATTGGTATATTCTGTTATGGATCATCTTGTCATTTGAGCAGTAGATTCTTTATATTTAATCAAAAAAGGGGGAGTAGATATTAGACAAGAGTGAGAGTATTTCTTATCTAAATTGATGATGGTAAAAAGGGAGAGTAGGAATAATATATTATTTATGGTATAAGAAGAAATATATGCAAATATATAGTTAATTGGCTAAATTTCTTATTTCTGAATTTTCTATACCATGTATTAGAACCGCAGCTCCTAACTACTCTTCTAAAAGAAAAATGTCTAATAGAAAGTGGGGTTTATACTATGTCTATATTTCCTATCATTCACTCTAATGATGTATCATATTGTTTAAATTGGTCTTGATACTATGTATAGAGCTCATGCCTTGAAAAGATGCATCAATTGAACATATTTGTATATGCTTTGACCTTAAGCTCATACATTTTTAATAGCACTATCTTATTCCAATATTTTATATGTCTTATTCTGCTTATACTGAAATATTTTATCATCATCAAAAAGTAAAAGATTGTTGCCCCAAGAATTAATTTTGATGACTACAAAATATTTGAAAGAAGTACTAATTATTATTTATCTTTGGAGAAGCTTAAATGTATGTTTCAAAAAATTCAAAAATTTTGATTTAGTAAAGTTGCTTAGAGAAGGCCAAAGTTATAAATTCATCAAGTTGAAGACGAAAATGATGTTTTTCGAAAGCCTCAAGAATATTCAAGATGACTTTGAATCATTTAGAGATAATTTTAAAAATTTTAAAAATTAAAAATGAAAGAAAATCCATTCCGAACAAATGGGGGCAACCTTTAGGTCATCCCTTTTTAAGAAGGATACTAGCATGCTAATTTTTGAAATAGCACACAAAAAAGGATGACACATAGGGCGACTCCTGTGCCATGAGGTAGCCCCTGCTGTTCCACAGGCCCAAACAGAGACAATTTTTTTTTTTTTGTTCACAAGGGGCAACCCATGGGTCGACCCCTAAGGTGCTTAAAATCTGTAATGGCTAGTTTTTTATTCCATTTTTGACATATTTAATACCTATTAATCACTCTCCAATAGTTCTAAATGGCTATTAGACATTTTTCAACAATGATTAAAGATATAAAGGCATTCAAAAGGAGGAAAAACTCAAAAAAAGCCTAGAGAAAATTCATTCAAAAAGAGATTAAAGCTCCATGACAAAGAAGTATTCATTTTAAATTCAACCATCTCTCCTAAGTGCTCAACTCTCTACTCCAACTGAGGATGTTCTTAAAGACTTCTTCAACATTATGTAAAGTACATTTATTATTTTATTATGCTCATTAAGAAGCTTAGCTTAATTGTCATTGTGTAACTTTTTCATCTTACTTGTTCTTGTGTATATAAGTTTTGGATGTTTCAAAACTTGAAAAAAGATCGGAGTGTATAGGATTGGCTTATATCTGAAAAATAAATGTCTAGCTTGAAAAAAGCTAGCATCAATAGAATCCAATATTGTAATCGTTGAATACGATTAGTAGATTGAAATTCTCAAATAGGAGTATGGGGAGTGGATGTAGGTGCTAGGTTGGCACCAAGTTACTATAAACCTTTGTATTTATGGTGTCTTGATTTCTCTTCTTGCTCTCTTGTATTAATTTTTTACTTATTTATTTTAATATCTAGCATATTATTTATCATTACCACTGCACATCACATATCTCATCTAAAGTACATTTTGTGACACATTCTTCACTTAGTTTTTTTTTTTAAAACCCAATTCATCCCCTCTCCTCTCGAGTTGCATAGCTGGGCAACAGACAACTTGATCTCCACTCATCCAATAAATTACATTGCTATCAAGGTAAAGTATAGGATGTTGTGGTCAATATATGAATTTAGCTCCTAATTTACTAACCTTTAGAATACAATAAAGTGTTATGTCCTTCAAGTCAAAGGATCATTTGCAAGCGCATACATTTGGTTTATAAATCTATCCCTGACAATACTTTATGATGTAGATTATCAATGTTGACTATTTGATATAACAACACACCTAGGTATCAGTACACAGTCTAATCTCAGTAAAGAAAGAACTCCATACTATTAAGATCCACTTTGACAACCTTGTAGGTGCACTGCCCAACCTCAATTATAGCTATGAACAAATTTTGCTTGCTTAGTTTTATCCATCCTCTCTTTGCAAAATAGTTAGTCTACCTGGATAAATCTTTGGAGTACTTGTGAATTTTTTCTAGCTCTATGGCCGATATGTGGCATATACTCTATGCTATATATGACCATGGAAAAAAAAAATCTATGCATTTAATAAATATTTACAATTATATGCAAATAGATTTTAGGATATATAATACTCTTTCCCTCTATCTTTGTCCCATCTATCCAAAGAAGTGCATCTTCAAAAAATAACCTCCTCGAGCCTTGATCATACTCTTCCATGATCTCATCTTCTCCCTCCCTAAGCAATAAAAGCTTGCCACTTCTAAGAATCCTAGTCACTGGATCCTAAAAGTTCTCATCTTTACCCTTAAACCCTCTTCTTGCCATCCTATAAAATCTTGTCCACTAAATTCTTAAAGAACATAAGAAACACAACTTCTTTGGATCCTAGCTAGCTTCCTCATCAATCCCTTCCTTAACCTCAAGCTAACAAGAATTAGCCATTTAGCAATTCTTGACGACTCATTAGGTCTAGGACTATCATATTCCTCATTCAATTTTGAGTCTTAATCACTCATCTCTCTCTATACATATCATCTATTCTCTCCAAAATCCAAGATGGCAATTAAAGAGAATAGTAAGTATAGGGAAGACTCTACCAACATTTTATATTGAAATCCTAGCCTCCATCCTTACATCGTACCTTCTTCATTCAGCACCATATTATCCTTATCTATATATCTTTTTTGCCTCATATAATTAAAGAAGAAAAATGAGCATTACTTTCATTTACCACACATGCAAACCTAGTCTAGAGATAGGAGATGCATTTTGCCTCTAGAACATCCTCCATGGAGGAGTGGCCTAGGTGCACCTTTGGATCTCCTACCACTAATCTAGATTCGGATCTATAAATTTTTTTTATAAGTTCATAGCTCACCTTAAGGTCAATAGCGACTCCCACACTCATGGGATAGTCCCCACTTCTCATCATGGCAACCCATAATTTTATAAGTTCAACAATATCCCTAATGATTTAGAGTAATTTTAATATTTTTTTTCTTTTTCATTAATGCTAAGTACCCTCTAATGTTATCCTTGGTTACTCATCTAATGTGGCAAGAGAAGATTGCTGCAATTAATAATAGTTTAGATCCTCCATGGAATAGCATCATTCCCACATCAAAACCAAGTTATTGATGCTTCAAAGACATCATTTTTGTTTTAATCGTTATACATATTTATGCTTACATATTTACATTCTTTACAGAAGTAACCTGACTATCTAGTTATTATAAGTTGTATATAAACTCCTAAACCATTTTCTAATACAAATAGAATATTTCTCCATCACCTATCTCTCTTGTATTTGATCTTAGTAGGATATCAGAGCCAACTGGCCTTTTTTCCTATGGATGCCTTCATGCTCTCCCTTACTAATCCACCATCATTTATTTTTGAGTTCCATCCCTCAAGCACCAGAGAGAGTGTATTGAGAAATAGTCCCACATAGAAAATGGTCAGGGACTAACTGATCTCACATACCTCATGGGCCCATCCATCTAATAATATAAGTATTTGGGTGGAACCTTAACATGAGATCAAAGCTATGAAACTCTAATCTTGTAGACAATCGATCTTATGCACTTGATGCATATTCAGACTAGTAGTCTGAGCCAAATTAAGCTTCTTCTTTTTTTACAACTATAAAGGCCACCAACTAAAAATCCCCTTGAAGTGGTCCAGTAGGCCCCTTGCTTGATATAACAATGGTGTTCTTTTATATGTATCAATATTTGCCAAGATTGAGCAACATCAGGCACATCTTAGCAAGGTATCAAACGATAAAGAAATAGTAACATCAGTGCAACCATGCATGCAGCAAAGGTTATCTTGAGGCCAGCCCATTTGGTTTTGAACTAGCCATAGCAACATCCATTTTTAAGTGCTTGCATGCCCCATTGATCTACTATTATTAAATACACTTAAGGTAAAGATTGGTTGCCCTTCATGACAATTGGTTGGAGATCAATCTCTTTCACTTGTGCACCATAACATCAGCTAAAGATCATCCTCTCCACTATATGATAATATTTTTGCCATTGGTCCCTCTACTTTTTGGCTGCTAAAGTCCACCTATAGCATTTGTACACCAAAACATCAGCTAAAGATCATCCTCTATGCTTCTTTTAAGCACATCATCAAGGGTTTCAAGAGTATCTTCAATTATAACTATTACTATGATATTCTCCATAATACTTCTCCATGGAGGCCACTACCCAACTTATCCAAGAGCTTAATCAGCAACTTTTCAGCACTATCAACTCATCTTCTTAAGATGTTTCTTCAACTGTACCACTCCTGCTTCAAGTGGATCTCAATCCACTTTGATCCTAGACTCTGGTGCTTCTCATCATGTGACTCCACATGCATTTCCCTTTGATCCTTGTTCACCTACTCGTATGCAACCTCATATTATTACATCTGATGGCAATTCATTGCATAGATCTCAGCATAGTAGAGTAACCTCAAAACCACTCATTTTATTATTCCATCTACCTAAGACATCAACCAATTATCTATTTATTTATTTTCTGTTAGCTCGAAGTTCATGGACATCTGTTGCCTTTGATGACTCTTATTATGTAAGGGATCAAGTAACTGGTCGTTTGTTTGGCCATGGTCATCACTACAATAGATTATGTCTGATGGACCACTTGCATCCACTATCTCTCTTGTCTGAGCTCCTGCGAGAATTTCTTCCACCATTGTTTTAAGACTTGGCACCATCACCTAAGTCACCTATATGGTTCTCATCGTACTCATGTATGATTGTGTCTTAGGTTCTGTACAAGATCTATATTTGCCCCTTTGTGAAGGTTGTAGCTCCAGCAAATATGGAAAAATATCATGTCACCTTATGAAATGGTTCATCCTCGCATTTGGAGGCCTTTCCTTTTGCATCAATATGTGGTAACATATATTATGTTATTGTTATTGATGAACACTCTTGCTGCACTAGGTTTATTTCATGCATTCTTTTTCACAATTATGCCAAATTTATAAACAATTAAGTGCTATGGCTCAAACAATTTTTTTCAAGTCATTCAAATGCAAATGGTGAATATTTATATCATTTGCATCATTTAGATTTTGTGGGACTCTATGTCTTTGATTTCTATAAAACTTCGAGATATCATTTATGCTAATGGCTATGGTTATATTTCGTCTCGAGAGACTCTTTCTCAGTCTATGCTCTTGTGCTCAATGACAAAATTATGGTTGAGTATAAAAACTGCTAAATCAGTAAAGCAGCTCGATCCCTCCCTAACCTTGGTTCCACCTCTCCTTGTTTTTATGTTAAGGTTATTCAAATTGTTCTTACCTCATTAACCTTCAACTTTCATCCATTTTGTCATCGCCTAACTCCCACTAAGAAGTAACTCTAATTTCACTTCATTCAATAACTAGTTTTTGGATAAACTTGCAATGTTCTCCAACAAGATTTGTTGTGCCATTACTTGACCTTGTATTGAATCAATAAACATAGCAAAGTAAACAAGAGAGATGGAGAACCAAGGAGAAATAGAGAGCGAGGGAGAGAGAGGGGAACAAAAGGAGGGGGAGTGAGCAAGGAGGCTAACAATGACCGCAGAGGCCTCCGGAGGTCGGGATCTTCCTTCCCGTCCTCTTTCAGGTCGAAGTAGGGGCAACCGTCCTTGTTTCAATTGTAACTATTTTTTTATCATGATCCACAATGAAGTCGGCAACCCTAATAAGTGAAGTTGGCAATAGATAAAGGACAATCGAAACAAGGGTGGTCATCCCTATTTTGACTCAATGAAGGACGGAGAGGAAGATCCTACCCTCCAGAGGCCTCCACGGCTCTCCAATAGCCATTGCCATCCTTTCTGCACTCCACCTCCTTCTATTCCTCTCTCTCTCCCTCTCTCTCTGTCTATCTCTTTCTTTTTTCCTCTCTATGAAGGAAGACAAAGCTCCGAAGGCCTCGGCAATCCTCTAATGGTCTTGGCGGACCTCCAACCTTTCCTCCCCCCTCCCCTTCCCTCTTTTTTCTTCTCTCTCCTTACTAGTGTAGGTGAACTCTAATCTCTAACTTTTACGTGTACCAAATTTTGCTTTATCTATTCAATGTATTTCCTATGGCTACAATTATAATATAGAGGATATCAATGCTATGATCATGTTAATCAATGCATGTGAATTTCTCAAGATACCATTTGGATGAGCATCTTCCTTTTCATGCCTCTTTCTCTAGCCCACTTGATCTTCCTCCCACTTGTCATCTTATCTTTCTTAATCTAGCTTCCATACAATCTTGTACAATTAACCCTATCTACTTCCTCCATTAAATCTTCTCGAGCACCTCCTAACTTACCTCCTATAACCACCCCACCTCATCTTTAGATACAACTCTACAAAATGGCACCTCAAATCAATGGGCTATCTCTAATATTTTATTAGATTATTAAAATCAAAAATTATAATACAAATGCAAGCCCTATATATTTGATTAACTCAAACCCTCTAAAGCATCATTTTTTCAGAGGTGAAAGTGGACCAAATAACATCCATCCGAATCCTTTCATATCCGAATCTATCAGATATAAATAAAATTTGAATATCGACTAATATTCGTATATATCCATATCTGCCAAAAAAAATGGATATAGATATGGATAGATAACTATCCGATCCATATTCGAATATCTAACTATATTTATAAAACTATTTAATTTTATATGGTATTCATTAACTTTTAAGAAAAATAGACAATCATATTAATATACTATTAATTTGATTTACTATTCATTTAGTAATATCTTTGATTCTATATTCATAAAGTTTAATTATCTAACTTATATCTACATTTATACTTATAATTTTAATATCCAATTTATATCCATATCTATTTAAAATAATTATAAATATAAAGTTTTATATCTAATTCTTGTCTATTCATATTTGTATTCATCAAACAAAATAAATATAGATATGGATATACTAATACCCAATCTATATCCGATCCAATTTCAGCTCTGCCATTTTATCATGCATGAGAATCTTCAAATATTTTAACATAACATATTAAGATGCAGGAATATTTTGATCCATGCAAAACTAAATATAAGAAATATTGTCCCATCGTATTTAATATAGAGAACTAAAGATAAATCTCCACCTCTACTTTCAACTTAAAAGCAACTCCCCCGATGAGTTTTATATAAAAGTAGCTACCCATTCTAAACATAAATTAAAAATAACTATCTATTTTTAACTAAAATTATCCTTATACCCTTATATCTTTTAAAATAATATAATATTACATTATCATAATACAGTATTCCTTTATAATAAAATAATATTATATTATATTAATAAAATATTTCTTTATAATAATACGATGTTGCTTTATTGTATTATATTAATGTAATATTCCTTTACAATAAGACAGCATTACATTATATTAATATAGTATTCTTTTATAATAATATAATATTATTTTATTATATTATATTAATACAATATTCCTTTACAGTAAAATAGTATTACATTATCATAGTATAGTATTACTTTACAATAATGTAGTGTTACTTTATAATAATATAATATAACTTTATAATAATATAATATTATTTTATAATAATATAATACTATTTTATAATAATATAATACTATTTTATAATAATATAATATTATTTTATAATAATATATTATTATTTTATAATAATATAATATTATTTTATAATAATATATTATTATTTTATAATTATAAAAAAATTTAAATCATTTCATTCCATTTTGATAGCTGTTTTTAATTTATATTTTAAATAAAAAAATTTATTTTAAACTTAAATGAATAGTTATTTTTAAATTTAAATTTAATTAAATATTTATCATTAACTTATCCTATTTAATATAATTCCCAAACCGGCACGCAAAGAGCAACAAACAAAAATTGATAGAAAACCCGAGCAAACAGCTTAATGCTATTGTTTGATTGTTTTTTAAAAATATAATTAATTAAATAGAGATTTATGCACAAAACTAAAAAGACAAAAGGACAATTCCGGTTTCAAACCTGCTAAAGCGGTTCAGCATTGGAAATCAAGGTGTGAGAACATAAAATGCTCATGCTGCCTGCCAACTTATAAAGTAATGGAATTTGGAAGAGGCTCATATGCACGAATACTGTATGTAATTTTGGAACATATGGATACAAGTAATCTTTAATTGAAAGCATACAGCAAAAGCTTAAAATGTATGATTTGTCAGAGCAACTTTCATCAGGCATCATCCAAATGGAAATAAGCGCATCAAAAAGTACCACAGACTGAAGATTTTCAACTCCCTATTTCACAGAGGCACAAATAAATGAAAGACCGTACAAAAACAAAACACTTAAAAGACAATTACTCTTCTGCTTGTGGGAAGCTGGACAACTAGAAGCTCTTGCCCAATCTTGGAGACCTAACTTCATTGTTTACGGAGTTCAAACGGTCAATTATGTTCTTCATTAAATTCTTCCCCATTTTACTCAGATACGTTACCAACCTCACCCCCTTTAGCCTTCTTACCAGCTCTTTTCTGAGCGCCAGCTTTCCTCCGCTTCCGGGAACCCTGGTTGACAGTTCTGTGCATGTGGCTTGGGCAGTCCTCTCCTACTTCCTCCATCTCAGGTTTCCCAGCATTAACCTCGGAGTCTCTATCTACCGACTCAAGCTGCTTCTCCCCCAGTGCATCAGATTCCTCAGTAGGTCTGTTGCCCACTAAACCATCAATTTGTTCATCACTCACCTTGTCATCCGTGGAGTCACTTCCATAACCACTCAGCTTCTCATTCCCAGAATTATTTTCTTCTTCGGACTTGTCTACAACAGCGCTTCCTTCCTCACTGAACTCAACATTCTCATCTGTTCTCTGTTGGAGTGATTCTATCAGATCCATAAGCTCTCTATTAACCTGGAACAAGCAGTAAACAAGTTGTTGCTTAGCAAAACAACAAAGATTTTTTTTTTTAACTCTTCTCAATTTTCTTTTGGTTTTGGCTTTCTATATGGTTTCCCATTGAAAACTTCATTTGATTTGCATTTTGCAAGAATCCATTACCTGTGGATTCTGTAAAAAGTCAGAGATGTCATTTGGACAAGAAGGGCACTTCTTGACAATTTTCTGTGCACGAAGTGTTCGACCTCCTCCACGTGTTCTCTCCCGGACAAATGACTGGTCAGGATATGATCCTAACAAACACTGCTTGCAAAAGTTATGAGCACATGGCGTTGTGAGGGGAAGACTCATCACTTTCCCACAAATTAGGCAGCCGAATTCTGCAAAATTGACAAGCAACGTGGTGATTTGCATGAGGGGGAAGACTGAAATGTTGAACCTATATACATATAAGGTTCATAGAAGATGGACCTTTTAATAGTCTCTCCCTCACAGAAGTGCTCTGGCCATGCTTTGTTGTGCTCCTTCCTCTCTTCTTTTCTGATTTTCCAGAAGGTGCACACCTTTTGCTCTGTGGTGGAGGCTTAGTCCATCTCCAACCATGTTCCTCCTGCGTAAAGAAAGCACAAAAGTGCGGAATGGAATCCCAAGAAGGCAATTCTAATATTAATATCACTGAAAACCTCATCTGCAGAGAGATGAATCATTACATAAAACATGAGTGCAAAATGTTGTAAAGGAACAGATACATTGCTTTTGAGCTGTCAGATAAGGAGCAGTATCTCAGAATAGGAAAATATATATCAATAATAATAATTGTTTAAACTGTCATACTGATGCAGCTGAGCCTCTAATGAAATTACAGGTAGAAACACAACTTTGCTAATGGTCAGTATCATTTAAGAAAAATTGATACGCAAAAAGGTCTTGCTACAGATACCAATCTAAGATTGCACACACGCACGCCTGCGCCCGTGCACACACACCCACGTGCATGGACACACGCACACGCACGCCCGCCCACCTGCCACACACATGCAAGCCCAACACATATGTATATGTATATATGTATATATATGTATGTATACGTACATGTATGTATGAGTGTGTGTGTGTAGCTGTGGTTTTCATTAGTAATTGATAAATTAATTCATCTATTAAAAACTAGTAACATAATTTTGACAGTTTTTTACTTCATCAATTGGAAAAGAAAACAATAGCTATATATATATATATAGCTGTATTTTCTTTTTTAACTGATGAATTAAAAAACTGTCAAAATTAAGTTAATAATTTTTGCAGAATTGGTGGAAATTTCTCACGTTTGCTTAACAAATACCATACATTTTAAAAAGAGAAGGGGGAAGGGGAGAGCACGTCCATACATCATAATCCCATGCAGGGCTTTGCTTCCTCACTGTAATATCAGTGGCATGCTTCAGTTCTTGAATTGCAGGCAAAGGTCTAGGGCTATCACCATGTTCATCACTGCATCCAATGCCATATGGAAAAATGGGTTTACAAACTAGCTCCAGGTAGTCCATAAACATAATAAAAGGCAATAAGATTTGTACTGTAAACATCACTTCATATAACTTCTATTACTTTCCCCATCCCATTGTTATTGGAATCTCCCTTCTCTTATGCAACCCTTTGTTCTATTGTACTAAAGCATGCTAATAAACAGAGCAATCTCTAACAAAGACGTTTACTGCCTAAAAAGGATTTTCCTCACTCTATCATCTATTAGCTCCTCCAAATCTTTCTTAAGCTTTGATTCAAACCTCCTAGTTTCACCAACATCAATGTCAACATATGTACTAGCTTTTCTTATGTCAATAGCTCCTTATGTCAATAGCTCCTTGTTACCGTTTAGTATGCTCACTCAAAGAATTAATCAGTTAAAGTATCCCCTGATTTTTAGCAGTACATTGTAATTCAATCACACTGCATGCCTAGAGAGGAAATAAAGCTAGAATGCTTTTGAGAGCATGTCCTCAAATACACACACACATATGTACAAATACACATCTCATATAAATTTAAGTGTTTATATATGCACGTGTCTAGAGAGGAAGCTAGAATGCTTTCAGGAGCATTTTAGCTCCAATGCTCACTCATATAAGTCACACATCACACGTCAATTTTGTGTTTTTTTTATGTATATGCATGTTTGTGTCCAGAAAGGAAGTAAAGCTAGAATGCTTTTGAGCATGTTGCTAAATCCTCTACATACAGGCGCACACATGCACACCCACATCCGCACACATAAATAAATAAATACACAAAACTATACATTACATATAAATTTGTGGTTTTATGTTTATGTATGTTTTTGTGTCTAAAGAGGGAGCAAAGCTAGAATGCTTTTGAGAGTGTCTGGCCTCAACATTGCCAATGAAAATTAATGATAAACCTCTAAAATAGAAATACACACTATCGATCACATTCTGAAACATCTAAAATGCCTAGAAAGTAAAGATCATATCTTTTGGAGGTCCCTAACCTACATATGGAACAGTTGCAAAATATAAAATAGCAATATAAATAGCAAGCAAAAGTATGCTGTGGATTACATGATTCAAAAATCCAAACCACTGGTCTTGACTAAAACACACATTGAACAAAATACAGATGATTTGGATGCTTCTATATCATAAATAAAACAAAAATATGGTATCATGCCATTAAAACGGTCCATTACCTAAAAAATACATGATTTTTTGTTTCTAGGCAACTTAGATATTGCAAATCATGATCAACAATGTGGATTTTCTGGAAATCATTTCCAGATAGACTTATCAATAATTATCATGAGGAAGAATTTGGGCCAAATGCTCCCCAAAGCATTCTAGCTTTTCCATTTCCATCTCTAAGCATTCCAATAATCATAGTCATTTAGCCTGATCCAAGATATTTGGAGAAAGCTGCAAGCCATGTACTCTTTTACAAAAAATCATGTGCATTCAGACAAGCAGCAACCATATGACACATCTACATGTACACCTCAGATATGTATAAGGAGAATAGTTTCAAGATAATGTACTCTACATTTGGACCAGAAACTTTAAACCATTTCATTCTCAAGTAGCAATTATCCTTAGTACTGAACAACCATATCCTTAATACTTGTGACAAACATGCATATTGATCCTTGTTTACTACAGCAGTAAACAAAATCAATCAATAGATAAGAAAAAGGAGTTGAAGAGGTAAACCTTGTCCATGGTGCTGGTTCATTATCGCATCGCACAAAAAGATATCTGCAAACCTTAAAACCCTGAACAGGTTCCAAACCATTATCAATAACTACATTTATTTCACAAAAGTTGCAAACAAGCAAAAAAGAAAAAAGAAATAGAAGGTTTATTGCTGTTTATATCATGCAATAAACAGAACACCTGAACACCAACTTTATGCCAGCATTTCTCAATCCTGTATATTCCATCATATCTCACGCCCTTTTCAGGTGCATATGAAGAACGCTTCTCCTTATGGGATCTGCTCATAATATAAAAAATGGCATTCTAATAAGAGATGTTTGGTAAAGCAGGGATATTGAAAACTTATTTAGTCAATAACTTTACGCTCCAAATTAAATTGCGAGAACACTAAAGCTTCTTAACAAAGTCATGAGCTGATAGCAGATCTTAAATGCTCATCCTTGCTGGAATTAAGGACACATTTTCAAAGCATGAAACCTTAATGCTTAACTAACTGAATGTTATATAATATATTGTATGAAAGAAATATCATAACCATAACCAACAACCTTTGTCTTAACTATAAAAGAACATATCATGAATCTAAAAAAGAGAAGAATGGAGTTTACATATGTTGACATTAATTTTGCTGCATCTATTGCCTCCTGAGGGAGAATATCTGCAACTATAGTACATAATTTTGGTCGAATCAAACTACCTACCTCACCACTCGAACAGGATAACCCTTTAGGCAACTAACTCGTAATGCTTTGTTTAGCTTCTCAAATTTCTGGTCAAAAGACTGGTTCTTATTTGTCCGCTTGTTTCCGCTCAAGTCCCTCCCTCCACTGTCACAATAAAATTCATTCATATTTTTCAGTGGACAATCAAAAAGCACTAAAGATTGGAGCAAAATAGATCATATAAAAAAGAAAGTGTCCCATGAACCAAAAAAGGTGGATCTTATCAATTTGGTTTTATAAAGAAAAAACTGAGAAATGCAGCTCATTACAGATATCCCAATGAGTTCTTATATCATTAGCCAATAAACAAATTAATTTTAATAATATAGTTAAGGTAGCAGCAAGGTCAAACTAAGATACCTTCCAGTGTAGAGAAACCAATCTCCATGATCTTCATCATCTTCATACCCTCCTGACAGTGCAACAGATTGAGCGCCTTGTTCAGACTGACCTGCAATTCCTGCAACATGAGGAAAGTGGGCACCCCATTGTCTGCATTCCATACGGTCCTCCCATACCTCACCTACCAACACGCCCTTGTTCCTTTTAGGGTCATGCTCAGCAAGGATTGGACCAAAATGATCAGGAGGGACTGTAACAAAGATTTGACCACTGCAAGCATTAGCCTTTCCAGCCTTTTTGGCCCGCTCAGTAGTGAATGCTTTCTCTGGTCTGTTCTCATTGTGCACAAAATGATATACACGTGCTGAATTACCCGTTGATGCTAATTTTGTAGTCTTTGCCATGCGGATAGCAACAACAAGTGCTGAATTAATTCTTGGCTGGGATGCCATACTGGCTGGGATATGATCCCGACACTTTGCACATTTGCGTTTACCTTGCCCAACCCATTTCTGGAAACATTTTAGGCAGAAGTTGTGACCACAGGGTGTCTGCAGGAGCAAGAAAAGGAAATCAACAGGGGATCAAACTTCAAATCTACAACAATTATAGGAAAAAAATTCAAAAAATCAAATATCAATATCTAAAATTGTACAGAAAGAAAATGGGGAGATCAATAACCATAAAATTGTGTTCACAAACTAAACTACAATCAATATCTACCAAATATAATACAGTTACAAATGTAAAAGAGTGATATTTATTTATTGTCATATTCATATCAGATCTATATCCTACATTTTCATAGTTATTGCACTGGCATGTGTGTATCTCATATCCATGTCCTTGTTTCATAGCTAGCCAACTAACACTGACCTTTATACAGGCCCCACTCTTGCTCAGAGTTGGCTTAACCAGGAATTCAACACAGTTCTTAGATGATTTACAACACATTAGCAGCCTACCATAATATCTGATAAAATGATCCATGCCTTGACAGGAAATGTGGGGTTTGGAAATGAACCAAGTTGTTCATAAAAAGCTCGATCATGATTATTTGCTCATTTTAGCGCATTCAGTTAGGAGACAAACCAAACTCGAGCATCATTTGAGGTTCATAAACAAGTCAAAGCCTGGACACCTAGGCCATGTAAGTGTAAGTACAAGTTCATGCTCAGTGACAACAGGCTTGTTCAAGCTTATTCGGTTAAATAAAAGACAAGGCTTGAACATGTATAATTTAGCATGGCTCAGCCATAGCTCGAGTGTGACTACTTTTGATATAGCAAGCAGATTCCAAGCAATGAAAAGCTCCGTATAAGAAAAATATTTGGAAATAATGGTAATGATGCGATTCTCAAATTAGTTTCAAGTTATTTTCAGAAAATCCTGATAGGGTTCAAGAATGTCTGTGTTAAGCTATAGCTCATGCCGCTTATCCAAACAAGTCTTCAGTGATTTACTAATGATTTCTTAATATGGTAAAGTTTTAAGTTGGTTCCATTCTAGTGGCCATTTGTGCATTATCCCATAAAATATACTGTTACAAAAGAGAAATTCTTCAATCAGCAGTATTCAATAACAAACATTTATCAGAATGTTTCTGGAGGAACTTCATTATTATACATGTACACGACTTCACTAGGACAGATTTATGTTAACCTAAACCAGAAACATCAAAACTCATGGAAAACTCTAGTTCAATCTACACCAGAAATGATAGTTTTACCCTCATCAACCCATTCACAAACCTTATTCTCTCTAAGCCAACCTCCGACAAAAATAAAAACTTTTTTCAACTCCTAGTTCCCATGACAAATGTAAACATTATACCCCAAGCATTCATGAGAAGTGGGCTTTCTTTGACAGAGCACTCTAAAATAGATTGCTGATACACAGCCCCCAATCTTTCATTTCTTTTCACAATCTGAAACCCCAAATTGTTGTTTCCTCATCAGAGATGGGAATCCTTTTTTTCCTCAAAGAGGATCACATTGAAGCTTTAAGATACTTCTAAAATAACATTTGTCTCCATCAAAATCTAAGTTCCAAAATCCACTACTTCAATAAACGTATTTGAGATTCAAATTTGGAACAACAGAGAGGCTTGGGACATGATAGTGGTTGGTAAAGTCATTCCTCCATAAGCATTAAAATGGAGTAACTAAGTTCCAAAATCCACTACTTTGATAAACATGCTTGAGATTCAAATTTGGAACAACAGACAGGCTTTGGACATGATAGTGGTTAATGAAGTCATTCCTCCATAAGCATTAAAACAGAGTAACAAAATGTTCATCTATTCAAGAAAGCACAATTTTTGCCTGACAAAGAATAAGAAGAAAAGCTCTCCCTGGACTCTGTGACACTTTCTAAGCCTCACATAATTTAATTTCTCTGACATTCCAAGTTTCTGAAACTGATATGATATTCAATAAAAGGCAAAATGGAAATGTCCCTAACAGAAAGGGCACAAACATAAATTAGGGTAAAATGTATCAAGTTCTGGATTAAATCAGATGCACAAACATAGAAATTAGGGTATAACATCGAAAATATTTCAAATTCCTCCCATTGGCATGATCAGTTGCAAGTATGGATTTTAAAAAAGGTAAGGATTGATCAATAATGATGACATTTTTATGGGGTATCATATGTGAAAATCTCTTTTCTTTATAGAAGGGTTCAGAGAAAGTCATAGACTTTTACAGGACCCAATTAATGACCAGTAGAGAGTTTTGAGCTTCCCGTAACATGTTCTGTATAGATTGTATAAGCTGATGAATTTACACTGAATCACGAGTGAACCATTACAATCATGTATACTAATGGTGGGCTTCACAGTAAAATTATCATCTCTTTTTCTCTGTTATCGCTTGTCATTTCTTTTCATTTGTAAACTTCAACATCACCTCCCACAAATCTCCATTGTTTTTTCACCTTCATTTTATGCCAACTAATCAGAAAAGTAATAATATTAAGTATTGAAGCACTTATTTTTGCAGCATTAGCCTCTAAGAAAAGTAATTATATTACAACAGGAGAAATATGCCAAAAATTGAGGTGATTTGCTGAAAAATTGATAATATAAGCAAAAATAAGGTGACCACACAAAACAAGGGGTTAGATAAGAAATTTAAGAGGATGCTCAAGATGATGAGAGCATAAAGAAAAGCCTTCAACATAGAAGTTTCCGTGTTCTTCCTAAATGCTCTTACTGAAGATCAAAGGGGGAACATGGGAATGGCTTACAACCCAAAATCTAATATTATACTCAGTATAATGCCACTTACAACACAAAATCTAATATTATACTCAGTATAATGCTATTCCTGCATGAAATATTGGGTTTATCTATGTAAAAATCTCCTAGACCACATCATGATATCCTTCCACATGTGCAAGTCAAGGAGAAGATATCTTGTCAATCCATCTCCAAAAGCATTATCTTCTTTTAGGCTTCAATAACCTAATTAGGATAAGGTGTCGAGGTGCATTCAGATTCTGGGGCAGGGAACCAAATATCTCAAATATCTAGAGTAACAAGGAGTAAGTGCAGCAGTGCGATGCAAAAAAGGCTCTGAAGTGCACAGAGAACACTAGGTAGAAGCTTCAAGTTACCATGCTTCGACGACAAATACTGGTTTTTCACTCAAATCATGACAAAAACTAATAAGGTTGTTGAATAAAATTGTGTGATCAACAAGCTGTGGACATCAGCTAAGCAATAGACATGAAAAATAATTTAGGCTTGCCCGAGAAAGGTAGGAGAGAAGGCAATCCGATATCGAGTTACAAAATTTGAATGGCTTGGTTGTTTAGTATAAAGTAATCGGTCAAATATAGTCTATGCACCAAGTAAGCTAACAGTTCTTGGTAAAATTTTCTGGAATCAAAAGCAAGACAAGACCATGTAAGTCTGCATAAATGTTCAACTTGTAAATTGGAAGAAAAGAACATCCTACATTCTTAACTATCCTAATTTCTGACACCTAACACTACCCAATTTTCAATAAAATATTCAATCAAATGCATCTGTTAAAATTAGGAAGTCTAATAAATAAATACCAAAAAAAAAATATGATATTAAAGTTCTTCTTGCTAAATGCAAGTCCAATCTCTTTGAATACTCTAGTTTAAATTAACTACACACACACACACAGAGTTCGACTTGGCTATTTTCTAATGGATCTTCAACTAGATCCGACTAGGTCTAGATTAAATGACAGGCCCACGTCAATGATTCAAACTATTGGATGTGATCTACTATCTCAAAACTACATACACACTAAAAGTCATGTAATTTGGAGACCCCTCGCCTATGCATCAAAAGCTCAAAATATTGGACTATTTAAATAACATGAAATAATACACATTTTCTTGACCACTTGATGCATACGCTAGAGGCCTCCAAATTGCGTGATTATTTGTTGGCAAGCAATTTATAGATAGTAGATCACAGGAATACCTTAGATTGTCGATGTAGGACTTCCATCATCCAATTTAGACCTGACCTGATCTAAATGAAGATCCACTCGAGTGTAGCCAAGCCTTCTCTCTCTCTCTCTCTCTCTCTCTCTCTCTCTCTCTCTCTCTCTCTCTCTCTCTATATATATATATATATATATATATATATATATATATATATGTCAAAATTTCATGCAAGGTTGTAATTAGGAAATAGTCCTAAACCACTCAAAGTTTGAGGTGACTATTAGTATATGACCCATCCAGACCAAGGATTAAACCAAAGGCAATGCTTGTCTATTCAACAAAACATATCATGCTAGTCCTATAGGCACACTATAAGCCACCACATGATGAGTACTAGTATGGCACAACATAGCACATACTACCATACCTATGCTAGGTTGGCACAAGACCTCACATAGTACTTAAAACCAAAGAATTCCATACTAGCCCGAACCAACCAATACATCCTGTATCGAGCTGAATCGGCAAAGAACCAGAACAGTTCGATCGAGAAAAGCGATATACCGAAGGAGGGAGAGAGAAAGAGAGGAAGAGAGAGAAAGGAGGAAAAGGAGAGAGAGCAGATGCCACCAAAGGCCGATGGTGGCCCGCTGCAGCCGCCAGAGGGCCGCAGAAGCCTTCGCAGCTCAACTGTCACTTGCTAGGGCTTTTAAACGAGTGAAAAAGAGAGAAAGAGGGAGAGTGACATACTGAAGGGAGATGCAGCCAGTGAAGGGGCCGTCAGAGTTTGTCAGTTGACTACCGTGGCCACCGAGCGGTGGAAACTGCGCAGGCGAAGCCGCAGACAAGGGCGACAACCCCTATTCCTTCATTGCATTTTTTTCAAAATGATGATGAATAGTGAAGCTGGCAATAAATTTGCCAATTTCACTTAAATGAAGCTGGCAAACCCATTACTGGCTTCACTTTTTGAATTCCTTTTAAAAAACTCAAAAAAAATCAAGTCGACAAACCAATTGCTAGCTTTACGCTTTTTCAAATTTTTTAAATAAAATATCTATGAAATAGGTTTCATGCCCGCAGCATCGTACGCGTAGAGTGCGCCATCCAGCAACCACAACGGCTAGCCGGAGGCTATCCGACAGCCTCTCCAACGACTTTCCCTCTCTTCTTTTCTTTCTCCCCCCACCCTCTCTCTATATTTCTCTCTCTTTCTCTCTTTTCCTCCTCCTGATTCGCTTCCTTTGCCTGTGTCAGTTCATGCAGGTCCGATCCAGTACTTACCCATACCGCCAGCCAGCCAAAACGAGTTCCGATACCAAGTCCGCGAACCTTGCGTAAAATTATTATCCATAATTTTATATACATAATATATATATATATATCTCACAAATTTACTTAATTTACTATAAAAGCTTGCCACTTAACTACTGTATTGGCATTTTCTAAGTCTTTTCGGATTAATTATATATTTTCCCAAAGTTACTAGCTTACTGCAATATGAAGCAAATATAGAAAGATCAAACCAAGGTTTTGACCACCTATTAGCATCTCCACCATCACATTCTAAAGAATATTCAGAGTATCACAAAGCAAATTAATGCTTTCAAGCCTCCCACATTATTAAGAGAACATGTCATCTGGAAAGCCAGGTAGACAAGTGATTAAGATGAGATCAAAATAAAATTGGAATTGATAATGTCTAAACCTCTCTAAAACCATGCTTAAATTAATAGATCCAAATAAAAATAGATTACTTAAAATAGAAGTAGATCTAAATTTTACTATATTACCCAAGATATCAATATCTTGGGTTTTATATATTGATCTAGCTATTCGATTGCAATATCTCAATTCTCTTACCACACCTTCCATCTCAATTGAGATAAATGAAGATTTCAATTCATCTAAATAAAAATGTCCCATCAAGATAACTAATATCTCAACATTCAAAAACATTGGATTAAACAACCATCTATCAATAGTAAAAATGAAAGTAGGCATGAAATGACAAATGATAGTCATGCATGCTTTGCAAAATATGCACGAAGCTAAAATATCTAATCTAGCATTATCAAATCTTAGAATAAATTTCAAAAACCCAATCAACCAACTATTTCTTAGAATAAATTTCGCAAAACCTATCAACCAACTATTTGACAATCACTTGGATACAAGAGCCTTAAGAAATATCCTAATATGAAACAACCTATTTGCATCCATTAACATGGCACAATCACCCAATTCTTCACCGCATCAAATTATTCTATGCAGAAGTTTCCACTAAAACCAGCTAGTAGAATGTGAGAGTTCTAAAAGTAATCCAATCTCAAGCAACATCAAGACAACCATAAAAAGGGAATATATACATATATATACGCATACATACACCCCTCACATAATTTTAAAAAATAGACTAAATGCAAAGATGGCTCCCATGATGAAGAAAAATAAATTTCATGAGCCAAAAATAAGGCATCCTTCCCAAAGCCATCCATTTAACGAAGAGGTTAAAAAGGGCTTAACATATTCAAGGAAAAAAACTTGCATGAAAGAGGGTCATAGGCCTTAAAATGTCAAGTAAAAGTATTAAAGACCATTCTCTAAAAGGATTTGATGAAATTGCTCGGAGTCCAAAAATTATTCATTGGTATAACTAATCACAAGAAATTAATGGAAGAAAGGTGGTGCCTTATTTATTTCTATATAAGCATCTAACCATATAAGCCCATATATTAGCTGAACTTGTCCATTAGGAGTTGTAGCATATCATGGCATTTCACATGTTGTGTTTGAGACAATCACAGAAAGGGAGCTTCCACACAACTCCAACTATGTGACTCCATCATGCAGCCTTTTTCACTCAAATCTTTCCCTAGGTCCTCTCCAATGCTATAAATAGTTGAAGAAAGTCTCTCTAATAAGAACCTCTCATGTCTTCCCATCTTCTTGTTGTCCCTCTCTTGGCAAAGAGTAGAGCCTTTTTTCCAAAGAAATCCTACACATCTTGTCCCAAGTAATCTTGCTCAAATCAAAGCAACATCTGCACTTTGCACATGCCCCATGCTAATCAACTTCATGCCGATGCACCAACAGCAATTTCTACTATGCTTTACTTAATTGCACATTTGAATTTAAGAAACATTGTTTGAAAAAAGCCTGATATGCTTTAAGCACCAAGAGAAGTAAAAAGTAATTCATGATCTAGGGTTGCATTTAATAGCTGGCAATCTATCCAGGTTGCCAGCAATTTAAAGTGGGCCCACTGGATTGCTGCATTTGGTATACTTTTTGGGTAGCAATCCAAATTACCTTGGCAACCTATATTCCTCTCATGAGGCAATCTAAATATCCTTGGGGAGGAGTGACTATCCAAATTACCACTTCTTTGACAATATTACAATAAAAATTTTGGATAAAATTATCCCTCAAAAAATCATACAAAACCCATCACCCAACCCTCCCCCCTCCACCCATACCCTCTCCCTCGACGCCACCCATAGCTTCTCGACATACGCCACCCACCCACGGCTCCTCCATCTGCCTATGACTCCTCCGTCCTCATCCCCCACCACCCCCCGTGGCTCCTCCGCGCTCGTCCCCACCACCCCCACATCTCCTCCACGTGCACCCGCCCCTCCCCCTGTGCCAGCGGTTCCCCACACCACCAGCATACCGCTTTTCCGCACCACCACCACACGCACATCACTCCCACCCCTTCTCACTAAGGAAAAAGAAGTGCACCACGACAAAATTACTAGGGATATTTTGGAAATTTGATTTCGCATTACCGGTAATCTGATTGTTATACCAAACATATCAATCAACATTCCCAATAATTTTACTACAACATTACCTGCGTGTACCAAACATATTAATCAACATTACTGATGGCAATTTATCTTGAAGGCAATCCACATTACCTTCCAAGATTATCTGGCGATGCACTAAACGCAACCTAGATGTGATGTGAAGGAGGGCAATAACATGTTCCATGAGAGAAGCATCCTTCCATGCACCAAAATACAAAACTACAAGCAGATTGTGGGAACCCATCAAAGTGAGAGTTGAGTATGAATTGCACCATTTATGCCTACAAAATTTACAATAGGATCAATTCTTAGTCTGTAAAGAATTAACAGTGCCTAAATAGATTGCTTATAAGCCTAATATCATGCCTTTCTAAGTCTTCAATTAATGTTGCAATGTAATTTCTCATTAACAAGTAATCTTTTTTTGGGAACAAAACCCATGATTATATCTTGAACTTGTCTTAAATGAAGTGGAAGCCCATTTAATATTAGAAACCATTCAACTAGGTTTATCATGACATATTTTAAATGGGTCCATTTGAGAAACAGCTTTAAGAATTTATGACCACTAAAAGTCAATGTAGATTAATACCAAGATCAACCAAAATGGAAAAAATAAAAAGTTTGAACATTTTTCATCAATCTAAATTATCAAGATTCCAAAAATTTCAACCAATATAGCAGTTGCAATACTAAAATTTGGCCCGCATAGCTGAAAATTAAAAAATACTAAATATATCTCTTCATGAATTAACAATTAAGAAGCCCACTACTCAATTCAAGAAAAGTATAAAATCCAAAAAGAAAAATAGAGATATTTTACATTGCTTATAAATAATGTTGCATATAGACATTCAAAAACATGCAAGTATACTTAAGAAAAAGATATAACATTGTTTGTGGTAGTGGCATCACTACATAAACATAGTGATTAACACCAACACTAAATTAATTATAGTACAACATTATAAACATGACAACACTTACGGCAAATTCTATCATCAAAACTTATGATGCAATGTATTTAATAAAATAGCATTAATGATAATTCTGCATAAAATCAATATACTCTATGATCTAGATAAGAAATATGAACTATCATATTCAGCAAAAATTAACCTTAATATGATTATTAAACCATAATCATACACATCACAAAATTTAATAGCTCATTCATTAACATATATTTTCAAACACAGCAGTTTTTTTATCAAACTACATCTATGACTTTGTTTTTTTACTTTTTTTGTTTATTTTTGCAATTCACATCATAACCCTTTGAATGCAATACGAAAAAAGATAATTATATGATAAGTGACTAATGATACCTAAAAAATGTAAGGAATGACAAATTAATACTCACATCAATCAAGAACCAAAAACATGGACATCTCAATTATTTTGTCTAAGATACTAGTGACATATTCTGGCTTGAATTAGAAAAATATAAAGGACACCTTCATCTCAATCACGATTATCAAGGACTCAATTATCTCAGGGTACATTTTTGCATGTATGTTGATCAACCAAGACAACAAGTATATCAATCAAACTTTTCATTGTATATTAGCTTATATCAACAAAGAAAAATGGCCAATATCCATATAAAGCATCTCAATGTCTGACCAATATTGATAAATATCATGTAGGTCAAGAATACTACCATAATATAGGGCAACTAAATTTTCAAATTTTAGTGACTTTGATCATGTTTTGATGATGAATTTCAAATTCTTCGTTCTTCAACTTCTTCTCTAACTTCTACTTTCATCAACTTCTGAACTCCAACTATTAAATATAACCACTTCTGCCATTAAAGAGCAATGTCTCTCAAGCAACCACATGAAACATTTTGTATCACGTAAATCAGTAGAAGGCAGAATAGCCATTTATCTAAGCAGTGAGATGCTTTGATGCTAACTAGATTACAGTACATACACTTGCTGATTTAAGTCCAACCAAAGCAAAATGCAAGACAGAAAACTTAAAGGAAAAGAATTTTGTAATAAGCTTGAAGGACAGCTAATGGCAGCAGGTGAGCAGAATGGGAAAACAATAAGGTTCATACTTTCAACTCATTCATGTAGATATAAGACAAGTACTTTATTTATTTAGAAAAAAAGGACAAATATAGGGAAGAAAACAAGGGGCAAGGTTTTCTTAATGGATGTACAAGAAGAATGAAGGATCACTGACCATTGTTAGGCAAAGGCATGTTGCTTCTCTCTATATATCACTAAGTGCAATTGCAGGTTCAAACAATACTTTATCATTTATTCAAATATGCAGTCCCTCAATACAATTTAGAGTACATGAACTATAGAATAAATAAATAAAGCATCCCAGCACATAAGCTCCTGCTCTGCAAGGTCTGGGGAGGGTCAAATTACATAGACAAGTCACAATGCAGCAACCATACCATTGCACCAAAGCCCACCCCCATGAACCACAAAACAAATTAACTCATATAAAAGGCATAAAGGAAAGATGTAAAAACAGTTTAACAAGTTCCAAACCATTTAAAATATTAAAAAGGAAAGAAAAAACAATTTCATTGTGAAAGGGAAGGATATGCATATAATGCAAGATGCATGGTCAGAATTACAAGACAACCAAAATATGCTGCAGAAAGCAGGCTATTTAGAATATAATACAACAAAGAGATCCCAAAAAAATAATTTTTTCTTTAAAAAAAAACTCTGATGCTCATTTATTAAACAACCATAGATTATAGGAAGAAAAAAGGCTGATAAATAGGTAAAGAAAAGTTTGTTAATATCAGCTTTAAGCTACAAGAACCCTGAAAATAGGACATGAACACAAACATCTAATGATGACCCTTTTGGCCTTCTCAATTTTGCTCAGCTTCTCCCACAATCTAACTCTTCTTGGCAAGAGTTCAATCTTTCCTAATGATAAAAAAACGTATGCATCTCCTTGAAACTTCTCCTATGAAAAGAATTATAAAAACCCTATCAGATATCAAACAAGGGGTTTGATTTAACTATTTGTTGGAGTTTCTTGTATTAAAAAAAAAAAAATCGAACGGATCAGACCACAGAAATTCATTATAGACACGATTTTAGGCCCCATAATCATACTTATCTGCATATTCACAAATTCATAACAAAAAACATAAAAGAAAGACAGAAATATGAACGGACTGATGCTAACATAGACACTCAAAGATCATGCGAACCTAAAAATTTTACATTTAAATATTCCTGAGAGACAACACAGATTAGATAATAAAGATTTGAGTAAAGCTATTATTTTGTCCTATGAGCAGCCCAAGGAGCAAAATAGCAAATGTTATGTCAAGAAAAAATAGCCATCCGATTTAGCTAAAAAAGAGGGGGGAATGGAGAAAAGAGGGAAATCAGTACTAACAGTGACCGGTCTCTCCGGCAACTGCATGCAGAAGGCACATTTGAACTTCTCGTCGAAGAGATCGAGCACGTCGTCGTCCTCTCCTTCGGCTTTCTTCTTCTTTTCCTTCTCCTCCTCATCGACAGCCTGCTCCGCGCCGCCGCTCACCAGCGCCTGCCGCCGCCTCGCCTTCTCCTCCTCGGTCAGCGATGTATCGGCCTCGATGGCCCGGATGGAGGCGATCAGATCACCGGAGGCGCCGGACAAGCCGCCGGCGGGGACGGGGATCGAGGTAGCGGCCGACGGGGAGCAATCGGGGCACTCCCAATCGGCGACGGAGGCGAGGGTCTCCGGCCGTCGGGCGAGGCAGGGGGCGTGCCATGGGGTAGCGCAGGTCTGGCAGAGCATCAACTCCGCCTCCAGCGGCGTCGCCTTGCAGACCATGCAGACGCCGTCGCCGTCGCAGGGGAGATCGCAGGCCGGGGCCATCGAACAAGGAAATGGAGAGTGATCGAGCGAGCGAGAAAGAGAGGGAGAGACAATGAGATCTCGGGCTTGGGGTTTTGGTGGGGAAATGGGCGAGGAGAGGGGGGGTGGGGTTTTGGAAGAAGGGAGAAAGAAAGTGGGCGGGGTTTCGAAAAAATAGGAGGGGGTTTTGAATTTCCCCACCGCCACGGCGAAAGTCGAAGGTTCGCTTCGCTTCGCTATATGCCGATCTGGTGCAAGATTTCCAGGGGCTAAATGGAAAATGAGCACATCATTTCTCAAATAGCAAAGTACCCTTGGAATTGGATTGAGAAAAAAAATTTTCCTTTTTCCTGACCATTTGAAAATCGTAGAAGGTTCTGGAGTCGAGTTAGTGATTTAGGGATTAGTGTTGATTTTTTGTATTTGATATAAATGATAGTTTTAATAAGGGTTAGCATATGAATTAGTATTAATCACTACGGGACGAAGAAGAGCCAACTTGGTTGTTATTTCTTATGATTTTTGTTTGGTGATTATGATGTGAAGTTCATGTAGCAAATGTATGTTAATTTGGTACCGTGACTTCCCCGAAAGGTGATCGAGCGATGGAGAGAAGTCTATTTTGCAATGCATACTTTTCTTGTATTGAATAACCAATGTCTATTTTTAATATCTGGCATGATTGTGATATTCAAAAATATCTACAATGATCCCCTCAAGTAAGACCTTTTATATTTACAATGCATACTTTTTAATATCTGGCATGATTGTGATATTCAAAAATATCTACAATGCATACTTTTTTCTATTTTTCTCAAAAATAAAATAAAAATAATATTTTTTAAAATTGAAATATAAATATACATGATATAGTTAATTATTTTTAAAAATATATGCTTAATGATACTGATGAGTATACGATAACAGTGGCAAAAATGATAGAGGTACGGTGGCGTTGGTAGCAGGACTAACAATCATATGGTCCAGATGATGATGATGGTGGCAACAGTGTGATTTGGCAAAAGGAGCTAAAATAGTGGTAACGACAGTAAATGGGGGTTGCACATCAATGGTTCGAGCCTTTGAGTATTATCTATTATTTTTAAATTATTTATTTAATAAAAATTAATCATATGATTCATCTCTAGATCATGCATCAAGTATTCAAAAAATATTTCTAATATTTTATATTATTTAAATTATTTAAAATTTGACTACTTAAGACACAAACTAGTATTCTCCAAATCACATTATTTTTAAAATACAAGCATATATGAGGTAGTGGATGATTCAATAACTTAGATTGTCAATGTAAGATCCCAACATCTAATTTTAAAAAAGATGTGACTTTGCACCTGTTGGAGTCACGAGAAGGAGGGTGGATGGTCTCTATCCGTCAGTTGGTTTTTTAAGGATGGATAAAAAGAATGAATTGCATATCCATCATGATTCATTAATTTGCATCATCCCAAATTCAGAGGGTGAAATGAAAAATGTATGGAGCATTTGAGGGATAAATTTTTATATTGATAATATTATCCTCATTAATTTTTTAACAATATCTTAAAGCTTCTTCACTCTTTTACTATAATAAATTACCCCTCATTATATTATAAATCAATCAATTATTTATATAATTAGTGTATAAATAAATTAATTCATATATAATTAATTATAATAATATTTATTAAATTATAATTAAATTAAAATTAAACATTTATCTATAACTTTTCTATAATTATAAATTGTAAGGATAAGTTTGTATATTGCCTTATTTTTTTTAGTATCAATTTGTGTTATAAATTGATAATAATAGTACTTTCTTTATTCAAAATGTAGTATAGTAAATATATTATATAGACATCATCCATCCTCTATTTCATTCCTCCCACATCAAATAAAGAGAAAAATCATTCTCAACTATCATTTCATGTTTCACCAAATACACAAGATGATGGATAGAAAATCTATTCATTTTTTCGCTCATTTATCCTACCTTCCGTATCCATCCTTTATATCAAATAAAAGATGTAAGACCTGTATCAAGCATAATCTGAATTTATCCCATATATACATATGTATGCATGTGTGCTGTTGGTGCAAAAATCCGCCTGCGCCGGAGAAGCTGGAGTTGAGGAAGCCGCGGTCGCCGCCGGGACCTGCAAGGGAAGTCTAAACCGGAGGTGGGGTTGCTCCGGCAAGACCCTCCGACGCTCAAGTCAGTTCTCTGCCTCAACAAGAATGGAGTGCTCGAACGGAGAGTTTAGCAGAGTTTTGAGATAAGGCAAAAGAGCTTAAAGAATAACGTATCTGAGTCCCCCTTTTATAGGCGGGGGAGGCAACGGACTGATGGCGACGTTTGTAACCGCCTGGTAGTGGGCCGCCCATGGTCAGGGGAATTGATTGCGAAAGATAATGGAGCAGACACGTGGCCATCATCATGGCCCGCCACATAGGGCCTGTTGCAGGAAGTGGAGCGACGTCCGTTACTGCTAGTTGTCAACGAGTAGTGGGATCTGCAGCACCTGCCGCAGGGAGCGGAGCAGCATCATAGCTGTCGACATAGCCTGTCAGAGGGTAGTGGGATCGTGCAGCACCTGTCGTAGGGGGAGGTGGAGCCGCGTGGAATCCGCTACAGGAAGTGGAACAGGATCATGGCAGTTATTGTTATCTGCCAAAGGACACGGATCTGTTGACCATGGCTCGGCAGTAGTCGGAGTTCGGCCTTTGTAGGAGTCCGGGAGGAGTCCCCCTTTCGGACGAGGTTGTGGGTGGAGTCCGGCTCCAGCAGCTGATACTGAGGTCGAAGACTGAGGACGGAGCTTGGCTCCCATAGGGATCCGGACGGAGCCACCCTGCTGTCGATGGCAGAGCCCGGCTCCCGTAGGAGTCCGGGCAGAGCCGTTCTGCTGTTGAAGGAGGAGCCCGGCTCCCGTAGGAGTCCGGGCGGAGCCGTTCTGCTGTTGAAGGAGGAGCCCGGCTCCCGTAGGAGTCCGGGCGGAGCCGTTCTGCTGTTGAAGGAGGAGCCCGGCTCCCGTAGGAGTCCGGGCGGAGCCGTTCTGCTGTTGAAGGAGGAGCCCGGCTCCCGTAGGAGTCCGGGCGGGGCCGTTCTGCTGTTGAAGGAGGAGCCCGGCTCCCGTAGGAGTCCGGGCGGGGCCGTTCTGCTGTTGAAGGAGGAGCCCGGCTCCCGTAGGAGTCCGGGCGGGGCCGTTCTGCTGTTGAAGGAGGAGCCCGGCTCCCGTAGGAGTCCGGGCGGAGCCGTTCTGCTGTTGAAGGAGGAGCCCGGCTCCCGTAGGAGTTCGGGCGGAGCCGTTCTGCTGTTGAAGGAGGAGCCCGGCTCCCGTAGGAGTCCGGGCGGAGTCGTTCTGCTGTCGATTTCGGCTGCGGGTAATTTATACCCAACATCAGTCCCCCTACTTCCGAGTTTGAATTTCAAGCGAAGGAAGTATGTAGAGAGAGATGTGCGCAGCCGGAATCGTCCCTTCGAATCCTGCGCACTGTCGCCCCTATTTAATGCGCGCACGTCAGAGTCCATTTTTCGGTGAAGGTGACTTGAAAAGTCTTTTCGGAACCCCCGCTGAAACGCGATCCCAAACGTCGCTTTGCGGGAATTTGTGAGCGGTCAACCCTCGATGGCGGTGAAGGGGATAAGCGCGCCACGCGGCACACCTTAGTTGGCCCAGGAATACCCGCCGCCATAACTGCGCCAGGATCCATCGGCTATTTAAACCCCTCGGTCCCTTCGTAGCTTCATTCTGGCGTTGTTCTTTCATCTGAGAGCCCTGCTTCTCTCGCCCCAGTCCCTGTCTCCTTCCCTTAAACCATGTTATCTACTTGGGAGGCTGTCCTCGAGGAAATTCTTAGGGTTTGGAGGAAGGAGAGAAGGAGAATGGCGGCCGGAGAGAATCTCCGTCGCTCTAGAGGGAGCCCAAGGAAGAATTCCTTCAACAACAAGGGTTTAATGACGGGGGCTGTCGGGGAAGCTATTCTGCCCGCGAATCTCGGGGCAGCAAGGCGGGGTGATACCGGTCAAGAGGGCAGAATAGACGTCACAAGCCATGACGAGATCCTTGACGCCGTCGGGGCCGAGAGACCAGAGGCGGTCGGCGTTGACGGTGGGGCAGTAGAACTTGTTGCGGGGGCGGTGGAAGTAACGCATGCCGACCTTGCCGGAGCATCTCGGGTGGCGGCCGTCGTTGCCCCCTCCGCCTCCGGGGATCTACCCCACCCCTTTTCTGCCAAGGTTGGGACCTCGGGAACAGAATGAGGCGAGATGGGCGAGAGTGTTACACGCACTGGAGAATGCGATTGAGAAGGATAGAGACGGAGTTCGTAGCTCGGAGCGGTCTCCGGTTCGTCCTGCCCGAACCGTGCCCGCGATACTTGCGATGACGTGTATCTTCTTTTTTCCTGACCCATCGGGTCCTGTAATGTGTACTTCTGTTAAATGAAAAAGTGATTTCAGTACCTTGTTTGCATCTTGTGTTAAATAGTTGTCTGCCGGACTTCTTCGTTTTCCTTTCGTTCTCTTTGTCTGTGTTACGTTGTTCCAAGGTCGTCGGCGACTTTTTCAGTTCACGTGGGGTCGTCATTTGCCGAGCTCCTTTTCGGTTTTTGTGCCGTTCGAGGATACCTACTTGTCAGGTTCGCCCGGATTCTTCTCCGCTGAAGTCGGGGCTAAGTTCGGCTCCCTTGATAGTCCGAACGGAGAAGCCCTCCGGGAGTTGGAGTAGCTCGATTCTCGTAAGAGCCAGGGCAAAGTTTTTCTGCAATCAAAGTCATAAGTAAAGTCCGGCTTCCGTAGAAGTCCGGGCGGAGTTGTCCTGTAGCTGTCGTTGGCGGTGGAGCCCGGCTCCCGTAGGAGTCCGGGCGAAGCCTTCTTAGCGGCGGAACCCGGCTCCCGTAGGAGTCCGGGCGAAGTTTTCTTGGCGTAGGGACTCGGCTCCCATAGGAGTCCGGGCGAAGTCTTTTTTGCGGCGGAACCCGGCTCCCGTAGGAGTCCGGGTGAAGTCTTCTTGGCGGCGGAACCCGGCTCCCGTAGGAGTCCGGGCGAAGTTTTCTTGGCGTAGGGACCCGGCTCCCGTAGGAGTCCGGACGAAGTCTTTTTTGCGGCGGAATCCGGCTCCCGTAGGAGTCCGGGTGAAGTTTTCTTGGCGTAGGGACCCGGCTCCCGTAGGAGTCCGGATCTTCCACTTTGCTCATGTCAGGATGAGGTTCTCCTCCTGTTCCTGACAGGGCTGCGGGGGCACATATGGGCGTTGCAAGGCCTCTCCCCCCATCCGGTCTAAAAGAATCGGGCCTTCGATTTTGCTCAAGTTAGGGCGAGGTTCTCCTCCTGTCCCTAACAGGGCTGTGGGGGCACATATGGGCGTTGTAAGGCCTCTCCCTCCATCCGGTCTAAAAGAACCGGGCCTTCGACTTTGCTCAAGTTAGGACGAGGTTCTCCTCCTGTCCCTAACAGGGCTGTGGGGGCACATATGGGCGTTGCAAGGCCTCTCCCCCCATCCGGTCTAAAAGAATCGGGCCTTCGACTTTGCTCAAGTTAGGGCGAGGTTCTCCTCCTGTCCCTAACAGGGCTGTGGGGGCACATATGGGCGTTGCAAGGCCTCTCCCCCCATCCGGTCTAAAAGAACCGGGCCTTCGACTTTTATAAGGTTGCCCTCTCGTTTTTGATACCGCCTGCTTGGATTGTCCTAAGACAAATGGGCACGCATTTTTTGATTAGGACGAAATCACTGGTAGTACATCCGCAAGTTTTCTGAGCTCCACGGTCGCAGGAGGTCAGCTCCCCCGAGTTCCCTGAGATAATAAGTTTCAGGTCGGACTACTTCCTTAACCTCATAAGGCCCCTCCCAGTTTGGGGCAAGCTTCCCCCGGTCCTGAGGTTGTGAGACAGCAGCTCGTCGGAGCACCAGATCCCCTACTTTGAATACCTTGTTCTTCACTCGGGCGTTGTAATATCGGGCAACTTTCTGTCTGTAGGCTGCCATTCGAACCTGAGCAATCTCCCGCCTTTCTTCCAGTAGGTCGAGGTTGGCTCTGAGACTTTGTGCGTTTTGGGGTTCGTCGAATGCCACGACTCGTGCCGACGGGAGTTTAAGCTCGATCGGGATGACGACTTCCGTACCAAAGGCTAGAGCAAAGGGAGTCTCTCCTGTAGGCAACCTCTGGGTGGTCCGATAAGCCCATAGTACATGATAAAGTTCGTCCGCCCAAGTCCCTTTTGCTCTTTCGAGCCTGATCTTAATCCCCTGCAAAAGGGTTCTGTTTGTTACCTCGGCTTCGCCGTTCGCCTGGGGATGGGCCACTGATGTAAATTTGCGGGAGATGTTTAGGTCTTCACAGAATTCAGCAAATCTGGCTCCCGCGAATTGCCGTCCATTATCAGTGATGAGGGTTCTAGGCAAACCGAACCTGCACACGATCGATTTCCAGACGATATCCTGCACTTTCGCTTCTGTGATTTTGGCTAGTGGCTCGGCCTCGACCCATTTGGTGAAGTAGTCGATCGCTACAAGGAGGAATTTCCTTTGACCAGACGCCATGGGGAAGGGGCCAAGAATATCCATTCCCCATTGCACGAAAGGCCATGGGGCGCTCAAGGGTGTAAGCTCGGTAGCAGGTTGTCTCTGGATGTTGGCGTACCTCTGGCATCGATCACACTTTTTGACATATTCAATTGAATCATGGTGCATTGTTGGCCAGTAATACCCTTGACGGAGTAGCTTGTGGGATAGAGACCTGGCACCTAAATGGCTTCCGCAAGCTCCCTTGTGCACTTTTCATAAAGCGCAGTCAGCTTCTGAGGGTCGGAGGCATCTCAAGAGAGGCAAGGAGTACGATCTTTTGTATAATTTGCCTCCATAAAGGATGTACTGGGAGGCTTGATTTCGGAGTTTCCGGGCTTCTTTCGCATCCTGGGGGAGAATCCCATCTCTGAGATAAGTTATTAGCGGGTCGACCCAGCTGGGCTCGTGGTCGATCTCCATTACGAGTCGCGGTTCTTCCGTACTCGGTTGTTTTAAAACTTCAAAGAGGACGCCCTTTGGCAATTCAGCCGGAACCGATGTCGTCAGTTTGGAGAGAAGATCGGCTCTGATGTTCTCCGACCTTGGAATTTGCCCGATGTCGAAACTGCCAAAGGCAGGGATGAACTCCTTCACCTTTTCGAGATATTTGGCTATACTGTCCTCCCGTGCTTCAAAGCTCCCGCTGACCTGCCCCACCACAAGTTGGGAATCGCTGTGCACCCGGAGTTGACCTATTCCAAGCTCCTTAGCGATCCTCAACCCCACGATCAGAGCTTCATACTCCGCTCCATTGTTCGTTGCGGGAAATTCGAAACGCAGAGCGTACTCCATAATGACTCCCTCCGGGCTGGTCAAGATCAGGCCTGCACCCGCGCCTGCCATGTTGGACGATCCGTCCACATGGAGGGTCCAAAAGTTATCGGACGAACTGGCTTCTTCGTCGGGGGAGTTCGGTTGAGTCCTCAGGTCGTCAGTTTTGTTTTGCTCAGGTTCGGCCTCCTCGGAGATGGTGCATTCTACTATGAAATCCGCCAACACTTGGGCTTTTATCACCGGTCTAGGCTTGTAGTTGATGTCGAATTCTGTGAGCTCGATGGCCCATTTCGCCATTCTTCCGGAGATATCAGCTCGATGTAAAACCGCCTTGATCGGTTGGTTGGTGAGTAACGTCACCGTGTGCCCTTGAAAGTAAGGTCGGAGTCTCCGAGCTGCAATCAACAAGGCGTAGGTCAGTTTTTCTAATTTAGTATACCTGGTCTCGGCGTCCCTCAACACGCGACTAATGTAGTAGACCGGTCGCTGGACTTTCATTTCCTCCTTAACAAGGACGGCTGCAAGGACTGTGGGAGAGACTGCCAGGTACAAAAATAATTCCTCCTTGGGCTCGGGCTTTGCCAGCAGCGGGGGTGAGCCAAGATAGCTTTTCAACTCTTCGAATGCCTGTTGGCATTCAGGGGTCCAACAGAAATTTTTCAGCTGCTTGAGAGTTTGAAAGAAGGGCAGACATCGCTCGGCCGACCTTGCGACAAAGCGATTGAGAGCCGCAACTCTTCCCGTGAGGCACTGAACCTCTTTGATCGATCTTGGGGCAATCATATTTTAGATGGCGCGGATTTTCTCCGGATTGGCCTCGATCCCGCGCCCTGATACCATGAAGCCCAGGAACTTCCCCGAGGTTACCCCAAAGGCGTATTTGGTTGGGTTCAGCTTCATTCTATACTTTCGAAGAGCGCCAAAGGTTTCTTCGAGGTTGGTGACATGATTCCCGGAAGACCTGCTTTTCACGAGCATATCGTCCACATAAACTTTCATATTTCGGCCGATCTGCTCCTTGAAGATTTTGTTCACCAGTCGTTGATAGGTTGCACCCGCGTTCTTGAGGCCGAATGGCATAACCCTGTAGCAGTAAAGGCCGCGATTAGTGATAAAAGCAGTCTTTTCTTCATCTTTCGATGCCATTCTAATCTGGTTATAGCCGGAGAATGCATCCATGAAAGTGAGAAGCTCATGGCCCGAGGTAGCGTCCACCAGTTGGTCGATCCTAGGAAGGGGGTAGCTGTCCTTTGGACAAGCTTTATTCAGCTTTTTGAAGTCGATACACATCCTCCACTTGCCGTTTGCTTTCTTGACCAAGACAACATTGGAGATCCACTCTGGATAATTGACCTCCTTGATGAATCCGGCCTTGAGAAGTTTATCCACTTCCTCGGCTATCGCCTTCTGCCTCTCCGGGGCATGACTCCGGATTTTTTCTTTTGTTGGCCGATGTTTAGGGTCGACCGCCAGATGATGTTCCATGACTTCTGTCTCAATCCCCGGCATATCCGCCAGGACCCATGCGAAAACGTCCGCATTCCTTCGGAGAAAATCCACGAGATGCGTCCGCACCTCCTCCTCCAGGTTGGAGCCAATTAACACAACATGCTCCGCATTCCCATCATTCAAAGGAATTGGTATTAGATCCTCGATCGGGCCGCCCCTCTCTTCAGTGAGGTCGTCGCGCGCATCCAACCCGTCGACTGGACAGAGGTCCGCTTGATTGCTTTTTTGCAGGGCAATATTGTAGCAGTGCCTGGCCAGCGCTTGGTCTCCCCGAACTTCTCCAATCCCCTGGTCAGTGGGAAACTTCAACTTCAAATGGTAGGTTGAAACAACGGCCCTAAGGGCATTGAGGCCGGGTCGGCCGAGAATTGCATTGTAGGCAGACGGCGCCTTTACCACCAGAAAATTCACCAGGGCTCTGGACTGCTTTGGATGCTGACCAGCGGTCACAGTTAGAGCTATCATTCCTTCCGTCAGAACGGCGTCACCAGTAAACCCTATCAGGGGAGAGCACATCGGCCTTAGATGACCGCCAAGAGTGGCCATTCTCGAATAGGCGCTGTAGAATAAGATGTCGGCCGAACTTCCGTTGTCGACGAGAATACGACGGACATCATAATTTGCTATGTTCAAGGAAACTACGACCGCATCGTTATGAGGGAATTGGACTCCCTGGGCGTCTTCTTCAGTGAAGGCTATGGGCTCTTCAACTTTTTGCCGCTTGAGGGGTGCAGCTGATGTGCTGGTTGCCTCCGGCCGGGATTCTCCCGAGATGACGTTGACGGAATCCGGCGAAGGCTGGTCATCCGGCCACCCTTTATCATCAACCATAGCCGGAGGTAGCTGTGCGAAAACCTCACGGGAGGGCATCGGATGAGAAAAAGAGGATTGGGTGCCGGAAAAGATGGCCGGAAGCGGGTCCGTTGAGCGCTCCTTCAAGAACAAGGGTGCTGCGAAGGTTCACGCCCTTCCTCTAGCGCCAATCCTGTTGGTGCAAAAATCCGCCTGCGCCGGAGAAGCTGGAGTTGAGGAAGCCACGGTCGCCGCCGGGACCTGCAAGGGAAGTCTAAACCGGAGGTGGGGTTGCTCCGGCAAGACCCTCCGACGCTCAAGTCAGTTCTCTGCCTCAACAAGAATGGAGTGCTCGAACGGAGAGTTTAGCAGAGTTTTGAGATAAGGCAAAAGAGCTTAAAGAATAACGTATCTGAGTCCCCCTTTTATAGGCGGGGGAGGCAACGGACTGATGGCGACGTTTGTAACCGCCTGGTAGTGGGCCGCCCATGGTCAGGGGAATTGATTGCGAAAGATAATGGAGCAGACACATGGCCATCATCATGGCCCGCCACATAGGGCCTGTTGCAGGAAGTGGAGCGGCGTCCGTTACTGCTAGTTGTCAACGAGTAGTGGGATCGTGCAGCACCTGCCGCAGGGAGCGGAGCAGCATCATAGCTGTCGACACAGCCTGTCAGAGGGTAGTGGGATCGTGCAGCACCTGTCGTAGGGGGAGGTGGAGCCGCGTGGAATCCGCTACAGGAAGTGGAACAGGATCATGGCAGTTATTGTTATCTGCCAAAGGACACGGATCTGTTGACCATGGCTCGGCAGTAGTCGGAGTTCGGCCTTTGTAGGAGTCCGGGAGGAGTCCCCCTTTCGGACGAGGTTGTGGGTGGAGTCCGGCTCCAGCAGCTGATACTGAGGTCGAAGACTGAGGATGGAGCTTGGCTCCCATAGGGATCCGGACGGAGCCACCCTGCTGTCGATGGCAGAGCCCGGCTCCCGTAGGAGTCCGGGCGGAGCCGTTCTGCTGTTGAAGGAGGAGTCCGGCTCCCGTAGGAGTCCGGCTCCCGTAGGAGTCCGGGCGGAGCCGTTCTGCTGTCGATTTTGGCTGCGGGTAATTTATACCCAACATGTGCGTTGGCTACACTTGCATGGATCTCTACCAAAATCAAATCATCTAAATAATTGGATGGCAGTAGTCTCGTATCATTGACCTGAGCTATTAAAAATTATATATTACCTATAAACTAATTATACACATAAAATTATATGATTTAGAGACTCTCAAACTATACATTAAGTAATGCTATGAAATAATACATGATTTTTTGATTACTTGATGCCAAATACCATGAAATAATATATGATTTTTCCAATCACTTGATGCCAAATCACATAATTTTGGGTACATAAATAGTTTAGAGGTAATATATTACATTCAACATTTCAAATCATTGATATGGTGTAATCCAGACTTGAACCGTATCTCTCTCTGTATATATAGCCATCTTTGACGTCCTGCTCCTATCCAATTGACATCTCTTGTTAGATTTGGACTTACTCCCAAAACCGTGTAAATTCCAGACCTATGAGATCAGATGAATGATGTTAGATGGTAATTACGAACTCTTGGTAAAGCCATTTGACAGTGGGATGTTGGAATTCATGAATATTGAAAACTTGGCAGGTGATAGTTTTCTTGATCAAAACAAGTTTCTTATACCAAAACAAATATCAATCGAACAAGGAAATGTAAGCAGCTCTTCTCATGCAAGCTTTTTTATTTTGGAAAGCTTCTCCAACAACATGACTCTCAACTGTCTAGTAATGTACTAAAAGTATCTTGATAAACTCTTATAATTAATTTTAAAGACAATAAAATCTAATAAATTTATATTAATGATAAATTTATTTATATTATCTTTTTATAATTATTTTAAACATACTTTCCAACCAGCGCTAGTGTATACAACGTTTGATACTGACTAGTTTAGTGGGACACCAGCAGCGTAACATGCACTACTTTAATTTTTTTTTTTTTTTTATTTCAGTCTATAGACGAGAGGCAGAAATTTTTTTGCTATTTAATAAAAGAAAAATCCATTGGCAAGTGAAACCAATGGACTGTATCCCACAACATTGAAACAAAGACTTTAGGTGGTATTTCTAGAAATATGCTTGATTTTTAATTAAAAAATGGAGGAAATGTGCTAGGTCGTGTCAGTTTTATAACCTAGATTGACTGGAATCCATGGACTACATGTGAAGGGCATTTTGGGAAAGACATGTACAAAGAGGAGAACGCGGAGATGGAACTCCAGAAAACCAACTTGAAGATATTATTGTTTAGTCCCTACTCCAGGAAAAATTTTGTGATGACCATGTCCCCACCCTTGATTCCCGGTTTGTGAAGGAATATTCTACCGCATGGGGTGTCAAAGTCGCCTCTGTATTGCATGCACCCGGTGCAATTGGACGGTGCGAATCCCACGGTGGATAACATGCCATGCGACTCCTTGTATTTCACCGATTTCTGATTATATGCTTTTGATCGGGCATATGCTCCGACATTTGCTCTAATTTACTTGCACCTGGTGCGTGCAATAATTTCTCGTCAAATTCCCTCCGTGTGGGATGCACCAAGTGCAATTGGACCGTGCCAAATCTCATGAGGGATAACACGCCATGTACCCTTGCATTTCACCACGCCATCTCCACCGTGCATATGCTCCGCTATTTGGTGTGGTTCTTGATGCAATAATTTCTCCATCGGACGCACTGTCATGGGGTACGCATACATGTAGATGCCATCTGTTAGCAGGTGCAGCTACCCGCGCATAGTTTTGTTTTTTGGACTTGTATGGTAACTCCTTAAGAAATTCTTTATGCACCACGAGTGGTATAAAAAATCCGACGTATGTATCATCTTATCCGATTATTCTATATAATTATTATTTTTTAATATATATTTAATATATATTTAATATATATAATTTTATTTTTTTATTTAAAATTTTGAATGATGAAAATATTCTCATTTTTTGAAAAAATTATGATATCCTGTGTCCATATTATAACATTCTGCATTTAGAAAGTCATAATTTTTGTTCATGAGATATCATAATATAATACAAGATATCATAATATGCACGGAAGTCATAATTTTTTTAAAAAAATAGGAGTATTTTTGTCATTCAAAATTTTTAAACGAAAAAATAAATTTGCAGACATTAATGCACGTTAGAAAGTGATTGGATAAAAATGCCTATTTCATATTATGATATTCTAGACTATATTATGATATTCTACATGCTAGAAAATCATAATTTGACACAGGATGTCATAATTTTCTAGACCATATTATGACATCCTGCATATAGAAAGTTATAATATGCTACAGAATATCATAATTTTTTCAAAAGACGGATATTTTCGTCATACAAAATTTTTAAATAAAAAAATAAAATTATAGCCAATAAATATATGTCGAAAAGCGGTGGCTACGTGAATCAATAACATAAAGCGGTGCACTCCACATTTGATTTTTTACACCATCTGTGATGCACAAAAAATTTCTCTCCATGGATATATTTTTAGGGCCCATTCTTTTCTAAGGATAAAAATTTATTTAAAAATTTATATTTTTTAGAAAGTTTTGCTATCATAAGCTAACTTAATTAGACCATCAAGCTGACTGAAAAGCTCAACAAGGTGTTGCACACACCAAAAGAGTTGGTTGGAGATTTCAATGCACATCCTTGGATAATAGATGATGATTGTCGGATATGTCATAACTAAGTTGATAGCATTGGATGGGTGGCAAAGGAAAGGAGATCATAGCCGAATCTTCAATCCAACATTGGATCTGGTCTTGAAATATCATAGATAGGAAAGTCCTCTTATTGGAGAATGTATGGTGGGGCTCTTCAATGTCCAAGTCAAATAACTCTAAGATCAGAAACGGGCCAAGTTGGATTGAACCACACCCATATCCAAGCCTGATCCAAAATATTTTTTAGGATTTTGAACTAGGTTTCGGCCTGAAAATATTTTAAAATTTAAGGCCCCGAGCCTAAGCCTGACCTTAAGCCAATTAGGCTAGCCAAACCTGAGCCTGAGCTTAAGATTCGGCCCAAAGCTCCTCCCTCTCCCTCTGTTTCTTTCTCTTTCCTTTCTCTCTCTCTCTCTCTCAACTTCCATAGCTCCCTCTCTCATTCAGATCGCTTGGAAGTTGCCGTCGTGGAGAGTGATGTTGCAGGTGACATTGATCAAGGGGTTGTCATTGATGGAGTTGATCTCTCGCTTGATTGAGTGGATCGCCATTCGAATTACGTTGATTTGCAACACGAGCCATTGGGGGGATGTCCGAAGAGCGTAGCAGTCTTGTTTCGATTTCATTAATGATTCCCTCTTATACCGGAGCTAGGCCTCCTTCATGTAGTTACTGTCGTCTAGGAGATACTCCATGATAGCCATCGACTCAATCTGGCTTAGGTGGTGCTTCAACTCATGGGTCAGTGGGTCGGCCACTTTCAGCTTCCCTTGCATTGCCTTGCAGAACATGGCTGACAAGATTATCGAGAGTATGGCCAAAATGTTGGCATCATAGCACACCGTCGCCGCCATCGCTGCCCCCACGATGGTGCTAGTAACGAGAGCAAGCCCCTCCTTTGCCTGGATATCGAATGGTCGATCGAT
This sequence comes from Elaeis guineensis, assembly GCF_000442705.2. Taxonomy (NCBI): domain Eukaryota; kingdom Viridiplantae; phylum Streptophyta; class Magnoliopsida; order Arecales; family Arecaceae; genus Elaeis; species Elaeis guineensis. The sequence continues at coordinate 118,518,216 of NC_026000.2, read as the reverse complement.
ACCAGTATACTTCAGTGCTTCAGTGGCTGTAGTCCGGCTCTCTCGGACTTGTAGTCAGACTTGAGCCTGGCCAATGATAGACCCGAGCCTAGTCGGAAAATAAAATAGGCTTTATATCTGAGTTCAAACCCAGCCTAGTTTTGTTCGAGCCTAGTCTGAAGCCCAAGCCGTAGTCGGACTAGCCCAAAGACCATTTCCCGCCTAAAATAACTCTCAGGAAATAGGAAGGCTTTGTATAAATGGCAGAGAGATTGGAACTCTAGAGCATCGAGAGCTTGGAGTATAGAGTTAAGACTTAGAACTTTTTACTTGCAGGACTCATTTGGTTCATGAAAAGAATTTTTTTTACTATAAAGTAACTTTGTGATAATATAATTTTGATATATTTGGTTGATCATGAAAAAATTATTTAATTTAGAGTAGCTTATGTTTGGTTGAGTATGCATTTTTTTTAAAAAAATATATAAAATATCTATTATATCTTTAATAGATATAAGACCATACCTTTTTTCTCTCAAATTTTATGTAAATAATAATATTATATTGTATATTAATATAAATACTATATTAATATCAATAAAAATATTATATTAATATCAATATTAAAATAATATTAAAATATTATAAATATTATAATATTTATATAAATATAAATATAATATTATATTAATATAAATATTAAAATTTCAATCATGAATCTTAAAAAGATATTTTTGGAAAGAAAAAAAGGCCATCAATTTTCATCCCATGGAAAGTTTCGAAACGCACCTCCCAAAATTCACTTTTTATGAAACGTGAGAAGTATCTTCCCATAGAAATTTTTTTTTTTATTCTCTCTACTCTTAAAATTCAACCAAATAAGAGGACTTCTCCCTAGTTTTTAGGAATTCTCTTTCTCCCTTCTACTTTTCGTGAACCAAATGAGTCTGCAAAGTTTCCTTGAAGCAGTTTATATAAGCGGGGGCTACAACCTATTGGTTGGAATTTTGAGATGTGCAAATCGGCTATTTTGAATAACCATTCACATGTTTGAAAGATATCGCATGGGTAATTCTTCTATGCATCAATTCTTGCATACCTTATAATTATGGAAACCGCTTGCGATCATGGACTAGTTATAATCAGATGGAGGAAGATTCTAGCATCTCTATGCCCTTGGACCAGCCATGTGGTGAGACTTAATTGGCTGAAGTGAAGGCTTTATGGTAAACTCATAGCAGGCTTTGATTTCTTAGTTATATCATATCGATTGTGATCAATTTTGAGGTGTATCAGTATTTTCTGGACAATGTTTGGACAAAAAATAACTTACATTCTTTTATCTATTAGAAAATAGCTTTGGAATATGTCATATATGTTTTTTTTTGGGTATTAGTAACTTTTCCAAATAAGTTGCTAATATTTATCCATATTTCATATAGTACACTTTATTATATAAATATTATTATATATAATAATATTATATTATATATTATTACATTATGATTCCATAATAAGTAGCTAAGATCCATTCATATTTTTCATAATATTTTTTATTATATAAATATCATTGTATATCATATTATAATATTATATATAATATGATACTATTTATTATATTATTACATAATATAGTAATAATCTAAAATTTATTATATTATTATTACACTATCATTATAGGGTTGGCTATTTCAGAAATAAAATAAAAAGGTTATTTTACTTGCTTATGGGAAAATGACTTTTCCACCTCTTAAGTGGGTAAAACTTTCTCCTTATTTCATGGCCACATGCTATCCATAAAAAAATAGCTTATTTATCTAGAGAAATATGAGAATATGAGTAAATCTGTCTATGAACGGTAATCAATTTTTTTATAATATTTATCCATCAAAAAATGAATCTTCAAGATGGACTCGTTTCATGCGCATCAAAATCTTATTCATTGTGGACTCCTTTCATGCGCATCAAAATCTTATCTATTGTGATCATTGATGCAATGTCACCTAGGAGTTGTTTGGTTGTATTGCCCATGGATTCATGATTTTGATAATGCCGTTGTCTTTGTCATGTGATGTGGTGTTTCCATCAACTAATAAGATGCGGTTGGTGAGAAATCGTGCTATGTGGAAGGAGAATGACTTATATAAGGATATTGATGGAGAGTGTAAATACTCCATATAATAGATTTCGTCCATAAAAGCAACTTTCTTATCTTAAGATCTGGCTATACCTCTTTCAATCCATTTCGATCCCTAAAATTTCTAGATTGTAAATTGGACATGATTTAGCATCTACACAAGTCTAGAAATTTTGGCTTTTCAGATTTTTTTTTTATAGATATTCAAAAATACTTTTATGATATTGTAGGTCAGTCCATCTTTTCTCTTATTTTATGATAATTAATGTATTCTTAAGGAAGTATTCAAATCAATCCATGCTATTTCTTATTTTACATAAGCTAACTTCACTTAATTTCCAAATCCCTAATATACTATCTAAATTCTTAGAAGTCTCTCTAATTTACTCTAAAATTCCTCTCTTTGATATTATATTGCTTTTATCGTCTTGGTATGCTTGATATGATGGTTTGAAATGCCAGCTGCAGCTCCAAAATCAAATCCAAGGATTTGTATAAATTTTTTTTAGAGAAGCTCCTATTGATATGAAGGATTGTGCCTGGATTTGAAGGTTGATGTGCATCCAAGGGTGGCCCTTTTCTTGTGGAAGATTGCATGGCGTCGATCACATGCTGAGGAGTGCTTGTTGGAAGAGGGTCACAGATTTTCTCACATTGTGACCATTATTTATATGTGTAGACCATCTGTCATGTTCTTTTCTAGTGCCCAAAGGCCTGACAGGTATTGACTTTATCTAATATCCTTAATGTATTGTTCATGAATTAATCTCCTATGATGGTATTTCTTGGATTTCTGAGGTATGACAAAAATAAATTCCCACGAAGAGGGATCTTCATCAGAGCTTCACATATTGCTTAACATATTTAGCTTGCTAGAAACAATAGAGAATAATATCAGACAAAAGACTCTTTGTATAGCATTATTTTTAGTATCTACCAGCATTTTAGCATTGCCATAAATTCCATTAGCTGCATAAAAAAATGTTATACAAACAAAAAAGTAAAACATAATGTAACTAATAGTGGCATATCAAAATATCGATAAACGTTAATTAGTAGCATTCACAAGTGTTAATGTAATATTGTTAATCAACAGTAATTTTATGAATATTGCTAAAAGGCTTATTTTATAATATTTTTGAAATATTTATCAATATTTTTGAAATACTACCAAATCATTTAACGGCATTAAAAAATGCCACACGATGATAAAATTAAAAGGAATGAAGTAAATGCGATAGTGTAAAATGCCATTGAATATTAATTAGTGGCATTGAAAGTGTTAGTAAAAAAAATCTAAATTGTAATGGTAAATTTATAGATGCTTTTACATGCTGATGATGTCTTTATAGATTGATTTTTCACACACCTTTTTGTGGCATTTTATGTGCTAGTGATAGTTATTTTGAATGATTGAATGCCATTGTTTTATTCAACTTTTATATAACTTGTTTGAAATATATATTGGATATTCATTAATATATTATAAAATAATGTGTCCTGTAACCAGAATTCTGAAATTGAAAAATACAATTAATAAACCATCCATATAAAACAATAATTATGTTATTGGTACTTCTTGGAAATATTAATAATATTTCATAAAACTAAATTGAAAATAGAAATTCATTCTTAAAGTAGAAGTATAAACACTCCATAAAGGGACAAATCCAAAGCATTTCTTACAATTCATTCATTGCCTAAGCAGGCACTACTTGTAAAACAAAAGCAAATCAAGTATTTAGATCATGATTATATAAATTTATATAGAAAAATAAGAAAATAATTTATAAAATATATTATGTTAATAAGTTATTTCATAAGTCGAAGTCTATGCAATATTTGCTCCAACGATATCTTCAATTCTTCTATAATGTCCATCATGTCTTATCAAAGGCTTATTTTCCACTTTTATCATCTCAACGTGTATCTCCCAACATTAAGCCCCAAAGGCATTCTTTCTCATAACTTTATTGGGGCCCTTAAATTACTTACATGAGTTTCTAGTGCTATATCAAGAAGAGGCATTTTAGAACTCTTTATCATAGCTCTATTTCTTTCTTACAAATAGACATTTATATGTAATAATATAAAATATTAGAAAGAGCTTGAACAATAAATTTTCAAGATAAATCCTAAAAGTAAGATTCATCTATTTTAAAGGAAGAAGCATGTTGTAACTTTATCCTCTTTGTTCTATTTTCTTGTAATATAAAATAATATTATTATTTTTTATTACAGTACAAGTATCAAATGGTTTCAACTATATCATTAGTTCATATGCTTCTTGGCCTATCATCTCTATGGTAAAAATGAAATAAAGAAACATTAATTTGATATATATATATATGTCTCTAGTAGGTGATGTGTGATAAATAAATGAAAAGTTGAATATGTAAGAGTAGGTGAGGATTCAAATATAAAGTAACAAATAATATAAATAAATTATTACAAGTTTAAAAATATTACCTTATGACTTGAAACAATATGTTTTGAGGATGTTGAGCCGAGAGGATGTATCGGTAAATCCCCATCATCGCTAAATACATCGATTGGCTATATATAATGATCAAAGAATTAAGTCAAATATTACATTAATTTTATATTATACAACAAAATTTTGTGCAAACTTCAGAAGGATTACCTATCTATTGTGTGAAGGGGGCATCATAAGTTCATAATTTGATACAAGAAGATCTCCAAACTCGATATGCACTACTTTGATCACTCATTACAGGCAGGGTTGGATAGGATCTAGGAACAAGATTTATCATATTGAGAAGTTAATTCATAAGTCAAACTTTCAAAAGCCATAACTTGATCGTACGATGTTCGGTTTTGATGATCTTTTTTTATGAAATTGGATAGTTTTTTGAGATCTATGACATGACACCGCCCATCAAGGGGATAGCGCTCCGAGCGGTCAGGATGAAATTTTTTCATCTAGGCCCAAAATAGGTCGGTCAATTTGAAATTTTTTTTTGGATAAGATTTTAATAAAGCATAGCATTTAACTAAGAAAAATTCGATGGTGTGATAGAAGATAGAGTTAATGTAGAAGTTAGGATCTACCTCTTAAAGACTTTAATTTTTTCTAGATTATTTATATCGGACATGTCTATTTTAGATGAAAGTCCCATTGGAACTGAAGAGGAATCTATCTCAATTTGTGTAAGGATAGACCTCATTATTATAAATAAATGTATGTACCTTATTTTAATCAATGAAAAAGATAAAAGAGAAAGAAAAGAGACTTGAGTCCTGCTTTCAAATATCTCTTCTTTGATCTTTTTCTTTGAGAGATCCGAGTTGAGTGGGTTAAAGAAAATCTTCTTTTTCTCCGATCGAATCACAACTCTATACTCTGCAAGTGCCTGATTGTGTAATTCTTGTACAATCTATATGAGAGAAGAAAATTGAGGTTGCATATTTCTGCTCCATATCTGTGCATTTTTGCTACATATTTTGCACTTTTTTATAATTCTTCTTCTATATCTTATCGATATGCTTGTAGCACTTGCTTCTTACAAAGCTTCTCGATGGTTTCAGCTGCTTTCCTTATGGTCTCGGCATGATTCTGATTCTTGTCCTAGTAGTTCTCAGATATGAGATCTAATTTTACCATTCGAATGCATCCACTTTTCTAACCAGATTATCAGGGGCGGCATCTTTTTCTACAAACTCAGGATTTTGAATAGCAGCCTCACATAACTCATCTTGAAATAGAAAATCAATACTTCAAATAATTATAGATAATAAATTTAAAATTAATTTAAAATAAAGAATAATATACTTCTATTTATCTGGGCTAATGTCCATAACAAAGCTATATACTTGCCTAGAAAGTTGAACTAGAAACGAGCTAACTTAAGTACAAGAACTATTAGAAAGAATAATATAGAATCGAAATTATGAGTTTAAGTAGAAAACTTATGGTTTTAAAGTACAAAGCTGTATAATGAAGATTTTCTCTTTAGATCAAATCTATATAGCTAATGTCATGATACAAGTATCAAACTTGTACTATGATATTTTCTATTACTCTAAATAAACAATCCTTAAGATAGAAGATATATTTACTATATAGCCTCTCAAAATAAAGAGTATCTCTTGATTATGTATCTAGAGATCATCCCAAAATCATTACTTGACATAACCATGAGCTAGCCTATGTTTAATTTTCCATCAAGACAAATTTTTGAAAGAGAGTGTTGTGCCATTGTTATCCCAAGATGAATCTAGTAACCTGTCAACCCAACTTGCTCAATTGTAACCTTTGTAATTTTCTATTCTCATACCTCCATATATAGTGATCAAAAGCTTGCAAGAAGAGATAAGGGTTCATGATGCTAAAGTAACACAAGCAGATCATGAGCTTTTAATGTCATCGTTCCCTTTGCAGAATTAATAATAGCATATGGTTGGGGGTGAGGGCTTGCATACTTGAGTGCAAAGCTTCCCATATTTGGGTAGAAGGTGATTTTGCCATAGTAATTGAATGACTTGGTTATAATATTCTATTGGAGGTCACGAAGTACATTTACATAATGTTTTCTATAAGATCTATTTTCATAGCTCTGAATATTCTGTTTTTGGTGTATTTTCGGCTTAATGGCCTTTAGTTAGTTTTCTATTTTCTATGCTCTGTTATCCTATATATCTTTACTATTATATGGCTTGCTACTTTATTATATTACCAGGTAGAACTTTTTGCAACTTCTACTTTTAAATCAATGGATATGGTGTTCTCTGGGTTTTGTGAGCCTACTGCAAGTTGACATTATTCTATCTATACTGTTCTTCTGTCTTCATTCAAAGTCTATTTGTTATGAAATTATATTGCTACACTAATGAAAACACTTCAACCTTGCAGTACATTGAGCAGTTGGTAATTCCAAACGGCTCTTTCGTTATCTCATTAGGCTTATTTACAGGATGCTTTTATTTATGGTTTATTATGTTGGACTTCCCACATCATCGCCGCCTTCTTATGTACCAGGAGTATGGTTTTCTGTATGTTCTGTTGCTTATTCTATAATCAGTGTGCAGCTTGTCTTGGTGTACAAAAGTAGTTCACTATTATTTACTTCACCTAGTTGGTTGCTTTGCTACTATTATTGGTCTTCTTTTGTACTTACTCTAGCTGCAAGGAAATAGAATGTTGGGTAACTGTTCCACACAACATCACTTTTTGTATTTCCTCTGTTGCATCTTTCAGGTCATCTCTAGACATGGATTATTACTTCATCAAAACTATGTTGGTCCCTTGGTGGATGTTTTCGAGCTTCTATGGTTCACTAGGATGTCCTATTATACTACCTGCAATCTTGCTTTATATTCTTTTACCATGCATTACTATGGGATTGACACCTATATACAAGGGATCAGATGCTCTAATACTTCATTCAAGCACCCTACTACATATTACATGCAGCATTTCAGTCTCTTTAGGCTTATTTTTGGAGAAGTTATATTTTGATTAGCTAATAGACAGTCTGTTTCTCTAGCTATCACATATATCAAGCTATTATCTCTTGGTTTCTGCACACTTACTGTATTCAACATTTTTGGTTTATCCATGCCTATCGTACATATGGACTTCTTCTTCTTTTTTTTTTTTTTTTAGTTTGTTTTATTCCATAGGACCTCTTGTTGGTTGGCTACTCTTGTTTACCTTCATCTATATTTCTATTATCCCTTTAATAATATAGCTACAACTCCCATTTTAGCAAAATACATATATATATATATATATATGATATAAACACTTAAACAAAGATATACAGATTTGAGACATTAAAATAACTAATTATGTAAGAAATTAGAGATAGGTTACCGGTGGGAACTATCAGTAGAACAAAAATAATCAGCAAATCTATACTAATTTCTTTCGGTTTCGAAGTATGGAAAGGTCACTTCTAGAAACTAAAACCAAAGCAAAAGTAAGTGAAAGTAGTAGAGGGATTTGAAATGTGTTTCTGCTAAGATCAAACATAATGTTTGCCTATAACAAAATCAATCATCCATTTTTGGTTTATCCTACTGGATCCTATAGAAAACTTACAAAAAACATTCATTTGAAAGAAAGATATGGAGGGAGAGAAGCTCACAAGGCATGCAATCACTGATGTTTCATCTAGATGTTGATCAATCGGTATTTGAAGTGGCTAGGGCCAGCAAAGATTAACATGGTAGTGGAGATGGTAGGCATGAGGTAGATCTGAATTTCATATAAGCATGCATAAGATGGTGAAGAAGGGGAGGACTTCTTATTTGGTTTAGGAAAATTAGGTGAGAAAGGTGCATGTTTTTTTGTTGAGAAGAAGATTATAGGAATCCTTCACTCATAAGGAGTTTTCTAGGAGTCGGACTTTGAATTTGGTTAGGAAACATATGGTGACAGAGTTGGTGTATCACGAGTTCGCTAGTCAAAAGAACATGACTTAGCCATGATCAACTATGACGTGTGGATATACAGGCGAAGCATGATAACATTGCTTGAAATAGAAATTGGCTTATGGTCATGCCAAACATGAAGTGCATGGGATTGTGGAATAGATTCTAGAATCACTGAAGAATGTAGCGAGCTAATGTAGTCTATATAGGAATCAAAGGGTTATTCGATAATTGCAGTTGTGTATAAATAATGGGTTGTATACCAAGCGAGGGACTGTTCAACACATTGCATTTAGCTTAATTTTGATTATCTTTAATTTATCATTATGTTTTTTCATTGATAGTTTACCAGTAGGACTCTAATTTAATTAGCCTTAAGATTCTAATTTAGCCCTGGCTACACTCTATCATATCCTATCTTCCTTCTTTTAAATAGGCAGTACGATAGGAGCAAAAGTCTTTGAAGGTTAGGGCATCTGGATCCATGTTATTTTATTATATCATCTCTTGATCATTCTATTTCTGACTAGCCCAATATTAATGCATATTTGTGCATCTACTAGCCATAAGACTTGTTTATCTCTAGCCCTCTCTCTGGCGAGAAAAAGGTGATAGCAAGCTTTTTTGGTGCACTTGATAAGACAATTGTGTAGCTATCATTATGTGGCCACAAAAAGAAGATTGATATCCCAATAGCTAAACAATCAAGTGGTTCATCAAAACATGCCAATGAGTATGTATACTTTCAAGCATGATCATCTGGATTACCTCCTCCTACCCTGTAGAGAGTTGATGACTTTGGCAATCGAAGGGGCTCTACCCCTCAGAGGGAACTTCCCCTTAAAAGTCATTCCTTTTATGTGGATGTGACTCATTCTCAGGTCAATTCTCTCCATGACATGTTTACATAGATCAAGTTTTGAAGAATAAAATTAAAATTCTAAGTCAAATCGAATCTTATCGATTTTTGACCCAAATGGATCTCTGGTTATTTTACCAGTTAGTCCATAGTGTGATCAATGTAAAGAGACTAACTTTTCATAGTCTAAAGGTCTATGAGAAATAATGGAGTAATAGAAAAGGACTCTTGAATCTTAGAAAAGGAGGAGAGTTATTTCTTTTTCTATTTTTCCTTCAAAACGTATATATCCCTTTGCCTTGTAGCTTTTTGCTTCTTTTGAATGGGACTGGGTGGCTACTAAAAGTAACCACCTAAAAACTATTTCATTATGAGCATCCTGAATATCAACATCTCTCACTCGCATATGATGGGCTTGACTCATCTCTATCCATATTTCTCATCCATTCATACTAGGCAAATAGACTGTGTGACCAATAAGTATTTAAAAGCTTATTCGTCATGCACCTATTAGGGATACATAACAGCTCATTGTGAGAAGATCAACGTACTTGCTATACGTCAGACTAATTTTGTTACATCAATCATAACATCATCGATCCCTCTATTAACAATAGCATTAGGAGCATGTTTGACTTTTTTTTTCACGACCATATATTCACAATTATGTCCTTTTCCCCATGGATGATATAATTGGTCGATCGGTGAATACAGGTATGGACGTAGAACAAAAATATAGTCTTTCTTTCATATTCGAGTCTTTTTATTTCAAATCAACTACTTTCTTAAACATGCCCCACTGAACCGAATCACAAATAACCATTGGGGACACACTAAAATAGCAAACAGTGAAATAAAATTTCAAGAAACGATCGAAAGTCAATAGGGATAACAATAGAGGTTATTGAACCTCAAGGGTCTCACATAGTGAAGAAGTAGGGATCCATTCTCTCACTTTTCTTATTAGTTACGTAGTACATGTGCTATGAATCACATGCGATAGTGTTTACTCTTTTCTTAGAATATATGTTATTTTTTAAAAGAAACATCATACAGACTTAAGTTCAGACATACCTCGATGCCTAACCTAAATTCTTCAAGTCAGTATACTCTTATACCACTTTTCAAAAATATATGTCTGACTTCTAAATAGGCTAGATTGGATGGTAGGGATATCCATCTCGATCAAATATATAATAATGATCTCATCTCGATTCTTTTATCAAAGTGAAATAAGTTTTAAGCTCAAATTCAATGATCTTTTAGCACTTCATGCTTAAAATGTCTTATCTCTGTATGCTCCTCGGCATTAGAGGCGATTATTTGTGTGAAAGGATCAATCTTTGTTTGTCTGACATACTTCTCTTTATGTGCATTAAACAAAACTTTGCACATAATACTTATATGTGTGTGTTATTATTAATGGGCATTAAAAAAATAAATAAGATGATCATTTAATGACAAAAATATTAAATGAAAAATAAGTATATTTCTAAAGATACATAATAAATACTTCCTCACAAGTTAATTTTACATCACAATCTACATAGCCCGCCCCAATAATTTTACATGTTTTGTGTATACATTTATAGCTATTGGCTTGATGAGTGGATCTGCGGTCATTTGATGTGTGAAAATATACCATATAGCCATTTTTTTATGTTATAATGTCTTTCATAAAATTATACTTGTTGAAAATTATGTCCCAAAGCCAATCGTCAGCCGGTTAATGATTATGCTAAACAGTATAAATGTATATGAATTGATAAATTAATAAAATTATTATTTAATTTTTTCATCACAAAGTAGTGTATATCTTCTTAATGAACTCCAATTATTGTGATGAAGTCCTTAGGAGTATTTTAATCGATATAGGAGGATATATTATTTAGTCCTTAAAATAAGTTAATGACCAAATGATACGTTATTACTAGGATGATAACGTTTATCGAGTGTAGATCGTTATGTATCATATATGTTGGTTGTCTTCATAATCAAGTGGTGTGAAAATACTGATATGGCATACAAGTGAGATGTAAGAGTACATCTTATTGAACGTGACCAACTACTGGGCACTCTACTGTCAAGAGTAGCTCACAAAGGATATGGGTATAAGTGTCCCTCCAATCTGAGATCATCATGGTGACTTGTAAGTAACTTACTGTGCTTTGATGCTGGATTATCTGAATTTTTAATTCAATGATGGAAGGTTTCTGAGTATAGTTAAGTACTTACGAAGTCGGTGTATGAGTCAAGATAGAATTGACTTCTCAGAATAAGTAAGAGTTAATGCATTAGTATGTTTCAATTTAGTAAAATCTTAGTTAGGATAATCCATGCGATGGATTTAAAAAGTTGAGATATAATATGGTTGACTAATCTAGGGTTGACAGTTAAACCCAGGTCACCTTGAGCATTATGGTCAAAGGGATGATATGGTAACCATATGCCAATAGATTCATGAATGATGCTTTGCAATCTTTCGACCTATCCGGACATCGGATTTCATTGCTAGATGGTTACGTCAATTAGTTCAAAAAGTTATTTCTATACTATCAGCTTAGGTTCGAATCTATGGGTTTATACTCAAAAAAATTTTTTGACTGATCATACGACTGATAAATGATTGAGAATCGTTCTAGGGTTTAGTTGTCAATTCAATTGATGGTAAACCTTATGTAAAAATTGTAATAAATTAATTTATTAATTATTAATAAAATAAGAGAGGATTGATTAATGATTAAATTATTAATTAACTTAATTTGATTGAGTATTAAAGTTTGAATTAAATCTAATTGAATAGAATTCAATTTGGTTTGATTCGATTAGGTTATAAGATGACCTAATCGCTAAGGATATTCGATTCCTGATTTAAGCTCGATTAAATTTTTAATCTGATTAGGATTTAATAGAGATCACTTATTACTTAATTAGATTAGATAATCTAATTGAGTCTAACATAATTTGGTTGGGTTAAGAATCTAATTAGAAATAAATACATACTCGAATCTGAATGAAACAAGAACACCCCATGCGCCATCTTTCACTGCGCCCTGCATTTCTCCACACGTGAACTTGATTTTCACATAGAATTTTTTATGCCCAGAAGGTGTGTGATGCCTTCTTCTAATCCTCTTTGGATTAGAATTTAGTTGGTTTAAGTTTGACTTTGAATTGATTTGAAATCAAGCTTAAATCAAGAGTCCAAGTTTTGTGGGACTCTATCTAGCCGTCGACCAGCCTTCTTTCTCATGTACAAACAAATTTTTGCTTGATGTTTTTTATTCCAATCTAAGTTGTGTCACCTTTCTTTTTGAGTCTCTTATGTGTGGATTAAATTTGATTTAAAATAAAGTTTAAATTTGATTTGAATCCATGATAAGATCAAAGGCTATTTTGAAGCTAAACCAAATTATCCAAACTTTACATGAGACGCAACCTTTAAGAAGGGTGAATTTTTGTGCGCCAAACCACTTTAGATTTGACATGAGAAAACCTCAAAGAGGGCATGAGAGATTTGAGAAAGAGGGGTGGGCATCTGCATGTGAGAAAAAGAGAAAGAAGATCCTTTTTGGGGTGTGAGATCTAGGGTGGGGGTTCTAGAGCTTCCTAGTTTCAATTTTGTAAGAGAAAAAAATAAAAAAAAATTATTTTTCTTCTTTCATACCATTTCCTTCTTGAAAAGCTCTTTCTTTTAATCTAGAGGTATCCATTTGATCTAAAGAAAGGGGTCTCCATTAGCCATCCAGAGCCTTTGTCACGAGCTAGCACTCTTGGGAAGGATGATCTGCTCGGGGCTTCGAGTGGATCACCTGTAGAGGCCGGACACATTGTGTGGCTACTCGACATTAGGAAGGATCTCTTATCATGTGTATCAGTAGTGATGATCATTGACCTACGATCAGGTAATGAGTTTTGAACTCATCGGATCAGATCTAAGTGTTAGATCTGATTCAGGGTATCGATACGATCGATGCAGTGTTTTCTTTCAGATCAGATTTTTTTGTGCAATATTTTTATATCACAGATCTTTAGAATAGTAGTTTAGATCTAATCTAAACCATATATCAGAGATTAAATAGTTTAATCTACTACTTTCACGATAAAAATTTTAAAAATATACATGCTTGAACGATCTATTTTTCAACAATGATGTCAGAGCTTAGGTTTCTTATAACATGAATTTTTTACATAAATCTGATATTAATCTGATTTTAATTATTTAGATTAGATCTAAATAATTAATTTAGAATCTGAATATAGTAATCTGATTAGATAGATCCTCATAGCCATCCGATCATAGGAGAAATTAGGATTTTGTAGCCCTATTTATCCATTCGATGGGATCTCCTATGGCATGTAGGGATGCTGCACGATCTTTTCTATTATGATGAATAAAATTTTTTTTAAAATTTTATTTTAGATCTGAAATAATATATCTTAGATCTGAAATTAAAATTTTGATCATTGAATAATTATTTATAAAAATATTTTATAAAATCAAAAACTATTTTCAAACACCGAATCCGAATCTATGTCAGTCCAAAATCTAATTGAGAATTAAGTGATCTAGATTTGAGAATGAAAGATCTAAGGCATCAATTTCATAATTCATGGATTAATGGGTTAACTCGAGTTAAGTCCATTTAACTGAATTAAATCTAAAATTAGAAATTATTGATAATTGATCATATTAGTAATTGATCAAATCTAATTAAAAGTTAATTTTGTTTGGATCAATTTCTTCTCTTAATCAATTTGAATAGTTGTAGTTGGTCAAGTTCACATCTTTAAGTAGATCAAGATAGACTTTGATCGTAGCTCCATGGTCAAACCCAAGTCTATAAGTTGATCAAATTGAAACTGGTTAACCAGTTAGTGTATAAGATAAGTTTGACTGTCTTGATTGATGATCATTAATTGTGAGCTACTGATATAGATTGAGTCTATGACGAGTTAATGGCATATTTCTCCCACCGATCTCACTTATTTGGCCAACATGATCAATCATATTTTGATTAGATCACTTAATGATTGGGCTTGACCCATGCTAACTAAAAAATCAGTATGACTAATTTAGGTGTCTTTAGTTCAACTTATCTTGAGTCCTCATCATGACTTGATAAAGTCAGTGAAAGAATTTATGACTCGTTGGATAGATTAGATTAAACTTAATCTTCTTTGATTTAACTTGGTAAAGTTAGTGGGAGAATTGAGAATAATTGATCGAATTTTTTTTCATCTATCAATTCAATTAATTAAATCTTCTAAAATTATTAGGTCCTTAAAAATAAAATAATTATAGAGATAACTAGATCATAGCCTCCTATTAAATTGGATGATAATGGGTCCAATAGTTGAATGATCATTGGACGGTCTAAAGATTTGGTGCTCATTTGCTGTTGGAATTATCATTCATAATATGACGACACAGTCGAATTTTTTTTATGGATGATCAGGATGATCGATCAAAGTCGGATCCGATCATTTGTGGTTTGATTTCTAAGTATGATCATGTTAATGGTTGGACCTAACCAGACTTTTCAATGGAGGCCAAAGCTTACTATTAGGATCCTAGGGCAAAATCAATTACTAAAAATTATTTGTTGAAATAATTAGTTAAGAATCTATCCATAGATGTACATGGGTGAGCCAGTCAAAGTCGGGCTCATGTGCGATTGTGTGGATTCTTGTACCCACTAAGGAATTAGGATAATTCTTCAAATTGGAGGTAGAGGCTATCAATTCATTTAAAATAATGAGAGAATCTTTAGACTAAAATCCATATTTTTAGGCTTAATTGATTCATATACTAATTAGGTTTTGATTTTTCTTTTGCAGTTATGGCCACCAATTTATTGCTCTGATTGCTGTTAGACAGTGATAAATTGAGAGGATCTAATTTCGATAGCTGGTATAAAAAATTAAAGATAGTCCTGGAGCACGAGCAGATCTTGTACGTGCTGACAGATTCGGCACCTGAAGAGCTTGCTCCTAATGATCGCAGTGTGGTTCAAGATACTTGAAGTAGCTCAACGATCGCACCATGGTGCATTGTATTATGCGAGCAGCTATGAACGATGAGTTCAGTCACAAATTCGAGGAAGCTCAGTCAGAAAAAATACTCAAAGTGTTGAATGATTCTTTTGGCACTCTCGATGACGTTGAGCGATATAAGATCAGTTGTGCTATTTTCAATGCCAACATGAATGAGGAGGCATCGGTAATCGATCATATATTGTACATGATCGAACAGATCGAGTGCCTCAGCAAACTCGACTTTTCTTTGCACGAGTTACTTGAAAAAGATGCGATTCTAAATTTTCTACCGAAGTTCTACTTATCATTTTTCAATCATTATTGAATGACAAAGTCTATAGTAAACTACCATGGTCTGCTGAAGTTGCTATAGACTTTTAAGAAAGAACACCAGCTCCACAAGGAGATAGTGAATGTAGTGGAAGCATTTTCTTTAGGCGGGCGTCGTCCCTTTAAGAAAGAAAAGAAGAAGAAGAAAATTAAGGTGCCAAATGCTGGGGGCCAGATCATGAAGTCCAAGTCCAAGTCCGACCAGAATCTAGTAGAGTGCTTCTACTGTAGGAAGCAGGATCATTGAAAGAGGAACTGTCCTCAATACATTGTTTTTCTTGATCTGAACAGGCTAAAGAAAAAAAAGCAATCGGTTGCTAAGCAAGATAATTATATGATAACTCCTTGCAACTTCTCAATTTGTGATACAATAATCTGGGTGTTAGATATTGATAGTTCTATTAATATTTGTAATTCATTGCAGAGGCTTCAGATCAGTAGGAGATTTGAAGACGGTGAGAGATTTCTGAACGTTGAAGATAGAAGATCAGTTCCAATTCTAGCTTTAACAATCATCAAACTTGTATTCAATTCTTATATCATTGTTCTTAGTGATTGTCATTATTATCCTAGTTACTTATTGAATGTAATTTCTGTAGGTCTTCTGACCAAAAAAAAATATAAAATTTTAATAAATTTTTTTTTGGTGATATCATTTTGAATGGTGTTACTATAATGCATGGATAATTGAACAATAAGATTTATGTTGTATCATGGCCTAGTGTAATATACACATCGAGAAAATATTCTAGGATAGATGATGTCTCAGATGGCTACCTTTGGTACTGTAGGCTAGGTTATATTAACAAGAATAGGATAAACTGTTAATATGAGAGGAAATCCTTAAGGATAATGATTGTGAATCATTGTCAATCTGTGAATCATGTTTACTTGACAAGATGATCAAACCATCTTTTACTAAAAATGATGAATGAGCCAGTGATATTCTAAGTCTCGTACATACTGATGTATATGGACCAATGAGCACAAGTGCAAAAGAAAGACATCAATACTTCATTATGTTCATAGATGACCCATCTAGGAATGGGTACGTCTACTTGATGAAGAACAAGTCAGAATTATTTGAAATGTTCAAACAGTTTTGTAGTGAGGTTGAGAAATAAACTAAAAAAAGTATTAAAGCTCTTTGATCTGATCGAAGAGGTGAATACCTTTCTGGTGAATTTATGATATATCTAGAAGAGAATGAAATTCTCTCACAATGGACTCCTGGAATGTCACAGCATAATGGCGTCTCAGAAAGGAGGAATTAAATCTTATTGGACATGGTTTAGTCCATGATAGGGTTTTCGAGTCTGCTAACTTATTTTGGGGTTATGTGCTCGAGTCGACTTGCTATGTACTTAATAGGATTTCAAGTAAGTCTGTGAATAAAATACCATATGAGATATGGACTGGACATAAACCAGTACTCTCACATCTTAGAATTTGGGAATGTTCGGCTTATGTTAGATGTTTAAAACTAGACAAACTAAGAACTAGGTCTGATAGGTGTATCTTCGTAGGATATCCTAAAGAAATCAAAAGGTATTACTTCTACTTTGCTGATGAACAGAAAGTGTTTGTGAGCAATAAAGCACACTTTTCAAAAAAAAAAATTTAGTGAAGGAATTGGTGCTTCTAAAATCGAGCTTGATGAAGTTCAATGAATAGAAGAATCGACACAATCTAATAAACCCACAGAACTTGATTTGATTGAGTTAAATCTAGAACCTGTTAATGATGCACAATTGAGGAGATTCGATAGAGTATCATACTGACCAAACAGATACTACGGTTTCTTGATCCGTGATGGGGATTCTATTGAACTCGATGAGAATAACGAAGATTCGATCTCCTACATGGATGCAATGCAAAGGTCTGACTCCGATAAGTGGCTAGAAGTCATGAAATTTGAAATAGAGTCCATAAAGGTCAACGGTGTGTGAATATTAGTTGACCCACCTGAAAGGATAAAATTCATAGGGTGTAAGTGAATTTTTAAAAGGAAGAGAGGTGCAGACGGTAAAGTGAAGACCTATAAAACCCATCTGGTTGCTAAGGGGTATCATCAATGTTTTGGTGTTGACTATAATAAGACGTTCTCTCCTATGGCAATGCTGAAATCAATTCAGATCATGCTTGCGATAGCTACGCATAACATAAAGATTTTATATCTATAGACGAGTCTAAGGTATGTAAGCTTCAGAGATCTATTTATGGATTGAAGCAAGCAAGTAGGAGTTGGAACATACATTTTGATAAAGTGATCAGAACATATGGCTTTGTTAGGAATAGAGAAGAATCCTACATATACAAATGGGTTAACAATTTTGTGATTATATTTCTTGTTCTGTATGTGGATGACATTCTCTTAATCGAAAATAACGTTCCCATATTATAAGGAATAAAGATTTAGCTATCAACTCAGTTCTCTATGAAGAATTTGGAAGAAGCATCCTACATCCTTAGGATGAAGATCTATAGAGATAGATCAAAAAAGATACTTGGATTATCCCAATTTATGTACATCAACACTGTACTGAAATATTTCAACATGGAGAATTTCAAGAGGGCTAGCTCTCGATAGGCCATAGAATTACTCTAGGGATTGTCTGACAACTTCTCAAAAAAGAGAGCGTATGAGCAAGATTCTATATGCTTTGATAGTGGGTTCTATAATGTATGCTATGATATGTACAAGATCAGACGTGACATACTCACTGGGAGAAGTGAGCAGATACCAATCTAATGCAGGGAAGAACCATTGGAAGGTTGTAAAAGTCATCTTTAAGTATTTGAGAAATATTAAGGATCAGTGGCTTATTTATAGTGAAGCTGACTTAAAGCTTATGAGGTTTACATATACTAATTTTTAATCGGACCATAACAATAGCAAGAGTGTGTTGGGATATATCTATATCCTAAACGGAGAAGTAATCTACTGAAAAAATTTTAAGCAGCACACTGTAGCCTACTCTACTTACGAGATGGAATACATCGTGGCATCCGATGCTGCGAAAGAAGCTGTATGGTTATGAAAGTTCATCGACGAACTCGGAGTGGTACCCTCCTTTGATGGTCCTATTTTGTTATACTACGACAGCACTGGTGCCATTGCTCAAGCAAAAGAATCAAAGTCATATCAGCACACTAAATATATTCTACGCTGCTACCATCTGGTCTGGGAGATCATGGATCGAGGTGACATCGAGCTCCAAAAGATCGATGAAAAAGAGAATCTGACCGATCCATTTACTAAAGCCCTCAGTATCAAAGAGTTCAAAAATCATAAACTGAAGATGGGTATACGATACTGTACTGATTGGCTTTAGGCCAAGTGAGAGTTATTAAAAATTATGTCCCAAAACTAATCATCAGCCTATTGACGGTTGTGCTAAATCATATAAATGTATATGAATTGATAAATTAATAAAATTATTATTTAATTTTTTCATCACAAAATAGTGTACATCTTCTTAATGAACTTCAATTGTTGTGATGAAGTTCTTAGAACTATCCTATTTGATATAAGAGGATATATCGTTTAGTTCTTAAAATAAGTTCACAACCAAATGATACGCTATTATTAGGATGATAGTGTTTATCGAGTGTAGGTCGTTGTATGTCATATGTGTTAGTTGTCCTCGTAACCAAGTGGTGTAGAAATATTGGTATGGCATATAAGAGAGATGTAGGAATATATCTCATTGAATGTGATCAACTGCTGGGCACTCTGCTATCAAGAGTAGCTCACAAAAAATATAGGTATAAGTGTCTCTCCGATCTGAAATCACTACAGTGACTTACAAGCAACTCACTGTACTTTAATGTCTGACGATCTGAATTTTTAATTCAGTGAAGAAAGAATTTTGGATACAATCAAGTACTTGCAAAGTCGGTATGTGAGTCAAGATAGAATTGACTCCTCCGAATAAGTAGGAGTTAATACATCAGTGTGTTTCAATTTAGTAAAATCTTGATCAGAATAATGCATGTGATGAATTTGAAAGGTTGAGACATAATGTAGTTGACTAATTTAGGGTTGTCAGTCAAACCTCAGGTCATCTTGAGCATTAGGATCAAAGAGATGAATTATATGGTAACCATATACCAATAGATTTATGAATGATGCTTTACAATCTTTCGACCTATTCGGACGTCGGATCTCATTACTAGATAGTTTCATCGATTAGTTGAGAAAGTTATTCCTATGCTACCAACTTAGGTTCGAACCTATGGGATTACACTCAAAAAAAATTTCTGATTAATCATGTGGCTGATCAATAATTGAAAATTATTCTAGGATTTAATCATCAATTCGATTGATAGTTAACCTTGTGCAAAAGTTACAATAAATTAATTTACTAATTATTGATGAATTAAAGGAGGATTGATTAAATTGTTAATTAACTCAATTTGATTGAGCATGAAAGTTTGGATTAAATCTAATTGAATATGATTCAATTTGGTTTGACTCGATTAGGTTATGAGATGACCTAATCGCTAAGGGTGTTTGATTCCTAACTCGAGCTTGATTAATTTTTAATCTGATTAAGATTTAATCAAGATAACTTGTTATCTAATTAGATTAGATAATTTAATTGGGTCTAATCTAATTTAGTTGGATCAAGAATCTAATTAGAAATGAATACAAACTCGAATTTGAATGGAACGAGAACACCCCATGCGCCACCTTTCATTGTGCCCTGCTTTTCTCCACGCGTGAAATTAGTTTTTATGTGTAATTTTTTGCACCCAAAAGGCATGTGATGCCTTCTTCTGATTTTCTTTAGATTAAGATTTGGTTGGTTCAAGTTTGACTTTGAATTAGTTTGAAATCAAGCTTAAATCAAGAGTCCAAGTTTTGTGGGAATCTACCTAGCCACCGACCAACCTTCTTTCTTACGTGCAAATAAATTTTTGCATGATATTTTTTGTGCCAATTTGAGTTGTCTCACCCTCCTTTTTGAGTTTCTTATATGTGGATTAAATTTGATTTAAAATAGAATTCAAATTTTATTTGAATCTATGATAAGATCAAAGGCTGTTTTGAAGTTGAACCAGATTATCCAAACTCTACATGGGACTCCACCTTTAAGAAGGATGATTTTTTGTGCACCAAACCACTTCAGATTTGGCATGAGAAAATCTCAAAGAGGATGTGAGAGATTTGAGAAAGAGGGGTGGCATCCGTGCGTAAGAAGAAGAGAAAGAAGATCCTCTTTGGGGTATGAGATCTAGGGTGGGGGTTCTAGGGTTTCCTAGTTCCAATTTTATGAGAGAAAAAAATAAAAAAAATTCCATTTTTCTTCTTCCACACCATCTCCTCCTTGAAAAGCTCTTTCTTCTAATCTAAAGGTGTCCATTTGATCTGAAGAAAGGGATCTCCATCAGCCATCCAGAGCCTTCATCGTGAGCTAGCACTCTGGGAAGAATGATTTGCTCGGAGCTTCTAGTGGATCACTTGTAGAGGTTGGACACACTGTACGACTACTTGGTATCAGGAAGGACCTCCTATTATGTGTATTAGCAATGGTAATCATCGATTCATGATCAGATAATGGATTCTGAACTCATCAGATCGGATCTAAGCATTAGATCTGATTCAGGGCATCGAGACGATCGATGTAGTGTTTTCTTTCAGATTAGATTTTTTTGTATAATATTTTAATGTCATAGATCCTTAGAATGATAGTTTAGATCTGATCTAAAGTATATGTAGAAGATTAAATAGTTTAATCTATTACTTCTACTATAAAAATTTTAAAAATATACATGCTTGAACTGCCTGTTTCCCAAATATACTTAGTATCAATATATTTAGTTCTACAGTGATATTTGGGATCCTTTTATAGGATATTGCTACCTAGCTATCACAGTGAATTGTCACTGGTCTTTTATTATCACTTAGCATTCCTAAATGTAAAAGAAATCTTCTCAACCAAATAGCTTCTTGCACTGTTGAACATGCCACAAATTCGACTTCTATTATGGACAAGGCTATACAAATTTGTTTCTTACTACCCCATGATATGGTGCCATTATTTAGCAAGAACATATATCCCAATGTTGATTTGCATTTATCTATATCTCTTCCCCAATTAGCATCAGTATAACCTTACAAACATAAATCGGATCCTTGATAGCAAAGAAAATAGTCTGTAGTGCCTTTTAAATATCTCAAAATCCTTTTAACAGCTTTCTAATGCCCTTGTCCTAAATTTGATTGATACCAGCTGACTAAGCCTATGGTATAACAAATGTCTGACCTTATATACATCATAGCATACATTAAGCTTCCAACGGCACTTGAGTATGGTATTTTGGACATTATTTTCTTTTCTTGTGGAGTCTTGGGACGCAATTCAAGAATCAAGCACTTGCCTTTTGCTATAAGAATGTTTATAGGATTATAATCTTTCATATTATGATGTTCAAGAATCTTTCTAATGTACAACTCTTATGAAAGAGCAAGATGTTTTCTTGAATGGTCTTGATGTATCTTAACACCAAGAATATAATCCGCCTCACCCATATCTTTTATCTCAAAGTTTGAGGATAATCATTCCTTCACAGCAAGGATAAAATCTTTATCGTTTCCAGCCAACAAGATATCATTAATACATAATGATATTATTATAAACTTCTCCATGGATTGTTTGACATATACACAGTAGTTCTCATCAATCATTTTAAAATTATAAGAGATTATCACATGATAGAATCTCAAATACCACTCTAGATGATTATTTTAGATCATATATAGAATGCTGTAATTTGCCTACTTTACTCTCTTGAACTTTAACAATGAAACCCACTGACTACTTTATATAGATTTCTTCATCAGTTTTTCATTTGAAAATGTTATCTTAACATCCATTTGATGTTGCTCCAAATCTATTTGAGCTACAATAGTTAGAATTAAGCAAATTGAGGCAAATCTTACTATTGGAAAAAAAAAGTTTTTTTAAAGTCTATACCCTCTTGTTGGGTATAGCTTTTCGCTATTAGATGAGCCTTATACCTATCAATGGTTCTACTAGCCTTGCGCTTGATCTTGAGAACCGATTTGTTCCCAATTGTCTTGTGCCCAGATAAAAGGTCTACAAGCTTCTAAACTTGATTTACCTTCATAGACTCCATTTCTTCTTCTATTGTTTCTTTGCAGGACTAGATAGAGCCTCATGAATTGTTCTAGATTTATCACTATCTTGTGGAGTGATTAATAAAGCTTCACCTTCAATTTCAAAATGATGGTAGAGTATGCTCTTACATTGCTTCTCCATAATTCAAATTCTTGTGAAACAAATTCATTTATTCTACCACTCCCACTTGATTCTTGAGGTCGAGACATCTCTTCTTATATCTCAGTTTGTCGACAATAGATATTATTTGATTCCTCTATTTTATATAAAGGAGTATTTCTATCTATCTCATGCCTACTTGGAAAATTATTCTCAAGGAAAATGACATCCTGTGATTCAATTTCAATCATGCTTCTATCTGCCTGTTTACCTAGGAATATATAATCTTTTAAGTATTTCAAGTATCTAATAAAGATATATTTCTTTCCTCTTGGATCCAACTTTTCATATTGATCAAAAAGATTATAAACAAGGGCAACAGAACCTCAAGATCTTAAATGACTTGGGTCAAGTTTTCTATCCATCCATAGTTCACAAGGTGTGGAAGGGATTGATTTCGAGGGTGCGCAGTTAGGTATATAGGCAGTAGTCACCAATACATCTCCCCAATAGGAGATTAGTAGGGTTGCTTGTGCCATCATAGATCTAACAATTTTCAAAAGAGTTTATTCCTTCTCTTGGCAATTTCATTTTATTGAGGGATGTCAGGAATAGTCAATTACCTCATAATTTCTTTATTATTACATAACTCTTTAAATTATCTGGATAGATTTTTATGCCCTTGATCAATTCTTAAGATCTTTATTTTCTTTTCTAACTGATTCTCTACTCCATTCATATATAGTCTAAAATATTCTAGTGATTTGGACTTGTGCAAAATCAGATAGACATGACTATAACACATGAAATCATCTAAGGAGGTATTTGGTTGGGAGGAATGGAGGTTTGGAATGAAAATCAGAATGAATGACTCCTATTCCAGCCACTTGGTTGGAGGGAATTCCATTCTGATTCTGATTCCAAAGTGGAATGGGAATGGTTTAATCTACCTAAAACTCAATCTTCACTCTATTTTATGGATTCAAATTTCTATTTTGATTCTGATTCTGATCATGAATCAAATACTTCAGAAGATTTGATCATTTCGATTCTCATTCCAATCTATTCTGATTTCGATTTCGATCACGAACCAAGCACCCCCTTAAATGTAATGAAATACGAAGCTCATCATCTTGTTCTTACACTCATTGGACTACAGATATTAGAATGTATCAATTGCAATGAAAATTCAGCTCTAGTTACTTTGTCAAATGATTTTCTAGTTATTTTTTCCACTAAACAATGCTCACAAATAGATATTTTCTCTTTGGAGAGTGGCCCCAATAGGCCTTCTCTTGCTAATTTATTTATTTGATCTTGCCCACTGTGACCTAATGTAGCCTACCAAACATTCATCTATACATTACTATTGCTAGTAGAGGTATGTAATAAAAAATAGCCATTGCCATAATTACACATATAGTATTCAACATCTATGAGAATAAAATCATTCATTACATAATCAAAACTATAATAAATAGAATTAATAAACAAGTCCACACCATTAGACCTAAAGTTTAAACTAAAATCTAAACCTAGAAGAACAACTGTAGAGACCAAGTTTTGTCGAATCTCGGGTGCATATAGGACATCATATAGGAGCAAAGATCAGCTACCATGCAAATCTAATTTATAAGTGGCAATTTTTTTGACCTTGACTTTAGCATTATTTTCTACATAAATCCCTCTTGCTCAAGTTGGGATTCGACAATACTCCATAAATACTTCTCGATCTCTAGCTACATGGTCTGCGGCTCATGAGTCTATAATCCATAAAGGATAAAATTCAGTAAGCAACATTAAGCTAGAAACATATATATCATATCGAGAAGCAAGATTAGGTATTACCTTCTTTTGCTCGAATCACTCACGAGCAAAATGACCTAATTTGCCACAATTGTGACGCTTCATCTTGGTCTTATCTTTCTTTCTTCCAAATCACTTACCCTTCTTCTTGTGGTTGGTCATATTCTTCTTAGGTGTAGGTTCATCTTTCTTTTTCTTTCCTTTTTTGTTCTAGTACCTTTTGCATTGAAAGCTCGAAATCATTTGGGAACTAGACTCAATCACAAAGGCCTGCTCGGGAAGCCTCGTTGCTTTAAGACGCTCATCTTTGAGTTCCGCATGATGGACAACATCAAGTAAGATCTTGATGCTTTCATTATGGATCAGATTGACCTTCATATGCTCCCTATTATAAGGAAGAGAACAGATCACAGCTTGCACTTGCTGCTCATCGAAGAGAAAATGGTCAGCTGACTTCAACTTAGTAATCATGTTTGACATCTTTCTTAGGTATTGCCAAATTATATGATTGGGATGCTTCTTGTAGATGTCAATCTTGATTGTTAACTATCTCAGTTTGGTCATCGATGTGCGTCCAAACTTTTCCTTTAAGGGATTCTACATGGCATTAGCAGTCGGATACTGCTTGTACTCATATAGCAGGTTATCATTCATAGAACTTGCCAGAATACCTCAAGCTATGGAATTCATCTTTTTTAAGCTCGATATTTCTCTTGGTCTCTCTTACTTTGAGCAGAATTATCCTTATCAAGATTTGTCATTTCATGGTGTATAGACTTTAAGGCTTCTTGTTCCTCAAGCATATATTGGATTTTCACATGCTAAATATTATAATTGTCATCATTCAGCTTTTCACCTTTATTCAAATCGACAATAATATTTTTCGATGCTATGAAAATCTAGTACATCGAGACATATATGTATGATGTCAATAACCCAAACACAATACACATTTGATTTTGCCAATAATATAGAATTGTTATGAATAGGAAATTCTTTCCTCAGCCGATGCACAGGGAAGCAGGGTCTGATTCGACCTTGATGCTAGCCGACTTAAGGCACTTGAACTGACTTTATCTGGCATAATAGGAAAGATCAACCCCCATACGGATCTTCAAATCCTATGACCATTAGGAACAACTAATAATGAGCAGATAAGAAAGAAGATAACAAATATATCTCATTAGATAAGACTAAAAATAATGAGCCAATAAGGAAGGCTAACCACCTGATTCTCCAAGCTGACATTTCTGACAAAGCAGGAGATAACAAATACATCTTTTTGGATAAAGTAAGAGACAACAAGCATATCTCGTCTAGTAAGATAAGACTAACTATCTGATTCTCCTATTTTCTCACAGCTCTTTAGCCTCTGCTTATAAATAGAGGCTCATAGGGGACCCCCAAGATATGAAAAAATTTCTCTTTCAAATTGCTTACTCTTCTATTTATTTCAGATATTTAACTTGAGCGTCGGAGGATCTCTATCGGAGCTGACTCCAGTCGGGGACTTACCTTGTAGATCTTGCTACCACCATCCTACCGTCACTGATCTGCGATCGTCGATCAACTCCAATCGCCCTAATTCAAGATGGATTTCTGCAGCAACAAGAATAAATCTATGATAATTTAATATAAGGCATAGAGTCGAAAATTGATTACGTTCCTAATCATCATCCATTATCCTAATATTCAATTCTTATAAACTTAGTCTCATTATAGCAAAATATCCATTCTGGATGAAAAATATTACAAGTATTCAAGTCATCTAAAACTTCCACTTGAAATAAGCATACACCAAAATTGATAATAAATATAGCATATATATTCAAATTTAAAGTTGTATGTTAAATAACAGATGAAATTTCATACACGAAAAACAACATCTATCTATTTATATATCAAATGTGCATTACAACAGTAAATAAAAATATTTATTATAAACACATTTCTAATATAAAGAATTAATGATGAAAGTATCGAATTCTCTTAGGGATAGACTCATCAATTTTTTTAAGGATATGCCTAGGTGTTATCGTTCGTAGGCATGAAGTGCCTAAGTCAACGTGCCCATAATGATGAAAAATAAAGCTTATAAGAAGACTGTGGATCTAGTGATGTTCTTTATCATGTACTCTTACACAAGAGCTTTTACTAACTAAGAATATGTTTTATATGGTCTAGGTGACCTCTCAAAAATGATTTAATAGATGTTGCCGAAGGTCAGGTAGAGTAGCCTGTAATGCTAAGAATCTTTGATCCTTATTTATAATAAATTTCATAAATATAATATTTTGTATCTTTTCATTAACTGTCTTGACATGCTCAATCTTGTCAACATTGGATTTCATCCTATATTCATTCAATTATCTCACCATTTTTCTAACTTGTGCCTGCTGCTCTTCTATTCTTATGGCTACAGAGAATCTACACACAATTATCATTTTTTTATAATAAATAAAAAATAAAATATTAGAAAAAATATGATATAGGCACCCATATATCAAGATACAAGTCTAGATACAAAGTCATTGCTATTCTATATCTATTATCTTTAAGTATCTATATATTTATTTTTTTAATTTTTATTTTAATTCTTTGTAAAAAAATAAAGTTGAGATGGTTGAGTCGGTTTTCTACATAAGGCTTGAGTGGGAAAAGCCTTACCATGGTGTGATTTCTTCTTGAGGCCCACCATCACACCATCATCTTCTTCAACCCATCCAAAAATTTTGAATTATATATGGATTTAAATCTTTTGACATGCTCTTTTCAATCATATAAATTTTGAGATCTAAAAATGAACCAACTTTTAATTATCCCCCTTTTAAAGTTATGATTTTAGAAGTTTGAAACCTCATTTTTCTCAAACAACTTATCCAATTATTATGAAATTTTGTAGATATAAACTATGCATCATAGACTATTTTTATACAAAAATTTGTGTCATAATTCATAGTATACAGTAAGATACAGATTTTTCCATCTATAGTGCAAAATTATGCACAAACAACCAATTAATCATAAAAATTATTCAATAATCAATTATTAACACACTAAATCATGCTAGAAAATAGCTTAAATGGCTCTGATACTAATGAAGAATGATATTAAAGTTCTAAGTCAAATTCTATCTTACAGGTTTTTGGTCCAATGGATCTCTAGCTGCTTTATCTGCTAGTCCATAGTGTGATCACTGTGAAGCTACAAATTTTTCATAGTTTAAGAGCCTATGAGAAATAATAAAGTAATAGAGAAGGACTCTTGAATCCTAAAAAAGGAGGAGAGTTATCTCTTTTTTTATTTTTTCTTCATAATGTATATATTCATTTGCCTTGCAATTTGTTGCTTATTTTAAATGGGGTTGGGTGGTTACTAAAAGTAACCACCCAAAAATTGCTGCATCATGGGCATCTCATATTTTGTAACCACCCAAAAATTGCTGCATCATGGGCATCTCGTATACCAACAAATTTCATATAAAGGAGAGTTAGTATGATCTCAGATGGCCATGGTGTTAAGAACATTCATGGAACAATATGAAGCTGCTTCTTCATTAATGGTCAAACATGTTGAACAATTTCTTTCAATTATCATTGATAAGTATCCAGCTCTGTATTTCGCTCCAATGTACAACATGGCAAACCCGGTAGATCATGTTTCAGCCCCTCAATCTTTAGAATATATAAGATTCATGCTCATGGAAAGGCTTAATTTTCAGAAGCTTTAGGCCTATGAGAAAGAGAAGGCCGAATTCTATCATAGTGAAATGTCGGGCTTGCAAGACTCGAGTGATGAAGGCATTACTTTGAGGATAGTGTCAGATATATGTCCTAGAAGCCAATATGACTGACACATTGTAATAAATATAGGACACAATTTTATACTTAATATATGGATATGATCAATAAAAGAGTAATTTCTTTTTCATTCAAATGTGATGTGTCTTTGAATCGTCTATGAAATTAGTTTCGATACATATTCTCAAGGTGTTGAGAATTAGAGACATGTATTTAATTTCTAAATACTTCTGATCATAGGATCATCATGAAGATGGTGATAGATCCAGATAGACTAGCGTACAAATCGTTTTCTTTGGGATAGATGGATCTCTAGCCTACAGTGTAGAGACACTGGATGACAAGTACGGATAGTTGTTAGAGAATAACTAGTATTGAGCGTGACCATATGAGAGATCACTTGGATCTCTATTCGATCGTCAGTGATTGTCTCAATGCTATAGTTATGTGACTGATTCTTTGACTTGAGATGGCACTGCTACTCGCAGTGAGGTTGCTGGAGTTTGACTGACACATAAACATGAGTTTCAATGAGCCCTTGTAGTGGATATTGATGACAGTTGGTCCACTATAGGGATAGGGTGTGCATCAAGATAAGAACTATTGACCTTGATAGAGAGTAGTCCTATGAGATTTGAGAAGCTAAGTCCAAGAGTCTGTGACCACAGTAGTGTGATTGATGAAAAAAAAAATTTCATAAAAGTTACAACTGGGCTTGAGCTAATCAAATCTATCATATGACTGATGTTAAGGTTTGATGATTTATCCATGACTTGTCATCTAGTCAGGACTCATGATAGATGGCTGAATCATATGTTAACTACACCTAGAGATTCATTTCAGTTCTACTGGATTATCATTATATACTGCTAGATGTCACTGGTAGATTGTGAGAGCTCACAAGGGTTATTTTGGATCAACAATCCTTGCTGAGTTAGAATGAAATTATTCCGATCCATTGAAAAAAGTTTCAATGATACAATGATAAAAGATCATTGTATATCTTACTACCAGATAGAATTGAATCTATGAGATAACACAACAAAGAGATTAGGCTTGAAATAAGCAATTGAGCTTATGAAGTGTTAATTGGTTTTAGAGAAATCCATTGGGTTCATGGTAACCTTGCTAGCACATGGTTGGACCCAATTTCTCTTTTCGTTGAGATTTTTTATTTGATAAGATAATTTTAACTTAATTATCTTCTAATAATCTAAATAAATAAGATTCATTGGACTTCAATTATTGGATGTCTAAGGTTATGGATCATATAAATTAAGGGTGCAAGTCTCTAATTAATTTTTTTGATCGTTATTCTTGGGCGCCACCTTGATTTGATCAAGTTGGATGTGTCCATTGATTAGAGGGCCTCTAGTTCTTCTATGGGGCATCTCTTGGGTGTATTTTGGGGTATGTAATTATGGGTGCAAGGGCTTCAATTGTTGGTGCCTAAAAGGTCTCCTAAAGTAAGTTAGATAACTTAAGTTAATAGAAAACTCAATGTAAGTAGGATTTGTATTATATGATTGAATAGGATTCAATCATTATGCCTATTTAAAGGGACCTCCCCTAAGATCCCTAGATCATCCAAACCAACAGCCCCCACACCCATAGAAGGTCTCCATGCCCTCTCTTCCTCTCCTTTTCTCTTCTCTCTTGGATGTTCTATACGCCCTTTCTTTTGGGATGCACGTCCCAAGGTGTTCCACACCCAAGACTGTTGGGTACCTCTTCTTTGTTAGTTTCTAGTATCTGATAGCAGCACATAGCAAGAAAAAACTCTAGAGAAGAGAAAAAGAGGAAGATCAAGGAAAGAGATCAAGTGTTGATCGCGATCCACGCGTCGTTCAGATTCAGCAGGCTAAATTTTTGGAGAAAAAAATTCAGATTGAAGAGGGCTGTTCCAGACTGATCCCGAGTGGATACTCGTAGAGGTCGGATACTTATGTGGCTAAGAGAGAATCTTTTCTCTTTTAGATCCAGATTTGAAAAAAAAGATTACCAAACAGATATGTGATTTGATTACAATCTAAATTTCAGCGTATATCAATTTTAGTATATGTGATAGATCCATATGATTTTATATTTTCATGCATGCATAATTTAGATTAAAAGTATTTTAATCTTGTTCTCTACTGTGGTGTTTAGAAAATAAAATTTTGAAATACATATGCATGCATCAAACCCCGAATTCCAACAGATAGACGCTCCCAATGGCAAGCCGAACATGTGACCGGCAATGTTACAGTTTCAACACAGCCATCACTTAAGTCTCGGGTGGGTCTGAACTAGCTAATTCTTGCAATGCTATTCAAAAAAAATGTTGGTGATGTCTCATCGACACTAGTTTTGGCTACAAGAGCTGGTTGTCTTGTTGGGGCAAATGAAGGACTGCAAAATGTTCAATCTCGATATTGCAAAAGTGAGCAAATAATTTTTCTTGCTTCGTTTATCTTGCAAGTTAGTTTGGAGCATTTTAGTTTGCATGCCATAAATATTTCTTCCATCAAGTCCTCCCTGCTCCCCAAGAAGCACAACACATCATTATAATTTGGAGTATTGTCTCTCGCTGTTGGCTCTAAATCTATCATCTTCCTGAGCCCTTGAGTCAACATATTGAATGCCTCTCTATTCAAAAATGTTAATGTTGTGCCGAAGTCAATGCTCACACCACCAATATTATTGGCTATCTTATGGAATGTTTGAGCCTTTTTGAGTCTACAATCATACCTTCAAGCTTGAGATAGTAATATATAGAATTGTGCTCGGATAGTTCAAGAGCCTAGGGCATCGCATTTTCTTAAAATGCTTTATTCTCTCTATTAGAGTGTTGTTGCTTGCTATAGACTCTAAATCTATCATCTTTCTGGGCCCTTGAACCAACATATCAAATACCTTCCACTTCAAAAATATTAATGCTGCATCTAAGTTAATGACCACACCACTTGCATTTTTGGCTTTCTTGTTGAATGTTCATGATGGAATATGAAGTCTTTTTGAGCCTACACGCTATCTTGAAGCTTGAGGTAGTAATATATAAAATTGTGCTCTGATGGTTCAACAACCAGGAGCATTGTGTTTCCTATAAATACCGCATTCTCTATGTTGGAGC
Organism: Elaeis guineensis; assembly: GCF_000442705.2. Classification (NCBI taxonomy): domain Eukaryota; kingdom Viridiplantae; phylum Streptophyta; class Magnoliopsida; order Arecales; family Arecaceae; genus Elaeis; species Elaeis guineensis. The sequence goes on along the minus strand of NC_026000.2, from coordinate 118,486,511 downwards.
TTGTCACTTACTATTGGCTCTAAATCTATCATCTTTCAGAGCCTTTGAACCAACATATCGAATGCCTCCTTCTTCAAAAATGTCAATGTTGCCTCGGAGTCAATGATCACACTGTTAGTGTTAGTCGCTATCTTGTCGAACATTTTTGGTAGAATATGGAGCCTTTTTGAGTCTATACTCATGTCTTCAAGCTTTAGGTAGTAGCATATAAAATTGTGCTATTATGGTTCAACAGCTAAGGGCATTGTATTTTACAAAAATACTGCATTCTCTCTAATGTATAAGAAGTTATATTCTTCAATACATACATCATGTGGCTATGCATCATGTCAATCACATCTATCAACCCATTTATCATGTGCTCATTTTGATTATTGGCTCTTAGGAATGAGTTGACCTGATTGGTGTGGAACATGGTCATGTTGGTGCACAGGATTAGGATATAATTTGCTCCATGTGCAGATGGCCGTTGCTTTTTTTTTTTCTTGTTCCAAGGTAGTGTGAGGCAATATGAGAGCCTCCATTATCCCTAAGGTTGCAAATAGATTGGATTGACCCAAGACCCGATTTGATTTGATCTGTGTAGATCTGATCTAAATCATTTTAAAGGATCTATCAATCTGGATTGGGTCCAAGTTCCATTTTTGGATCAGATCTGGATTTATTGAATTTTGATCTGATCCGATCCAATCCGATCCATGAAAATTTTTAGATTGATTTGGATCTTGAGATAAATGATCCGATCCAACCCGACCTGATCTAAACCCAATATGAGATATGAAGACTCACTTGAATGACTGAACCCGAACCCATCCCTCATCTCTCTCTATTTTTATATTACATGAATGTTAATTTTGATCGAGGCTGCTTTAATATCTGTTGCTCTTAAAAATGTATTCTATTGAGTTTTACATCATTATCTTTTAAAATTTTGTTAGAATATTTAGAATTTAGATTAACCAAGCCAGGGGCAGTGGTGAGAAAATATGATTAGATTTTTTGAGTTTTTGGGTGAAGAGTGTGGGACATGAGGACTCTAATAGTCTCATGCATTAGGATCAAAATTTATAGTGTAAATAAGGTTATTTATAGATTTTTTATTTATTGACCTTGTTATTTATAACCTAGATCTAAACCGATCTGGATCCGGATCCAAACAGAATATGTATTTCATAGATCGGAGCCAAATTATATATAGACCCAACTCGATCCAAATGACCTGTTGGATTAAGAAATTTGATCATAGAGCCAAGCCGATCTAACTCGATCTTCAATTTGATCGGGTTTGGATCCAATATTCAGATCCGATCATGAAATCGGGTTGGATCGGGGTCACTCAAAACTCGATCCAACCTGACATATTTGCACCCCTAATTACCCCATCCTCATGCCAAACTGAGAGATAAGAGATGAGGCATCACCACAAAGGTCGGCTATCCCTACAAGTTAGTTCCAGTAGTAAACTATCCAACCATGATCTCTTGTATGTGTGATACATTGTCGATTTCTTCCTCCATGTGTCATGGATAAAAGATTCAACACTCAGTTGATACATCATAATATATAGAATTAGTTAGTTTGGATGTAAACAGCTAGCAACCATATAATATGAGGCTAAATTACGGTGATTTCATCCTCAAGTGCCCGACGTGAGGCTACCAATTTATAGATCATCATACTTTAATTTTAGACTTACATTAATTAAGATGTTTGGTGCTGTATATAAACTATTATGTGCATTATGCTATGTTAATTTCGGTTTTAGTATCCGTATATCGTTTGTGTCATGTTAATTGATTCTGAATTTTATTGAATCTAAATTATTGCATTCATGACTTTTGGTTATTCATTGGTTTAGATTTATAATATGTTTTTTTATATTGGTGGATGGATACAACCTATTTGTGATCTGATTATTCATAATTAAATATTAGTATTGAAGAAATAAAACATCAAGATAATTTTATTTTTGTAATATATCATGAATATATGACAAGATAATAATAAATCTAACAATGGTACAAACATCATAAATTAGTTTACAAACATTTTGATATTGATTGTGTTAAAAACATTACATACCTTACAACATGGTATAATTGTGTTCATAATGAAAAGAATAATATTGTTGTCGCAAAACTCTAAAAAAGTCCATACTCGTCGAAGATGTTCCAGCGGGAGATCCTTCGATACTTAAGTTAGCTCGAGCTTTGAAAATAGTGAAGAGAAAAGATAGAAGGATTGGGAGAGCGGAGAGAGTCCTCCTTCCTTCCATCTCGGGTGTTTGAGTTTTCTTACTTGCTTGAGGGTTCCCTTCATACCTTTTTTATTTGAAAGTTGAGCCCGTAGGCCGCTTGCTGGAATCTATGAGTTTGTTAAGCCTAGCTCTACATGTCGTTAAGCTATATTCTGGCTCTTTATCATGGAAGGAATATTTTTCTCCTTCTTTAAATCGAGATTGTTAGTTATAGATGTCAGGCGCAGACTTCACCCATGCGGCTAGCTGAATTAGTGGTTCCTGGGTTCACAGCTGGTGCGACCTCACTGCATCATCTTGGACACGCCTTAATGGAGGATTGATCCTGGTCGGTTAGTTTTTCTTGCAACATATGCCTCCCACTCTTAAGTTTAAAGTGGCTTTTGGGCTTCGAGTGAAGGGAGTAACTGCCTTGATAGTTGAACCATCGATCTATTTCCTTTTCGGATGCACTTACATTACTGCTTTCATAAAAAATTCCTAGAGATTATGATGCATTATTTCACAACTCATACTATCTTTATTAGGAAGAAAGCTCGAGGAGTCACGGAACGATGTTCTTGAGAGAAGAAATCTAGAGACTATCCCTGGACTCATCATCTAGGGCTTGCCATGTGGCAAGCTATGGTAAGCTTCGAGGCATGTTTCATGAGTTATCCCATGCGATTCGATTAGATAAGGATGCGATGAAAGGCCGCACAGTCCACCACTTCAGGGCTAGCCAAGTGGCATAATCTGACGATTCGATGATCAGATTCATGCCGTTGATGGCCTGTATAAATGAACCACCCATCTGGTGAGATTTTCCACTATCTGACTATTAGTCGCTCTCTTGTTGCTGTAGTCATTAGAGAAAGATTCTATTTTTCTTTGTCTTGTAGTCATAAAGTTGTTTTTGTTGACCATCAAGCCGACGGTGAAGAAAAAGATGAGCTCCTCAGGTGGGGAGTCCTCATCCAAGAGGGGGAGAAATGTCCAACCGGAGCTTTCTATTTTTTGTTGAGTCCTACTTCCTCCCAAGGAGTCGAATGGGTCGGCGAGGCTAGGGTGAACCCTCCTCCACTCGTAGGCAGAGTGGAGCTCATCGGGACTGCAATGGAAGTTCTCGTCGAGGCCAGGCTTTGATGCATTAAGGAGTATAAAGCCTCGATGAACTTGAGGAGGAGCTAGTCAATGCATCTTCGATTGGGTTCATCCAAGGCTTTAAGACTACAAGGCATGCTTGAAGAAGATGGTCTTGAAGCTGGATCTGAGGCACCTCCACCCCGCAACAGTGACAAGGAGATCGGGGTGTTTTCTTCAAATGAAGACTAGGTCTTCATCCTTTTCTGTTTGCTTTTGGTGTCTTCACCTTGATAAAATTTTGTAAAAAAATTTTAGTTAATGGAAAGCATATTTTCATTGTGTTTATCTCTCACATGAAGTCTTTTACTTCTCTATGATGCTGGTGTGGTCGGCTCTGTGCCTCGGTTAAGGGCTTGAATTGCTTGGATGGGTCAGCAGGGCCAGTTCCATGTTTAAGCTAAAATCTCTCTTGACCTTATCCGAAGCACTTGCTTTGCTAGTATGTGGTGGATGAATTTTTAAAAGTTGTGGGCTTGTGCATGCGCCAAGCATTTGATGTAGATTGGTGCCGATCGCTTTCGCAAATCAAGGAAGACGATTCATCTTGAGAATATGCAGTAGGGAGCCATATAGTTTGGAGACTTGGCAGGGCTCGCATTTAATACTGATATTTGCTTTCTTGGAAGTGTAGCTTTTAAGGCCTTTATGTGGCAACATTTGTCGCACAACTAGTGAGCATTTGAATTTACCTAGGCCTGTCCTTTCTATAATGAGCACAATTAGTGGCAACTGAGCTTTGTATTTCTTCTTTTCTCCTTGTGATAATGAGCTTCACTCGATTTAAAATATAATGATTTCTTTGGAATGTACACAAATCTTCTGAATGAGGTGCTTCTTTCACTACAGCTCTTTTTGGTATGTCATCTACCACTTCTCCTCTTTTCTTTAGGATGAATCAACTCTTCTCTTGTAGTGGTCACCAGCTTTTGCTGGCAGTGTGAGATCTTCAGAAGATTAGTCCTTGTTGGCTTCAATGGACCATGTGGCTATAGTGGGCTAGAATGATAGCTATAGTGGGCCATTTCGGTTATAGTGAGTTGTGTGGCTATAGTAGGTCATAATGGATTTCTTAGGAGATTGCTCCAGTTGCTACAATGGGCCATATTGGATTTTCTGAGAGATTGCTTCGATTGGCTATAGTGGGCTATGTGACTATAGTGAGCCATCTGTGGCTACAGTGGGTCATGTTGGATTTTTTGAGAGATTATCCCGATTGGCTACAGTGGACCACGTTGAATTTTCTGGAGGATTGCTTCGATTGGCTACAGTGGATGATATTGGATTTTGCGTCAGCATGCCTTTATGTCATGGGAAGCCTCAAGGAGCCTTTTGCCTTTTCTCGAATTTCAAGCCACTTTAGTCCTCAAACCTTGAGAGGCTCGAGGCTTCGTCTGCATGTGGGGACCAGTAGAGAATCCGATTATCCCGATCAGATTCTCATGCACCGCATGAGCCTTCTGAGGCTGCTTCATGGATACCATTGCTGGGGTCGAGCATTGTTAGACAGTCTCGGCTATAATCTCCCCTTTTTTGGGTCGGCTAGTAATTTTTTCCTTCAGATAAATTATGAAATGAAATTCAGATAAATTTTATTATACATGGAGATTATATTTATATCATGGCTGGCTGTCATCAGTAGTGCAATAATGGTGCCATTAACTTCCCTAAAAAATCAAGAAAGAAAGTGATGCCCCCTAGTCTCCTACCCTCCACGCCATCAACTAGGGTAGAGATGGCATCGATGACGCCAGTTGTTGGTCGACTGCCATTGTTCTTCTCCTCAGGTGTTGGATTTTGCTGCTCCCAAATATACTTGCCGAGGTAGCTTTTATGGATTAGGACCTCGATCTTGTCCTTAAGCTGGTGTTATTCCTTAGTGTTATGGCCATAGTCACAGTGGAAGCAACAATACTTTCTTTTGCTCTTTTATGAAGAGAACTTCATCAGCTTAGGTCGCTACAAGTACCTTTGACCCTCGATCTCCATCATAATCTAGGATCGAGGGGCGGACAGAGGAATGTAGCTATTGAACCGTTGGGGAGGACTCCTCGATGATAGCTCTTTCACAGTCGCAAAGATTCTCTCTCGATCTGAGCTAACCAGGGATCTTCTCGATTCCTCCTCTTGTCGGAGATTTTCTTACCTTTCGCCTGCCTGCGGAGTTTTCGAGTTTCATTCGCTTGAACATACTTCCGAGCTTAGGTTAGCAGGTCTGCATAATCCTTTAGAAACTTCTTGTTAAAAGAAAAGATAAGGCACTCATTTCATAGCCCTCATTTGAGCCCTGACATTACCACCAACTGGTTGAGGCTTTGCACCTTGAGCGTAGCAGTGTTAAAATGTGCAATGTAGTCACGCAGTGACTCATCCTCTTCTTGTTAGAGAGAGAAGAGACTGTCTGAGTTTCTTAGTTGAGGTTAGTAGCTGCTAAAATGGATAATGAACAATCTATCGAGTTTCTTGAACGAATGAATAGACCCTAGTTGGAGTCTAGAATACTACACCCATGCTAACTTTCTGAGGGTGGTCCGAAGGCGAGGCAAAGGAGAGCATCTGAAGTGCCTTGTATCATCATGAGATTTTATAACTACGTAGATGATCAAGAGGATCTATGGAGCCGTGTTACGGTTCCAGCTAAGGTATCTTGAATCGAGTTGGGATCAGTTCCTCTAGAACGGTTTGGATGAATGGTGGTCAAGAGTTAAAGTCGAGAACATTGTTGCTTTTGCACGGCTCGTCTTGGACTTCGTCAAGATAATGCTCGATATCTTAAACTCTCTTTTTGGGCTCCTCTTTCGAGATCTTCTAGGCCTAGGGGACTAGGTCGGGATCGAATCATCGGTGGAGGAAGAGCTTCTTGAGTGTGCCTCTTCCCTCAAGCTCCGATGGGAAGATGAATGAATTAGAGTTGCAGTAGAGCGGTAGGAGTGTCGCCAGGGGGCGGATCTCGGACTCTGGAAGTGAGACCGCCTGCTGAGATGGGAGGGAATCCTTGGGAGTTTGGTTCCACATGTTGCTGTTGTTGCTCCATTACTTGTTGGAGCCACTGCATAGCATCGGTCAATGTCTGGATTTGATAAATCAGGGTGTCAACGATGGTGGATCTATTATTATCGAGGTTGCACTATAATGAATCACAAATAACACTACTATGGTTGTGATGAGCGGATTGCTGATGGGAGGCGGTGGAGTTTTGTGCTCTCGTCCGCACCATATCTTTTATTTAAAGGATTTGGACCCTTCTCTAGCACCAATTGTTGTTGCAAAATTCTAGGAAGGTGCTGATGTGGTTGGAGATGGATATTGGTCGAGATCTGTGGACATCAGAAAGTATCTATAAAGAAGTCCGCACTCGTCGGAGGTATTCCGATGGGAGACCATCCAATACTTAAGTTAGCTAAGCTTTGGGAATAGCGGAGAGAAAAGATCGCAAGGGTCGGGAGAGCAAAGAGAGTCCTCCTTCCTCTGCTTCGAGTGTTTTGCTTACTTGCTTATTTGAGGGTCTCCTTCATATCTCTTTTATTTGGAGGTTAAGCCTGTAGGCCGCTAGCCGAAATCTGTGAGTTTGTGAGGCCTAGTTCTGCGGATCGTTAGACCATATTTTGGCTCTTTGTCATGGGAGAAATGTTTTCCTTTTTCTCTGAATCGAGATTGTTAGTCATAGATGTTAGGCGCAAATTTCACTCATGTGGCTGGCTGAATTGGTAGTCCCTGAGTTCACAGTTGGTGTGTGTCACCCCCGAACCCAACACCCGGGTCGGATACGTGATGGCCGCACACTCCTTAGAGCAAGCCCTAAAGAATATGCAAGGTCAAATTAAATCACTACAACCTTAACATCCATAACAATTAATTTCAACAATAATTCGTAAAATCTTGCATAATTACAATTTAAATTTCTTCAATTCTCTGATTAAATACTATGACACTCTATTTATCTTCTGCTCACCCGTAAATCCAAGCCATAGCCAATCATGAACGTCCTGTAACTCTGAGAAGAAAAGAAAGATAAAGGGGGTGAGCTTTACAGCCCAGTAAGAATTTCATATCACACCAATATAATAATATAATCTGAAAATAAAGATAAGCAATAACACATAAAAATCGATGTTCACTTCCTGAATACTGCAAACATTTATAGATTATCTGTTTTATCAAAAGAGAATGCATTATCATATGTTAATAAGTGAAACAATTTTATTCAACGATTGTTTCATATCTTATCTTTCCATTTTCTTCTATTATCACATCATCTTTAATCCTTTTCTTTTTGGCTTTGGCTTTGGCTTTGGCGGACTACCAGGATCATGCGACGATCTTTTATTCGGATCGATTTCTGTGATCTTCCTCAGATCGAAATATTCATGATCTTTTTCGGATCAAATCATTCATGATCTTTCTCGGATCAGATTCTTCATGATCTTTCTCGGATCATATTATTCTTCCACACATAAGCCTGTGGGGGCTGTCCCAGGCATAAGCTCCTGGCAAGCTATTCCACATGACAAGGCCAGTCCAAACTATATTTCTCTTTCTTTTCATTTTCATGAAATTAAAATATTTGACTTCATTAATCAATTCAAATTTTGCAATGTAATAAATATTCATACCCATATAATCATACCATCAATCGCTGATACATATGTATTGATATAACATACTCATGCTCAAAATCACATAAATAAATAACAGTGTCTCAGATATAAAAATTCATCGATCTCAAATCCACGATGCAAAATCAAGGAGATAAAACCAACGGTAAAATAAATATATAATGATGATCATGTACAGAGATTCTTACCTTTACCGGTGACTGATCCGAGCACAGAAATCAATGTTCTTTTTGATTTATGAATTTCTCTAACAAAATATTCCACTGATATCATATGCAAACACTCATCTCTTCATGATCCTGATCAATATAAAAATCACATATAGAGAAATTACCGATAATGATCCTAATAACACAAATCGAAGATCTCTCTTAGGATTAATCAAAATTAGGATTTACCTAAGTATCTGGATCCTCCACTGACCCATAAGACTTCTAAGAGAGAAAATCATGAAGAGAAAAAAATTTTAGAGAGAGAAAGTAGAGAGAGAAAGTGGAGAGAGAAATCTTCATATCCTTCAGATGAGGCAATCATGGTCGAGATCATCAGAGATCCTATCAGGGTGACTCAATATGAATCAAGTGTTACAAATTTCGAATAGGATCGGATGGGATCAGATCTACGCACGAATTTCGGAGTAATTTAGATCATTTATTTTCATCTTCAATTTATCCTAGAGTTCATGATGCAATCAAAGAGGAAGAAAAATCCTAGAGAGACAAAATCCGTAAAGAGAGAGAGAAAAATCTAGAGAGAGAAACTGGAGAGAGAAGATAGAGAGAGGAGAGAGAAAATTTTTCTCTCTTCTTCTTCTTTTTATTTTATTTTATTTTTTATTTTTTCTTTCTCTTTTCTTTTTTTTTTTTTCTTTTTTTTTCTTTTTTCTTTTTCCTTTTTCCTTTTCTTTTCTTTTCTTCTTTTTCTTCTTCTTCTTCTTTTCTTTTCTCTTTTTCTTTTTCCCATTTTTTCTTCCTTTCCTCTTCCTTGGCAGAACAGTGGGGAACCGGAGGAAAAGAGACACGATGGCACGAGCTCCGATGAGGTGGACGCATCACACGACGGCGACAAAGCAAGGCCGGCCGGCGGTGAGGTTCGGCCAGCGAGCTGAAGGGTTTTGAAAAACAGAGGACCTCCCTATTCTTTTTTTTATTTTCCAGTCATTGGCCGGTCACCGGCGGCCAAGACTTTCAGGGAAGGAAGATGAGAGACGAGGGTCCGATCTCGGGGATGGAACGCCGCAACCGGCGGTGCCGGTGGCCGGAAAAGAGAGAAGATGGCCCGGCCGAACAGAGCAAAAACAGGGTCATCTTGTTCATGGATTTTCCGGCGATCCTGATGGCCGGCGAGGAGTCTAAAACCATGGGAAGAAAGAGAAGAGGGAGAGGAAGAAAGATTGAACCCTTACCTGAACTCCGATGGCCTCTTCGACCTTCAATTTTCGATGAACACGAGAAGAGGCTGCCGCGGCTTCTACGGAGAAAAGGAGAGGAATCGGGCTCGAAGATCACCGGTGGAGGGTCTTGAGAGAGGGAGAGGCTTATTTATAGGAGTCCCTAGGGCTCGGGTGATCCTAGGACTCCCCTTCCATCCGGGATTCACCGGAGAAGAAGACTCCCATCGGGAGTCTTCTTCCGATTCTGTTTTCCTTTTTTTTTTTTTTTAATCTGGGTTATTACAATGTGACTTCACCACATCATCTTGGCTGCATCTTAATGGAGGATTGGTCTTGGTTGGCGGCTTTCTCCTACAATAAATATTGTTTTATATTATCAAATTATTATACATTATATTATCATCAACACCAATTATAAAATATAATATAAAGTAATTATATATCATTAGTAATATTATGGCATTATAATAAATTAATTCTCATTAATAAATCTTACTTTTTTGCAACTCAGCCTCTGCTTATTGTGATTACATGCTAGATATTAAATCGCATGAAAACAAACAACCATCAAACTGAGACAGTTGTGCAATGATTTAAGGTGCAGCGAGTTCAATTACGTATAAAAAATAGACGCTAACATTGCTCGCAGTTCCTGGTCATCTAGGCCTGCAACCCAGCCCACTGAGTCTGAATTCCCCCAATGAGTCCCAGGTCCACTCAAAAACCATCAAAAACGCCAACGTTGGGGTGCAGATTTTTTTCCACTACTCTCCCCCCACTTTATGCGTTTCCGCACCCCATCTTTCTCCACCATTTCCAAATCCCTAACCCCATCCAAAACCCTCATCCCCCTCGTCTTCCGCCGCCGCCTCCTCTCCGCTCTCTCCGCCGCCCCGACCCTCTCGCCCATGGCCGCCTCAGAGGACTCCCTCCGGCGGGCCCTCGCCGAGAAGCAGGCCGCTGTCGACCCAGCTGAGGCCGTCCCCTCAAGGCCCGCTCCGGCGTCGCCAAGGACGAGATCGACGCCGCCATCGAGGTCCTCAAGGCCCTCAAGGTCGAGCACGGCGCCGCCGCGAAGCGGCTTCAGTCCGCCGTTAGCAGCAACGGCGATGGCAGCAGCAAGGAGGCGTTCCGGCAGGCCGTCGTGAACACGCTCGAGAGGAGGCTCTTCTACATCCCCTCCTTCAAGATCTATCGCGGCGTCGCTGGACTCTACGACTACGGGCCCCCTGGGTGCGCCGTCAAGTCCAATGTCCTTGCCTTTTGGCGCCAGGTAACGCCGTCAAAATCTTAGCCGTTGAGTAGCAGAGCTTTTAGAAAATAGTACTTTGGAGAATGAAGCTCTAGCAAGTCGATCCGACTCAGATCTACTAAGATTCTCGAGTGGAACGATTCTGTCAGAAATAGATATATTCAAGATGGTTTTTACCCCTATGGAATCATTGCGATCATGTTAAACTAATTCCTTGGGATTTTAATCTGCAAATGAGAAAACAAGTTCACCCCCTCGTGAGGTCTAAAATGCTTATAGGGGATACTTAACTTTTAAACAAATTTCTCCAATTAATGCCTGATAATTAGATTTTTGTCTTTATATTTATTGCAACGATTTTTAAACTCTTACATTCAGTGACAATGGTGATCAGTGTTTGGAAATTTATCTTGACATTCGATTGTTCTTGCTAGTATATTGTGCTCACTGCATTTTTTTCCATGTAGTTTGAATGCTGAGTTGTTCGTTTTATGCTATTTAATTTTGAAAAGAGCATATTATTTCTCATGGATCAAATGCTTAATTATGTGTTTTAACATTTTTTATTTTGAAGGCAAAATATAACTGCTACCGCACAGAATGCTACAATAATATGTTCGATCTGTTTTCTTTAGCACTTTGTTTTGGAGGAGAACATGTTGGAGGTTGACTGTCCCTGTGTCACGCCAGAGATAGTCTTGAAGGCATCTGGTCATGTGGATAAATTCACTGACCTGATGGTGAAGGATGAGAAGACTGGGACTTGCTACCGTGCTGATCACTTGCTCAAGGATTATTGCAAGGGGAAGCTTGAGAAGGACCTCACATTGTCACCTGATAAGGCTGCAGAGTTCAAGCATGTCGTCGCAGTGTTGGACGATCTTTCTGCTGAAGAGTTAGGGGCAAAGCTGAAGGAGTATGATATTAGATCGCCTGATACTGGGAACCAACTCTCTGATCCATACCCCTTCAATCTCATGTTTCAGACTTCGATTGGCCCATCTGGCCTGCTTCCTGGGTGAGATAATTTACATATGATATGTACTTAGCAGGAATTGGTGTCTGGTACTTAGTTGACATCAATTATCTCTGGATTGTAGATATATGAGGCCAGAAACAGCACAGGGTATCTTTGTGAATTTCAAGGACTTGTACTATTACAATGGCAACAAGCTTCCATTTGCAGCAGCTCAGATTGGGCAGGCATTTAGAAATGAGGTTTGTTTGCTTCCATTTTCTCCCTTTACTATGGGTATAAAATTGTGCCTTTAGGCGTGGAAGATTGGTCTGTCATGCAAATTGCCACGTGTAATGAGGATCTGAGCAGCATTATCTTGTCATTGATTTTATACATATTAAAAGTTGGTGTTTTAGTATACATGCATGAACAATGCTACTTGAAGGATGTATTTCTTTTATTTTTGCTATGAGAAAGTGGATGTATTTCTTTAATATATGATCACATACTAGGTCTCATCTAATTGATTTATCTATTTCTATGGGCTGGGCCTTCCAAATTACATAATAGGTAACTCTTGCTTTCCTATTTGCTCAGGTCTTAGGATTAGCATATTTTATCCATTATCTTTCCAAGTCTTTCAGAACTTTAGAGGCTTGATTTCAGTTACAAGCTCCTGAACTCCATAGCCATGTGGCCTTTTAGATTTTTTGGTAGATAACTCTCACCTCTAGTTGACATGGATAAAATCAATAGAGAGATGGCATTTGGTTATCAAATTTTGATGGATCATACCATGATTCCTTAAGCCAATGGTATGTGGATGGGAGAATGCTTGCCTTAGTTTAGGTAAACCCATCTATGAACATCTATGCTTGATCTAAAATTTGATAATCACTCAATATGCATATGTTGGTGCAAAATATAAGTTTTTGGTACATACACAAATTTGGGACAAAAAGCAATTGACGTCATGTAGATGGTACTCTTTTCCCTCTCCTTTGCTCAGGGTTCTTACTCTTGTTCCCACTCCCACATTCTGTGTTCCCCTCTGACTTATGTGATAGAGGTGCTAAATTGGTTGGCTGAACATGGGTCAAAGCAAGCACTTTCTATAAATATGCTAAAGTTATTGGTAATGGATTACTTGGGATTGTATGCTCCAATTTATTTGTAGAGTATGTGTTGAATTATATAGACCTGGTTGCATTACTCTAATGACTGACATGCTTAATTTAGTTGGATCGGGCCTTAGATTTAGTGATATAATAATAGTTTTTTTGGATGTTTTAATCTATCAAGGGTTGATTTTATTAAACCTCTTTTAACTCAAGAAAAGAAAAGAAAAAATATAGAAAATTGATGTTGTATAGCTTATATACTTAAATAAATAAAAGTGACTTTATTATTGGAAACACTAATAGAAAACTTTTAAAAAAATCTATAGCTATCTTTGGTTTTGGCCAAAATCGGGAAGAACAACCGAAGTTGACTGAAAATGGAAGTTGGAGGTCAGTTTCGATTTTATTTTGGCCTAGAGCGATCCATTATGGTAGAAACTTAAAATCTTGGGTGAAAATGAGTCTTGAAGAGTGTTTTTCTTTTTTTTTTTGGCATTTGATTGGCACAATGCTTTTATAACTAACATCATTTTAGATGAATTCCCCTTTCATGCGGTGAGTTCAATTCAGTGATTTTTCATCTTGGTTCCCCATGCAAGGTGATCCTTCTTGGCTTGGAGAGGGATGCCAATTTGAATGACTGAAAGGTGTCAATTACGACATCGATAGACATTAGCTGGTTTCATACTGCTAGATTGCCAACATTTAATCTCATGATTTGGTTTTTGATAAGTCACTTTCAGCATAGGAATGACTTTGCAGTATATGATGATGCCTTGAAGGGAAATTTTCCTCAAAATAAACTATTGTCGAATTCAAGATATGTTGTATAATTTCTATGTGAAACTATTTTATCCACCCATTTCTTTTTTTTTTTTAATTATTGTGTGGCTGAAGAAATCTCTAATCAATGTAATGATGATGGGAGAAGTGGGTCTTGTTATGATTGCTTTGAACTAAACTGAGTAACCCTTGACATTATGAGGAGTACTAATGGATTGGAATGATGACTTGGGCCAACTTTTGCAATGGTTATGCAGACTCATAATTTAAAGTGGTAGTGACAAATCATCATCGATTTGTACATGATTGTGGTCTGTCCAAGAGTCCAGATTTGGTTATGCTCTTTCCTCCTTTTTTCTCTGATTGTACACCTGCTCATTTGTTATCAGTGCACATTTCCAACCAAAATTGAAAATGCCATAAAAAGAAAAGGCTAGTATCGTATGGTGGCAAGTTATGGACATCCTTTTTTGGAAAAAAAATGAGCCTTAGTGTATCACCATTATGCCCTCAACCTTTGATTTTATCAAGCTAGATGTTCAACTAATGTGCCATATCTTTTCTTCTTTCAAAGTAACATAGAAGTTAGTGTAAGTGCTCTCCCAAACTTACACAAAGAGATGTATTTCGAGTTTTTGTACAGCTTATATTATAATTACAATATGCAAATTTGAAACCATCACTTTGGTTTACAGTCTCTTCTCATATTTTTAAATTTACGATTTATTTCCTTTTCCGTAAAAGTTAAGTAATCATGGTTGTTTAACTTTCTAGGAAATCATAGATGATAGTTTAACCCTACAGCCGAGGGTGATCACTATTATCTCTTTTTGTGCTCTTCCTATTTTATTGTATTTTATTTTTTTTAAAAATTATTTCCATGAATATTTTCTATCCTTTCCATCAAAGTTAGGTAATCAGGGTTGTCAAACTGCCCAAGTGACACTAGGTAATAGTTTAGCTGTAGAGCCTAGGTGGCTGAAAAAGCAACTCACTTATGTCATTAGATTTTTCATTTTGTATGATATTTGACAAAATAACATGTTAACACGCATTCATTAATACAAGAAATATTTTGTATTACTACTCATCAGTAATAAACAACATTTTCAAGACATTCTGATTTGTAAAATTTGGATGCTACCCAACACATAGATCTGAAAAAAGATATAGCACTATATATATCTGTATTGTTTTAGCTCGACTTTATAGATAGCTTGGCTTTCTTGGTCATCTAACTTGTGAAACATAGAGCCCAGGTTTGTTATTTTTAATGAAAGAGTTTTTTTTGGATGCTTATGTGAAGTGGGATATTGCTCTGTATGCATACTGATGTAGGACAGCTTAGGAAATGGCCTGCAATAGCATGGTTGGCCCCAAGAGGTGGGAGGAATTGTGAAATAGCTAATTTGTTGCCTTGCTTTCTATTGCAGAAAACAGGGCAGAAGTGAACACTTTATTGTATTGAAGGAAATAGGGAAGCTTTCTAGGTCCATCCTAGGGTTTAGGGATAATGTTTGCTGTTAGAAAAAAGTTTTTTTTTAGGGTTTTATGATTAAAAGAGAAGGTCTGATGACGACTTGAAATTTATTTCAGGCAATAATACATATATTCACGGATCGTTTAAGATAGGGAAAGACACGAGCAAGTAAAGGAGTTGAGCGATGAAGAGGGAGAAGGGAGGGATGGAGGGAGAGAGAGAGATCGCTTTCACAAACTTATCCAACACAACTCATGACTGCCCTTTCCCTAGCTGACACACTATATTGTAGAGCCATGTGACTTCGGGATAAAGTAACCTTATTGAAAAAGACATGTAAGGATCAACCTACCACATATATTAAAAAACATGTATCTAGGAACCCAAGTAACTTGTAGGTCAAGTAACTTGAGGGCCAATTTAATCTAATATCTATTACTATAATTAAATGTTAAACAAACAAACTTGATACATGATTAATTTTGTACCATCAAATAATTTTGATGCTCCAATATGTCAATTGATGCTCCTAGTAGTTGGATGACTTTGTGATTCACTGCATGTATCTCGTTCTTGAAATCTTGATGTTGCTTTGACACTTTTGATTCCTCTCTGAATCTCCAAAACTTGATGATGCAAAGTAATATAAAATTTTCTTGTGTGTATCATCAACTGGTTGTTATAGTGCCTTTGGATCTTCAACAATGAAGCTTTTGATCATCTCATTGATGGTATTCTTTCATTAATCCACAAAATCAACAAGATATAGATCGTTGGAATGCTGTATTATGATCACAACCCTTGAGAGATTGCAATTAGTCTCTTTATTGTTCAGAAGTTGCTCCAGCATTGGATCATCAATGCTTTTAACCTTCTTGACCAGATTCTTAGGATATGGTGCACCTTCAATTGCAGGATTTTGATGTGAAGGTTCACCATTTGCAATATGTTTGCAGGCGTGTCTTCAATAGAGACATTCTTGTTCTATGAATTTTTACTTGCAAGAATTTTTCTTTGGGTTGCTTCATTTCTTAATTTTTCATGCTTATGATATTGCACTGCTGGACGAAGCAGTACAGGAAAACAGCAATGCTTGTAAATGGTTGGGAAAAAATTAACTACTTGACCGTGTGGATGGGGTACACAACTGAATTATCAGGAAACAATAACAGATCAAATGGCACACCTTGTGCTCACTTTTTGTAGAGCATATTGTTAATGTAGTAGCCAACTGACAGTTTTGATCCCAAACCAACCCAGTTCTTGATTTAAACTTCTCATGAAAAGTTGTTTGCATAAACAATCATTATCAGATTTTACAGAATTAGCTGACGATTGATTGAATAATCGATGCATTTTTTATTTCTGTTCTGGTGATATAACTGTCAATTTAAAGAACTGGATGAATGATTGCACTGTTTCCTCAGTTTCTAAATAGATATGTTCCCTCTGTAACATTGGACAAGTGAATTCTATTTCTTGTGGCACAGGTTCGCTTTTATTATTCACCAGATCTTGTTTCTCCCATACTGAATTTTTATATTTTGTTTATGAGATGATTTTGTGCTTTTTTTCAGTTGAAGGAATATAAGTGCAATAATTTGGGATAATTAAATATGTGTGAGGGTGATCTCTTAATTCAAAAGTTATACTCATAGAAACCATGAGCGTTCTGTCTCCTAGATTTCTTTTGTGTTACAGGCCTGTGTTTTGTTTGCATGTCACCTTTGGGTTTATGGTTAAGCTGTCAACATAACTTATTTTCCATGATAAGCAGATTTCGCCTCGCCAAGGTCTTTTAAGAGTCCGTGAGTTCACATTAGCAGAGATTGAGCACTTTGTGGATCCTGAGGACAAATCCCACCCAAAGTTTGTTGATGTTGCCGAACTGGAGTTCTTGATGTTCCCTAGGGAGGAGCAACTAGCAGGGAAATCAGCCAAGACAATGATCCTTGGTGAAGCTGTTTCAAAGGTTGATTTCTTTTACTACCTTATTATCACCTTTGTGCTGATTGTTTCTTCCTTTATTTTTTTTGACATCCTTATTCTTCATTTGGTTTCTTTTAAACATTATTTTAATTTGTTTTTATAGGGAACAATCAACAATGAGACACTTGGTTACTTCATAGGACGGGTGTATCTTTTCTTGACTCGTCTGGGAATTGACAAAGATAAATTGCGCTTCAGGCAACATCTGCCAAATGAGATGGCTCACTATGCTGCTGACTGTTGGGATGCTGAGATAGAATGCTCCTATGGATGGATTGAATGTGTTGGGATTGCTGATAGATCTGCTTATGATTTACGTGCTCACTCGGTATGTCACCAAGACTTGTTTGCGCTTAAGAATGCTACGATGAGTTCTGATTATGAAAAATTATAATCTTATGCACCTCTTACAAAACTATTCTTCTTTTAAACAACTGAGAGGACTAGTTAGCAACTCATTGGGTTTGGTCGAATTGTGATTGGATTGAATTTGGATCGTTATCAAAACTCTCAGCCATGCAACCCGCTTGGTGGAAAAGAATAAATCCATGTCAACTCATTTATCCTGGGACCTGCACCTAACTTCCTTTTCCAATTAGGCTTCATTTGTTAATCATATATCTTACAACTCAAATGAGATAGGGTCAAGAACAGGTATCTACGAGGTTTGCCGTATCAGTTGGTACCATAGTATATTGGGCATACCATATCATACCGGCCGATACCAAATCAGTATGTTGTCTTGTACTGTACCGACACGTAGTATGCATTGCTGTCTCGTACCATACTGCGCACTGATACTATAATATGATGGTATCGGTATGGGATCCAGTTTTGAGATGGCAAACCTTGGGTATCTGGGTTGTGGCATTGAGAGTGAGGAAAGGAAATCGAACTATTGAAGAAAATATGATAAATCTTGAACATGCAATCTACCCCACTTTCTCTTCAATATTTTTTGTTTCCTCTCTTAACCATCAACATTTACAGTTGGGTTTCAAGGGCTTGCTTAGCCCATGTTAACCTGTTGGGTCTGGGGCTGAAACACAAGTCCGTTTATTTTGGGCAGGATGGGGCTGGTGCTGGTTGGTCTTCATCAGAAATTGCCACACCTATGAAGGGTAAATGGAAAACAATGATGAACAAGAAACCAAACCTTTTGTTATCTAAGACCAATATATAATAGTGCCCTTTTTGCACTAATTTGCAATTTTTCTACTAGCTTGCTTCATATGTAAATGACCTTCATATTTGCTTCTTAGAACATTATGATCCCATGGCTTTGTGACTCTTTGCAAAAGTGGATCATTATTTACTTTTAGTTGCATAGGAACCCAATCTTCTGATGCTTATGCATGCCATTCTTTTGCCAGAGCTTTCTCTACAGATCTTATTTACTTTTTATTCAAGTTTTTGTCTGCCAGCCGATTAAAGCTTTATAGATTGGTGCTGAAGTATGATGATTTATTATGTTATTCAACAGGAGAAAAGTGGTGTCCCTCTGGTCGCTCATGAGAAGTTCTCAGAACCTAGAGAGGTGGAGGTAGGATTTTCTTTCCCACTTTTCCTTATGTGTCTAATTCTATATGTGGAATGGCAAATCACTGACCTCCATACTTTGCTGCAGAAGTTATGTTGTGCTTTTTCTATCTATCGTCCAGAATATAACCGACATTCCTATTTCCAACTTGCTGATTGTTTGGTTTTTTTAATAAATTTCAGAAGCTGGTTATTACCCCATCAAAAAAAGAACTAGGTCTTGCATTTAAGGGTAACCAAAGAATGGTGGTTGAAGCATTGGAGGTAACCTTTGCACATATTCCATGCTGCTAATTACTCTGCCTTCTCATTTATAACTTCTAACAAGCTCTTTGGGTAGGGCATGAGTGAAAAAGAAGCACTGGATATGAAACAAGCTTTGGAAGATAAAGGAGAGGTGGATTTCCAAGTCTGTACACTTGGAAAATCTGTGGTTATAAAGAAAAACATGGTATCTATCAGTATGGAAAGAAAGAAGGAACATCAAAGGGTTTTTACCCCTTCTGTTATCGAGCCATCTTTTGGTATTGGACGAATAATCTACTGTCTCTTTGAGCATTCTTTCTACACAAGACCAAGCAAATCAGAGGATGAACAGCTGAATATGTTCCGCTTCCCTCCTCTTGTGGCTCCTATTAAGTGCACTGTTTTCCCATTAATCAAGTCTCAGCAGTTTGATGAAGTGGCCAAACTCATAGCTAAATCACTAACGGCAGCTGGGATCTCACATATAATAGATGTTACAGGTATGCCTGTAAAATATCAGCATCTGATAACAACAGAACTCCAGTTTTAATTAGAATTCTGGAATGCCATTATTTCATATGTTGTGATGGGTAATGTTACATTTCTTCCCATGGATTTGGAAAGTCTTTTTTTGCCAATCATTCCTACTGTTAGAGATGCTCAGTTGTTTTATCATCGACTTAATCCTACACAGCCAGAACTTGGTTTGTGGATCGACAGTTTATTAGATGATTGCATTACTCTAAATATACTGATTGTTGCGATTGTGGTGATGCATTGAAGTATACCAGTCTACTTTACTAGAACACTGTACTGAACAGTAGCTTTTAAAGTAGTTGTTGGTGAATTAGTGGTTCATGTGATTGAGCATCGGACTAAGCTGCATATAAATTACAATTTTGCTGGTGTTTTCTGCAGGCACGTCTATAGGGAAACGTTATGCCAGGACAGATGAACTTGGTGTTCCCTTCGCCATAACTGTTGATTCTACCACCAGTGTGACCATACGTGAGAGGGATAGCAAAGGGCAGATCCGTGTAAGCATGGATGAGGTGGCCTCAGTTGTGAAAGAAATCACGGATGGGCAAAGCACATGGGCTGATGTGCTGTGGAGATACCCAACTCATGTTACCACGCATGCTGATGAGGAATGAAGAGGCTTCCAAACGAATAAAGTGATATGAAAGCAATCCCTTATCTTGCTGGTTTTTCAAACTACTGGAACTTATGAGGTAATTGTCGTCAACCAGCAAAAAGAAGTTTTATCTTATTTGTTTGTGCTCTAAGTGGTTGGACATCTTCATTTTATAAATGGATCGGCATATGATGTACGGGATACAATTTGTACCTTTAAGGAAGGGTTTTTTTTTTTTTTTTGATCTTTCAATTTGAGTTGTCATATACATTCAAGTACTTGTTCTTGGTGATAATGATTTGAAACCTGTGTTACTTTGCCGCATATTTTGTCAAACAAAAGTTGAAAGAAATTTTGAAAGATACAAACCTGGGATGTAGAGATGGTTGAGGACACTTTGGTTAAATGAAATTGAAGCATTGCTTTTAAATATTAACTGGTGGAGTAATTTTTTGTGCATCACATGCGGTGTAATAGGAGCGCATCGTCTAATAATATTGAGGTACATAACGTATTTAAATGAGACAGACATTCAATGTTGTTTAGCTTTTTTTTTTTTTTTTTTATAATTTTTAGTGACGAAAATATTTCTCTCCATAGAACAAAGAAAGAACAGTATTATTATATTTTAATATCTTGTATGATTTTTTATGAATATATATAATGTTTTGAATGATATATATGATTTTGTATATCTTTATAACATCCTGAATAATATATATGATATTTTAAATTATATATATAATTTTTTATATTTTATATGATTTTTTGTGAGTATATATAATTTTTTATGAATATACATGACATGTTGAATAATATATATAATTTTTTAACATCTTATATAATTTTTTATAAACATAATATATATATATATATATATATATATATATATATATATAATATATATATATATATATATATATATATATATAATTTCTAATGCTTTATATGATTTTTTATAAATATATACGATAGTTTGAACAATATATATGATTTTTTAATGATTTATATGATTTTTTGTGAATATATATGGTATTCGAAATAATATATATGACTTCTTGATGCTTTATATGATCAATAGGAAGTTATGAGTTTTCATGAATATATATGGTATTCGAAATAATATATATGACTTCTTGATGCCTTATATGGCCAATAGGAAGCTATATAAAGCATTAGGAAGTCATATATATTGTTCGGAATGTTATATATATATTCATAGAAAGTTATATACATTATTTATGATGTTATATATATTGACAAGGAGTTATATAAGATATTAGGAAGTTATATATATTGTTCAAGATATCGTATATGTCCACAGGTAGTCATATAGATTGTTCAGGATGTTATATATATTCATAGGAAGTCATATAAGATATTAGAAAGTTATTATGTATATTGATAATAAGTTATGTATATTGTTTAGGATGTGATATATATTTATAGAAATAAGATATTAGAAAGTTATATATATTATTCAAGATGTCATAAATATATAGAAATCTCGGGATGTCACATATATTCACAAAAAGTCATATAAGACATTAAAAAGTAATAATGCTGTTTTCTTTTTATTTTATAGAAAAAAAAATATTTTTATCATCTGGTAAAAAAAAAAAGTGGATAGTATTAAATATCCATTCCATCGTTTAAGTATATTACGTGCTTCAAGATAATTAGATGATGCATTCTACGTTAATTTTATTACATCGCATAGTATACAAAACTAACTTTACAGTGTACAAAACTTTCTCTAACTGATAACTGATGCCTTGCGCCATCAGAGAAACATGGCCTGCTTTCTGTTGCCCCTCAGCCTGTGGGCTGCTGGACTGTTGAGCAGCCAGTCCTTTTATTTTGGTGGAGGGTTATTTAGATGCGGTCATGCTGTTGGCTAATGCTCAAACCGGAAAGGGTAACTATGCCAACAATTTAGATCTGTTTCTCAAATAGGAGGACACTGAAAATGATCAGCTTTGTGGGTGTGAGATCATCTACGGATTCTATCAAAACTCGAGGATAAGACTAAGAATCCATCCAAGCGAGTACACATTCTCTCTGATATTTTGCGAAAGTTTCATTGTGAACTAGAGTTAGAGGATAGGATTAGAGGCTATTAAGAGGAGTCTATTCTCATTGGATGCAAAAACTTTTGCAGTTACTTCGAGTATTTTTCAAGTGTGTTGATAGCCTTGGATCGAAGGTGGGATTTCATTGACTTGGCCTAAGCGGTTTATTTCTACCCAGATATCCAAAAAATCTTTTCCTATTGTTTCAGTTATAACCCTATGTGTTATATGTGCGATGTTTAGAGTTTAGGGGATTCTCGGAAAATGGCCACCTTTTCTTCTTGTTTTGTTTCGTCTGAGTGTGCCTGGTTGCTTTCTTTTTTTTTCTTTTTTCTTTTTTTTTTCCCCAAAGGGTGCATCAATTTATATTTTGTGTAAATATGTGTGCATTCATTCGCGTTCCGGGTATTATGTCTGGTCAACTTAAAAATGGACCATTTTTGGAAGAGAAAAAACATAAAAATGGTCTATTTTGCAATGACTTAATCAAGCAGCCCTTTTTTTTCTGAAAAAAAAAATCCCTGGAGTTAGCGAGTAAATTTTAAAGGAGTGTTTAGTTTGTAACCGAAATTAGAATAGGAATGAAAATCGAAATGGCTTGGAATCAGAATCGAAATAGTTAAATTTTCGAAGCGTTTCGTTTGTGATTGGAATCAGAATTAAAATTAGAATGAAAAATTGAATCCATAAAGAAGAATAGGGATCGAGCTCTATATAGATTGAGCCATTCTCATTCCATCTTGAAATCAGAATCAGAATGGGACTCTTTCCAACCAAACGGTTGGAATGGAAGTCATCCATTTCGATTCCGATTCCAGACCCCACTCTCCCAACCAAATATCCCTTATAATTATTCCATAGTAACACCACCTATTTAATGATCTGTGAGATTTTATAATCAGAAACCTACAAGATTTTATAATTATTCAGCTGTATGTTTACATTCGAAAGTTGGGACGCCTGAGTTTTCAATGTTCTACTATTTTTAAATTATTTAAAAATAAAATATCATATAATTTAGAAATCTCTGCTCTAAATATCAAGTGATCAAAATAGGTAATTTAAATAATATTATATATCATATGGATCTCTTTCCATGCTTTTGCTAAGAATGGGGTGCCAACCACATAATTGTTTTTATTTTATATCATGATTCATACGATATCTCTGGTAAACATTAGCGCGCTGAATTCTACCAAAAAAAAAAAAAAAAAAACATTAGCGCTGATAATTGTGCCTATGATCCAAACCACCTGACGTGCTTTCGACAAATCAATAACTTTGAGAACAATATTTTACTCTGAGGTCCTCTGTTTTATAAACAAAAAATAGAGGAAAAGTGCTGAGGCAGAAATTAAAAACTTCCTATATGAAAATCCGTTGATCAGTGCAGGCTAGGTCGTGAACTTCAGCCAATAGAAATTTAAAAGAAGAAGACAGCTTTATTAAGGTTACAAAGGCTACATAATAGCCAATGATGCACCCAGAATCCATAAGGTGATTGTAGAATGTAGCCATGTGAATCTAAATTATTGCCATACACGTAGGTTAAATTGATATCCTCCACGAGCTTTTGAAGGGCATCTCAAGAGCATGACAACTGAGTCCCATCTGAGAGGTGAAGTGTGCAGTCTTTGGAGTAAGGCAGGCAGGTGCTGCAGTTCTATGCCAGGATGTGCAGGTGACGTACTCAACATCAACAAGGCAATATTGAGGGCAGGCCATGACTCCTCCGGTGCTGCTTTGCAGCTCGGCGAACAAGACCATGCCTTTTAGCATCAAACACCAACAACGTAAAGAAAATAAACCGATTAGTTTCTTGCCAGTCCATGTATTAGAATAGACATATCACCCACATATGAGAAGAGAGTAATACCAGAAAGTAGGAGAAGCATCACAACTGAGAGTTTGGTGCAGGCCATCTCTTCTAAGCTTGTTTTGAGATCTGGAAGATGGAGGTCTAGCTGGTATTTATAAGCCTGATATGAACTTACGTTCTTATTTCCAACACCGATGGATGATTAATTTGCCATGTCTAAGGCACAAAAAAGTTTGACAATATATCATGGAAATTCGGTGATGGATAGTGATGGCTAAGATAAGGCGTAAAATTTCCTCAATGAGATAAGTGGTGGAGTTTTCCACCATTTGCTTAAGAGAGAGAAAAAAAAAGAAGGATAAAGCCAATGCATAAACAAATTTTACGTTTAAAGAGACATGAATTAGTAATTTGACTGCATTATATATGATTTCGTGATCGATTCTGGTATTATCTTAGATTATCTTTAGAAAGCAAAATCAATATTTTCTTCATTCTTCTTTGAATGCAGCAGCTATAGTGGACTTTGGTGGAGGGTTGACACTGTTGTATGATTTCATGTTGGATTCCGGTATCATCTCAGATTACTTCTGGAAAGCTAAATCAACCTTTTCTTTGCTCTTCTTTGACCACAGTTGTTACAGTGGACTTTGGTGGAGGATTATGACTCTCGAGACCAAATCACGATTCAGTGATATGGCAGCTGCTGCATACTCGTAGGATTCTTTCCCATAAGTATACAAAATTTCTGTTGGAGTATGTCATCGTTGCTTAACTGACCTCATCCAACCGATCTTGACCGAAGGCCCATTTCGGTAAAAGCCGACACCATTGAGAGAATACTGATGTGAAGCTGCCAATGTGGAGCCGGATTGTGGAGTTCATTATAAAGTCGGTCTCTGTATAAAGCTGGGATCACCAGAGGGCTGATTGCATTAGAAGATCGTGGTCTCCAGGAAACTAGCCTCATTGGGAAATCGACCTCGTCTGAAAGCTGAGGTTGGTAGAAGTACAATCTCAACATCACTTGAAAGTGGCGACGTTGTCCCAGTTAAAGACTACATCGGCTAACGACCGGCCTGTTTCTTTAGTGGCATCGATAAGAAACTGACGTACTTACCTGTCTCGACAGTCCTGATCCGAAGATCGGGGTCTTCAGCTGCCTATAGTGCTGATACTTCAGGTTGGTCATCTATTGACCTGACTTTCCAACCCTACTGGCGAGTCTGGGACTGCTGGCATGCAGAGTACTCACCCCGGACTGCTTCCAATCCCTTTCATCTTACTCCGGCTAGTGGTCGATTTGGATATCGACATCGGCCAAATAGCTGGTGATCAAGTGAGGCTACGATGCAGTCACATCGAGTTACATCAAGTCACATCATCTTAAGATCATACCTAAGCGATCTGCTCCGCACCGTGATAGGACATCATAAAGTTATTAATTATACCACATGCATGCGATAAGGTTTGTTACTGCGACCACCGATGCGCCGGACAAAAGGCATGCTCGCTGACGGGGCCATTTAAAGATTCCCCATGCGGCTCTATATGATTGGACATTATCAGAATATATTTTCGTCCTTTCATTTTCATCCTGCTCTCTCTATAAATGAGGTAAGAGAAGACCCCGAGGAGGTATGCACACTCCAATACTCAGGGTCCCAAAATTCTGCCTCATTTGCTCCTCGACTTGTTGAGCTAGAAACTAACTTGAGCGTTGGAGTGTTCTCGCCAGAGCCATCTCCCGAAGATTTTTCTTGCAGGTTTTCCAGCCATCATTGGACGCCACCGGCAAACCTTTCTATCTGGCTCAGTTGATCCTGCTTCCATTCATGCACTGTGAGCCCTCTTCTCGTTCTCGACCCTCTCGACTGTGCCTCTCTCTAGTGAATGGTCCTTCTCCATTAGTTTTTTACCATTCGACATGCAGATGCATCGATCCGACTACTACCACCAGAGACGAGCCGTAACAGTTTGGTGCATCAGATAGGAGAAGGAGAAACATTCTTTCAGAAGATACAATAGCCAGACGAGAGGGCAAAATGCTTCTCTTAGTTTCACTCGATGCTGTTGTGGTGTGACATACTTCTAATGACCTTTGGGGAGTCAAGTACCTCATGACCAGAGGAAACAATGGACCAGAATAGCTTGCCATCTTGGTACAGCAAATTAGAGCATTGACGGAGGTTGTTCACAATCTCCAACAGACTGTGGAGCAGCAGCAACAGCAGTAATGGCAGACAGAGGATTCGGCACCGCGGGTTACACCCTCCAAGTAGAGTCCCCAGCCCCATTCTCCATCCCATCACTCATCTTGATGCTCCCATGGATGGCTTCTCAACCTGTCCGACGGTTACCACAAGCTGACTCTCAGCACACTTTGCATGCCACTTCCAATGCTCGCCGACCTCTTCCCCTCGATGAGCTTCACACAAGGAGAAGAGGCCGCGATCTCTATCAAGATCTTCTTCTGGGGAAGGTTCTACCTCTAGATATTCTAAGCATTCTGATGAATCTCAGCGGTAGTTGGATGAATATGACCTTAAGTTGAAGGAGTTTGATCACCGTTTGAATCAGCTCCAAGTGAACAACTGAGATCCCATCGATGAGCTCAACGTCAGCTCTTGTCCGCCCTTCTCTCGATGGATTCTTGACAAACCAATTCTAGGTCAGTTCAAAATATCACAGGTGGAACTGTACGACGGCTCCACTGATATGCTCGACCACCTCGAGAGCTATAAAGTTCTCATGCTTCTTCATGGGGTATTTGACGTCCTCCTCTGCATCACCTTTTCGATCACCCTCAAAAAAATTACCCGAACATAGTACTTTGGACTTCAATCGAGGAGTATCTATTCATTTGATCAGTTCGGATAGCTCTTTTTGATGCACTTCAGTACTAATCGAAAGATGCCACGGACATCTGATAGCTTTTTCTCCGTCAGACAACAAGACGGAGAACCTCTACGAGACTTTGTGGTGCATTTCAATACTGCCACCCTAGAGATCTGGGATCTCGATGAATCGACGACCATTGAGGCCATGAAGTGAGAATCGTGCAGTTTCAAGTTCACCTATTTCTTGGACACGATATTTCTCCAAATATATACGAGCTCCTCGAGTGTGCGGAGAAGTACATCCGAGCCAAGGAGGGAGAGACTTACCGACATCGATTTGAGGGCAAGGATCTGAAGAAGAAACCAAGAAAGAAAGAACCTCTATGGGACCCAGTCGAGCCCATGCTGAGAAGGAGGCTCCACCTTCTCGACCAAGCCCAAAGCTTAAAAACTTCGGTCTCAAATATGATTCCTACACCCCTCTAACCACTCCTCGTGCACAGATCCTCATGGAGATAGAGGGGGAGGACTACCTTCGATGACCTCAGCCAATGAAGACAAGAGCAGCATTCCATAACCGAAGGTGCTACTGTTAGTTCCATCATGACTACACCACAACACTGAGAGGTTTATTGAGCTGAAGAACGAGATAGAGGACTGATAAGGTGGGGATACCTCGGAAGTATGTATGGACTGACCTACCTAGCTATCAAGTGACTCTCAACCTCAGCCACACCCCGATGAGGAAGCTCACACTCAACCTACGATAGGCGTGATCAACATGATCTACGGGACCAAGACTTCAGAGAGCCAATGACTTAGAGAGCTCCCCCAAATATTGGTGATTAAACGATGACATTGTCTTCTCTGAGAAAGATTTGCAAGGAGTCCAAACTCCTCACAATGATGCTGTTATTGTATCAATTATGATAGTCAATTATGATGTAAAATGATGTCTTATTGATAATGGAAGCTCAGCCACATAATTTTCTATGATTATTTTTCTTGAATGCGACTTTCTATTGATTGACTTAAACCAGTCAATGCTCCTTTAATTGGTTCATTGGCGACTTGGTCAAGGTAGAGGGAGAGATAGAACTTCTTGTTACTGCTGGATGACTACTTTGACAATTGATCGTACAACTTAATTTTTTTGTGGTTTGAGTTTCTTTCGCCTACAATGTTATCTTGGGACTGAAAAAAAAATGGGTAGTTCAAAGCATGTATTTTTAAAATTTTACAGCAAAAAATAAAAGATTAAACACTTTAATCTTCTAAATATACCTTGGATCAGATCTAAACTATCAATTAAAGATTTATGATATAAAAATTTATATATAAAATGGATATAAAATAAAAAACTACATCGATTACATCGATGTCTGAATCTGATCTAACCGTTAGATACATCGGTTGAGTTCAAAACTCATCACCTTTTCATGGGTCGATGATCTCCACTACTAGTAGGTATGGTACGAAGCTCTCGCTGATGCTAAGCAGCTGCACAGATCATCCAACCTCTACAGATCATCCACTCAAAGTTTTGATCTGATCTTGTTTCGCAGGAGTGCTAGCTCGCATGAAGGCTCTAGATGGCTGATCCAAGCTCCTTTCTTCAAATTTTTCGGACTCTTCCAGATCAGAAGATAAAGCTTTATAAGGAGATGGTGGTGTGGGAGATTGAACAAGACTCACTCTTGTATTTTTCTTCTCAAAAATTTAGAGTTGAAATCTTAGACCCTACACCTCACGCCGAGAGGAAGAACATTCCTCTATTTCTCATGCATGAAAGCCTAACCCACTCTCAACTTTTCATACCCCAACTCTTAGATTTTTCATGCTAAAAATCACTTCTAATCTTGCACAAAATGATCCCTTTTTAAGGGTGGCGTCCCCTGGAAGATAAGGATAAGGAAAAGGTAGTTTAGTTCAATTTCAAATGTTGGTTGATCCTTATCACCAAGTCAAATCAAATTTGAATTAAATTTTAACCAAACTTTATCTTCATCTTATAAACTCAGAGAGGGGTCAACCAACATTAATTGGTGTAAAAAATCTCATGCAAAAATACTTTATACGTGGAGAAAGGTGATGGCGTGAAGAGAAGAGTCCAACTCAATTTGGACTCTAAGTTTTCATTCAAATTCAAACCCATTTGAATTCAAATTTAAATCAACTAATTTCTAATTCAAAAAGAATCAGATGTGGATTTAAAAAAGCTTCTGGGCATGAAAAAATTTATATAAAAATTTTTTCTCACGTGAAGAATAAGAGGGCACAGAGAAAAGAGGTGCAAGGGATTTGAATTCGAATTATTTTCTTATCCAATTAAATTCTTAATCCAACCAAATTAGGTTAGACCCAATTAGATCACTAAATCTAATCTAATTAGATAGTAAATAATTTTAATTAAGTTTTAATCAAATAAAAATTAATCGAGCTTAAGTTCTAATCAAATCAGGAATCAAAAACCTTAGCGATTAGTTCATCTCATAACCTAATTGGGTCAAACCAAATTGAATCCAATTCAATTAGATTTGATCCAAACCTCAATGCTCAATCAAATTGAGTTAATTATAATCTAATTTTAATCAATGCTCCTACAATTCACCAATAATTTGTAAATTAATTTATTACAACTTTTGCACAAGGTTAATCATTAATTGAATTGACTGTTTTATCCTAGAACGATTCTTAATCATCGATCAGTCATATGATCAGTCAAATTTTTTTTTGAGTATGACCCCATAGGTTTGAACCTAAGGTGATAATATAGAAATAATCTTCCTATACCAATCAAAATGACCATCTAGTAATGACACCCGACGTCGGATAGATCGAAAGATTGCGAAGCATCATTTAAGAACCTATTGGCATATGGTTACCGTATAATTCATCCCTTTGACCCAAATGCTCAAGGTACCTAGGGTTTAACTGTCAACCTTGATATGGTCATCCATATTGTATTTCAATTTTTAAAATTATCACATGGATTATTTCGATGAGATTTTACTAAATTGAAACACACTGATACATTAACTCCTACTTATTTGGAGGGTCAATTTCATCTTGACTACATACCAACTTTTCAAGTACTTGATTGTGTCCAAAAATCTTTCATCACTGAATTAGAAATTCAGGTTATCCGCACCAAAGCACAGTGAGTTGCTTACAAGTCATCGTGGTGATCTCAAGTCGAGAGATATTTATACCATATCCTACGTGACTACTCTTGACAGTAGAGTGCTCAGCAGTTGTCATGTTCAGTGAGATGTACTCTATATTTACTTGCATGCCATACTAGTGTCTCTACACTCTTGGTTAAGAGGAAACCAACGTACATGGCACATAATGACCTATACTTGATATAGCTATCGTCTTAATAATAGCATATCATTTGATCGTGAACTTAAGATTTAAGGACTAAACGATATATCTTCTATATAGAATCAAATAGTCCTAAGGACTTCATCATATACTAGGAGTTCAAAATAAGATGTACACTGTGATGAGAAAATAAATAATATTTATTAATTTAATAATTTATATATAATTATAATAATAAGCTCAACCATCAACAGCTGAAATTGGCTTTGGGACATAATTTTGAATAACTTTCACTTGGGCTAAAGCCAATCGGTACAGTATCGTATATCCATCTTTGATTTATAGTCTTCTAACTCTTTGACACTGAGGGCTTTAGTAAATGGATCGGCCATATTCTCCTTTCTGTCAATCTTCTGAAGCTCGATGTTGCCTTGATCACGATCTTCCGGACAAGGTGGTAGCGGCACAGAATGTGCTTGATCCGCTGATGTGACTTTGGTTCCTTCGCTTGAGCAATGGTACCAGTGCTGTCGCAGTACAACAAGATGGAGCCATCAAGAGAGAGTGCCACTTTGAGCTCGTTGATGAATTTTCATAACCACACAGCTTCCTTCACAGCATCGGATGCCGCGATATATTCTATCTCGCAAGTAGAGTCAGCCATAGTATGCTGTTTGGAACTCTTCCAGCAGATTACTCCACCGTTCAGAGTATAAATATATCCTGACACGCTCTTGCTGTCATCATGATCTGACTGAAAATTGAGTTTGTAACCCCACAAGTTTTAAGTTAGATTCTCTATAGATAAGCTACTGATCCTTAATATTTCTCAAATACTTAAGGATGATCTTTACGACCTTCCAGTGGTTCTTACCTGGATCAGACTGGTATCTGCTCACTACCCCTAGTGAGTATGCCATGTCCGGTCGCATACATGTCATGACGTACATAATAGATCCCACTGTCAAAGCATATAAAATTCTATTCATACGCTCTTTCTCTTGAGGAGTTGTCAGACAACCACTCTTCGAGAGAGAAATTTTTTGATCTATCGGAAGATAGTCTTTCTTAAAATTTTCATACTGAATCTTTTTAGCACAGTATTAATATACATCAACTGAGATAATCCACGTAAATTTTTAGATCTATTTTTATAGATCTTCATTCTAAGGATGAAGGATGCTTCTCCCAAGTCCTTCATGGAGAACTGTGATGACAACCAAATTTTTATTCTCTGTAATGCAGGGATGTCATTTTCGATTAAGAGAATGTCATTTACATACAAAATAAGAAATACTATCATTGAGTTATTAACCTACTTGTATATGTAGGGTTCCTCTCCATTCTTAATGAAGCCATACGTTCTGATCACTTTATCAAAATGTGTGTTTCAATTTTGAGATACCTGCTTAAGTCCATAAATAGATCTCTGAAGCTTACACACCTTAGACTCATCTGTGGATATGAAACCTTCAGATTATATCATATACATCTTTTTTTCTAGCTTTCCATTTAAGAAGACTGTTTACACATTCATTTGCTAGATTTCATAGTTCAGATGTGCTGCTATCGCAAGCATGATCCGAATGGACTTGAGCATTACCACAGAAAAAAATATCTCGTTATAGTCAATACCATAATGCTGACAGTAATCTTTGACAATCAGATAGGCTTTATAGATTTTCACCTTTCCGTCTGCGTTCTTTTTTCTTTTGAAAATCCACTTACACCCATGAATTTTATCTCTTCAGGTGGGTCAACCAATGTCCATACATTGTTGACCTTCATGGACTCCATTTCAGATTTCATGACTTTCAGTCACTTATTGGAGTCAGACCTCTGCATCGCATCCATATAGGTGATCGGATCCTCATTGTTTTCATCGAGTTCAATCGGATCATCATTCCGGACCAAGAAACTGTAGTATCTATCCAGTTGATATGGTACTCTACCAGATCTCCTTAAAGATGTTTCTACAACAGGTTTCAGATTTGATCTAATCAAGTTCAACTCTATGAGGTTTACTAGATTGTGTCGGTTCTTCTACCGATCGAACTTCATCAAGTTCAATCTTTGAGGCATTAGTTCCTTCCACAAGAAACTTCTTTTCTAGAAAGACTACCCTATTACTGACGAACACCTTCTGTTCGTCAGCAAGGTAGAAGTAATATCCCTTGATCTCCTTTAGGTACCCTATAAATAGATATTTGTCAGACTTAGGTTCAAACTTGTCAGTTTTTAAATGTTTGACATAAGCCGGATATCTCCAAACCCTAAGGTGAGAGAGTGCTGGCTTACGTCCTATTCACTTCTCATGTGGTGTTTTACTTATGGACTTACTTAAAATTTTATTTAAAATATAACAAGCTGACTCGAGTGCATATCCCCAAAAGGAGATCGGTAGACTTATAAAGCCATCATGGACCGAACTATGTCTAGCAAGGTTCGATTCCTCTTTTTTGATATACCATTATACTGTGGTGTTTCAGGAGGGATCTATTGCGAGAGAATCCTATTCTCTTCTAAGTATATCAAAAATTTACTGGAGAGGTATTCTCCTCCTCGATCGGACCGAAGAGTTTTAATACTCTTTTAAGTTTATTTTTCTACTTCATTACGGAATCGTTTGAACATTTTAAATGATTCTAACTTATGTGTCATTAAGTAGATGTGCCCATACCTCGATAGGTCATCTGTAAATATAATAAAATAATAATATCCACCTCTAGCACTAGTGTTCATCGATCCACATACATCAGTATGTATCATACTTAGAACTTTACTGGCTCGCTCACCCTTTTTAGAAAAAAGTGACTTGATCATTTTTTTAGAAAACAGGACTCACAGATTGGAAGTGATTCACAATCACTGACTTTAAAAATTTTCTCTTGTGTCAACCTATTTATTCTGTTCTTGTTAACACGACCTAACCTACAGTGCCAAGTTAGATATTAGAGACATCACTAATTCTAGGATATTTGCTGGACGTGTACATTACACTAATTGATTGTGATAATATATAAATACCATTGCTCAGTTATTCATTCATCACATTAACACCATTCATAATGACATTAAAATTATTTCTTTTTATTGAAATTTCATAACCATACATGGTTAAGAAGCCTATAGAAATAATGTTCAATAAAAAAGAAGGACAAAAGTGACATTCACTAAGAACAATTATATTCGACTTGAATATAAGCTTAATAATCCCTAACGCTAGAACTAAAATTGATCTTCCATCTCCAATATTGAGAAATCTTTATCTTCTTCAAATTCTTTACTGACCTACAGATCTTGCAATGAATTATAAATATTAAAAGAACTTTCGATCTTTAATACCCAGATAGTAGAATCACAAATTAAGAAATTACAAGGTATTATCATATAATTACATTGTCCAGTAATAACTTGCTTCTTTCTCGATCTATTCGAATTCAAGGAGGTAATGTACTGAGGATAATTTCTCTTTCAGTGTCCCTGCTTCTTGCACTAGCAGCATTCCGTCTGACTCTGATCGGACTTGGGTTTCTTGATTTGATTGGGCTTGGGTACCCCAGTACTTTGCATCTTTTTTTTATTCTTTTTATTCTTTTTTCTTTTTTAAAGGATCGACATCTAGAAGAATATCCTCCGACAATATTCATCGATTTTTTATGGAGCTGGTGTTCCTTCTCAAAGTTCTGCAGTAACCCCAGCAAACTGTGGTAGTTGACCGCAGGCTTTGTCATTCGAAAATGAGTAAGAAAAAGAGGTAGAACTTGGACAGAGAGTTCAGAATGGCATCTTTCTCTAGTTGCTCATGCAGAGGAAAGTCGAGCTTGCTTAAGCACTCAATCATCTCGATCATGTATAGTACATGATCGATGACTGACGTTCCTTCCCTCATTCAAGCGTTGAAGATGGCATAACTAGTCTTATACCTCTCAATATTGTCGATGTGTCAAAGAACTCGTTCAACATTTGCAACATGTTCTGTAGCTGAGCATTCTCAAAATGATGGTTGAACTCATCATTCATTGCCGCCATCATAATACAACGAACTGTAGTTCGATCGTTGAGCCACTTCTGATAAGTATCTCTGATCGTACTACACATGTTGGAACTGGCTCCTCGAGTATCAGATCTGTCAACACATACAAGATCCGTTCATGCTCCAAGACTATTTTGAGCTTTTGATACCAGCTATCAAAATTTGGTTCTATCAATTTATCACTATCTAATAGTGATCAGAGCGACAAGCTGGTGGCCGTAACTGCAAAAAAAAAAAAAATCAAAACCTAATTAGTATATGAATTGATTAAGCTAAAGACATAGATTTTATCTAAAAGTTCTTCCACTATTTTATTCGAATTAGTAGCCTCTACCTCTAATTCAAAAAATTATACTAATTTCTTAATGGGTACTAGAATCCACATGGGCGCACACTGGCCCAAATATGGCTCGACCAACCCCTGTGCACTCATGGATAAGTTCTTAACCAATTATTTCATCAAACAATTTTTAGCATTCAATTTTGCTCTAGACACCTCTTAAGCAGGCATGTGGTGCCTCCACTGAAAGTTCTGGTTAGGTCTAACCATTAATATGCTAGAATTTAGTGCATCTGATAAATGAGTATCAGATCCGAGTATGGCTCGACCAACCTGACCATTATCAGAAAGATACAACTAAATCAACATATTATGAATGATAATTTCGATAGTCAGATGAGCACTAGGCATGTGCACCTCCAATAATCATCCAAACTATTGGACTCATTATCATCTAACTTAATGGGAGGCATGATCTAGTTATTACCATAATATTTTATTTTTAGGGACCTAACAATTTTAGAGGATTTAATTAGTTGAATTGAGAGATGAGAAAAAACTTAACCAGTTAATCTTAATCCTCCCATTGACTTCATCAAGTCGAATTAAAGAAATTAGACATAACTGATCTAGCCAACCAGTCATAAATCCTCCTACTGACTTTATCAAGTCATGAAGAAGACTCAAGACAAGTTGAACTAGGGGCACCTAAATCAGTCATATAATTTTTTAGTTAGCATGGGTCAACCCCAATCATTAAGTGATCTAATCAAAAATGATTCACTATGTTGGTTAGGTAAGTGAGATCGGTGGGAGGGATATATCATTAACTCGATATAGATTCAATCTATGCGAGTAGCTCCCAATTAATGACCATCGATCAAAGCTGCCATACTTTAGACACAACTGGTTAGTCATTTTCATTTGATCAACTTATAGACTTGAGTTCGACTACGGAGCTACGATCAAAGTCCATATTGGTCTAATCAAAGATATGAACTTGATCAACTACAACTATTGAAATTGATCAAGAGAAAAAATTGATCCAATTAGAATTAACTTTTAATTAAATTTGATCAATTACTAACATGATCCATTATCAATGATTTCTAACCCTAGGTCTAACCCAATTAAATAGATTTGACTCGAGCTAACCCATTAACCCGTAAATTATGAAATTAATATCTTAGATCTTTGATTCTCAAATCTAGATCATTTAATTCTCAATTAAGTTTTAGGCTGACATAGGTTCGGATTTCGATGTTTGAAAATAGTTTTTAATTTTATAAAAATTTTTATAATCAATTATCTAATGATCAAAATACTAATTTTAGATCTAATATATATTATTCTAGATCTAAAATAAAGTTTTAAAATTTTTTTCATTATTCATCATCATGAAAAAGATCGCGTAGCATCCCTACATGCCATAGGAGATCTCATCGAATGGGTAAATAGATTTACGAAATCTTGATTTCTCCTACGACCAGACGGCTATGAGGATCTATCTAATTAGATTACTATATTATTTAAATTTTAAATTAATTATTTAGATCTAATCTAAATAATTAAAATCAAATTTTATAAAGATCAGCATAAACTAGGACAACCTTTGCATGTAAGGGGTAAACCTTACAGTAGGATAACCTTATATCAGTTTGTGCGATCAGATCTATAATTAATTTTAGATCTAAATATTATATATCAGATCTAATCTAAATTAGATTATAGATTTAAATATATATAATATCAGATTATATATAAAAAAATTCATGTCATAAGAAACCGCGCTCTGATACCAATTGAAGAAAAATAGATAGTTCAAAGCATGTATTTTTAAAATTTTACAGTGAAAAATAAAAGATTAAATACTTTAATCTTCTAAATATATCTTTGATTAGATTTAAACTATCAATTAAGGATCTATGATATGAAAAATTTATATATAAAATTTGATATAAAATAGAAAACTGCATCGATTACATCGATACCTTGAATCTGATCTAACCATTAGATCACATCGGTTGAGTTTAGAACTCATCACTTTTTTATGGGTTGATGATCTCTACTGCTGGTAGATATGGTATGAAGCTCTCACTGATACTAAGCAGCTGCACAAATCGTTCGACCTCTACAGATCATCCACTCGAAGCCTGGATCGAATTTTCCTTCGTGGGAGTGCTAGCTCGCGTTGAAGGCTCTAAATGGCTGATTCAAGCTCCTTTCTTTGGATCTCTCAGACTTCTCTGGATCAGAAGATAAAGTTTTATAAGAAGGTGGTAGTGTGGGAGATTGAATAAGACTCACTCTTATATTTTTCTTCTCACAAAATCTAGAGTTGAAATCCTAGACTCTACATCTCATGCCCGAGAGAAAGAACATTTCCTCTATTTCTTATGCATGAAAACCCAACCCACTCTCAACTTTTTATGCTCCAACTCTCAAATTTCTCATGCCAAAAGTCACTTCTAATCTTGCACAAAATTGATCTTTTCTTAAGGGTGGCTTCTTATGGAAGATCAGGATAAGGAAAAGAAGTTTCGGTTCAATTTCAAATGTTGGTTAATTCTTATCACCAATTTAAATTAATTTTGAATTAAATTTTGAATCAAATTTTATTCTTATTTTATGAACTCAAAGAGAGGTCGATCAATATCAGATTGGTGTAAAAAATCTCACACAAAAATACTTTATGCATAAAGAAAGATGATGGCGTGAAGAGAAGAGTCCAACTCAATTTGGACTCTAGATTTTTATTCAAATTTAAATCTATTTGAACTCAAATTTAAATTAATTAATTTTTAATTCAAAAAAAATCAGATATAAATGTGAAAAAGCTTTTGGATATGAAAAAAATTTACATAAAAATTTTTTCTCATGTGAAGAATAAGAGGGCGTAGAGAAAGGAGATGCAAGGAATTTGAATTCGAATTATTTTCTCATCCAATTAGATTCTTAACCCAACCAAATTAGATTAGACCCAATTAGATCACTAAATCTAATATAATTAGATAGTATATAGTTTTGATTAAATCTTAATCAAATCAAAAATTAATCGAGCTCAAATTCTGATCAAATCAGAAATCGAACATCCTTAGCGATTAGGTCATCTCATAACCTAATCGGATTAAACTAAATTGAATCCAATTCAATTAGATTTGATCCAAATCTTAATGCTCAATCAAATTAAATTAATTAATAATCTAATTACTAATCAATTCTTCTATAATTTACCAATAATTAATGAATTAATTTATTATAATTTTTCATAGAATTAATCATCAATCAAATTGACTGTTTTACTCTAAAATGATTCTTAATCATCGATCAGCCATATGATCAATCAAAATTTTTTTTTGAATGTAATCCATAGGTTCGAACCTAAGTTGATAGTATAGGAACAATCTTTCTATACCAATCAAAGTGATCATCTAGCAATGATACCCGATATCTGGATAGGTCGAAAGATTACGAAGCATTATTCAAGAGTCTATTGACATATGGTTACCGTATAATTTATTTCTTTGACCTAAATACTCAAGATGATCTAGGATTTAACTATCAACTTTGATATGGTCATCTAAATTATGTTTTAATTTTTAAAATCCACCACATAGATTACCCCAGCTGAGGTTTTACTGAATTGAAACACACTGATACATTAACTCCTACTTATTCAGAGAGATAAATTCTATCTTGACTTATACACCGATTCTCTAGTACTTGACTGTACCCAAAAATCTTTCATCACTGAATTAAAAATTCAGATAGTCCGACACCAAAGTATAGTGAGTTGCTTCCAATCACTGTGGTGATCTCAGATCGGAGGGATATTTATACCCATATCCTTCGTGAGCTACTCTTGACAGCAAAGTGCTCAGCAGTTGGTCACGTTCAGTGAGATGTACTCCTACATCTTACTTGTATGCTATGCTAGTATCTCCACACTTCTTGGTTAAGAGGACAACCAACGTACATGGCACACAACGACCTATACTTGATATAGCTATTGTTCTAATAATAGTATATCGTTTGATCGTGAACTTAAAGTTTAAAAACTAAAGGATATATCCTCCTATATCGAATTAAATAGTCCTAAAGACTTCATCACACATAGAAGTTCAAAATAAGATGTACATAGTGATGAGAAAACTAAATAATATTTATTAATTCAATAATTCATATATAATTATAATAATAAGTTCAACCGTCAACAGACTGATGATTAGTTTTGGGACACAATTCCCAACAGAGATGATTCGAGCTGAACGCACTCTGAGAAATCATCTCAACGTATCACTTGCTTGTGCACTTTCCAACGAGAAAAGAAACTGATGAAATAAGGGGAGATCAGCATCTAGCTCGATAATATTACTTAACCACAGTCAAAGGAAAGAAACCGACTGAAGCTCTTTTCATTGATGATGGATTAGACCAAAGAGAGGAAGAAAGTCGAGGGGGATCCGCAAAGTGACTTACCTTGGTGCCCTCAACTAGGAGGACTCGACCAGAACTGTTCAGGTTGGATCTTCCTTAAGCAGCGAACTGTGAAAAAAGTTGATCAACTTTCTGAGAAAGAATGCAGATGTCTTCACCTGGTCTGCCTTAGACATGTCGGGCATCCCACCTGATGTGATTATCTACTGACTAAATATCGATGCCAAGCATAAGCTAGTGAGACAAAGGAAAAGAAGTTTCACTTTCGAGCGACAGAAGGCCATCGACGAGGTGGTCGACAAATTGCTAGCAGCCGACTTCATCCGTGAGGTGACCTATCCAGATTGACTCGTGAATATTGTGATGGTCAAGAAAGCTAATGACAAGTGGCGGATATGCATCGACTACATTGATCTGAATAAAGTTGTCCAAAGGACAGCTTTCCACTGCCCCTGATTGATCAATTGGTTAATGCTATGATGGGCCATCAGCTGCTCAGCTTCATAGATGCCTTCTCTGGCTATAATCAGATCTAGATGGCATCGAAGGATGAGGAGAAGATGGCATTCATCACCAACAAAGGCTTGTACTAGTACAAAATCATGCCTTTTGATCTAAAAAATGTCATGGCTACATATCAAAAGTTGGTCAACAAATCTTCAAGAATCAGATCGATCGTAATATGGAGGTCTATATTGACAACATGCTCATGAAGAGCAAGGAAGTCGCTCTCCATATCGACTACTTGGTAGAAGCTTTCGATGCCCTGAGGAGACATCGGATGAAATTAAATCTGACTAAGTGTGCCTTCGGTATCACATTGAAAAAGTTTTTTGATTTTATGGTGATGAAAGAAGGCATGGTGGTCAATCCCGAGAAGATCAAGATAGTTCTCGATATGAAGCCCCTGATCTCTCGATGGGATATTCAGAAGCTGGCAGGATGCATTGCATCTTTGAGCCGATTCATCTTTAAGTCTGCAAAGTAGTGCCTCTCCTTCTCCAACACCCTTAGGCAGATGAACTTCATTTAGATGGAAGAATATCAGAAGGCTTTCGACGACTTGAGGCAGTACTTGAGTTCTCCTTCACTCCTGACAAAGCCAAATACCGATGATGAAGTACTCATTTATTTTGCTGTGACTCCTGAAGCCATGAGCTCAGTACTAGTCCGAGAAGAAAATAAGGTGCAAAAATTGATCTATTACATAAGTTGGGTGCTGCATGGGATGGAAGTTAGATATCCTCAATCGAAAAGGTGGTCTTCATGATCATCACAATGACTTGGCAACTGCGACCTTATTTTCAGACCCACTTAGTAAAGATCCTGATCGATCTCCCCCTGAGGATCCTACCTCAACGACCAGACATGTTGGCGAGGATGGCCAAATGGATGGTCAAACTCAATAAATTCGATCTCCCTTATGTTTCATTATCCTCGATGAAGACATAGATACTCGCCAACTTTGTTGTTGAGTCCAGTCTGACCAAGAATAGCCAAGTCGAGGATCGCCCCTAAGAAGAAACTTCAGAGCCTGTGTGGATTCTA
Source organism: Elaeis guineensis (assembly GCF_000442705.2). Classification (NCBI taxonomy): domain Eukaryota; kingdom Viridiplantae; phylum Streptophyta; class Magnoliopsida; order Arecales; family Arecaceae; genus Elaeis; species Elaeis guineensis. The sequence goes on along the minus strand of NC_026000.2, from coordinate 118,446,261 downwards.
CATATGGATGGAGCCTCAAACGTCCAAGACTGCGGTGCGGATCTCATTTTGACCAACATCGACTGGTTGGTGATCGAGTGCACCCTTCTGTTTGGCTTCAAAGCTTCTAACAATTAAGCTGAATACGAAGCTCTAATAGTCGGACTGAAGATCGCTAAAGACTTCGATGTAAAGCGCTTAAGGGTGTTCACCGACTCGCAGCTGGTCGCCAGATAATGCTAAGAAGAATATGAGGCCTGAGATCCAATTCTCTTTAGGTACCTATAGAAACTCAGATCTCTACAAATAAATTTTGATTACTTCGAGATCTACCACATCCCCTGCTTGAAGAATGCCCGAGCTGATTTGCTATCTCGACTTGCCACATCCAGCTACGGTGAGTTAGAGAGGATCTTCATTGAGCATCTCAAAAATCCAAGCATCGACTTCGAGGAGGAAGTTCACTAGGTTCAGGTCGGTCATGAATCGAGTTGGATTGATCTGTTCGTCAAGTTTTTGATCAATGAAACCTTGTCAGTTGATCCTATCAAGGCACGTCGAATGAGAAGACTGGCAGTCTAGTATGTGATCATCAATGATCAATTCTATCGTAGGTCATCATCTTTGCCTCTGCTCAAGTACCTTCGACCCTCCGAAGCCGACTACGCTCTTCGAGAGGTGCATGAGGGCATTTGTGCTAACTACTTGGGGGGCAAATCATTGTCCTATGAGATACTGCAGCAAGAATATTATTGGCTGACCATATAGAAAGATGCTACCGACCTAGTACAGAAGTGCGATCAATGTCAGAGGTTTGTCAATGTTCAAAGACTTCCTCAAGTCAACTCACAACCATTTCGGCACCGTGACCATTCGATCAGTAGGGAGTCGATATACTCGATCCTTTCCATCTACCAGTGAACAAAGAAGGTTCATTATTGTGGCCATCGACTACTTCACCAAGTGGGTGGAGACCGAATTACTGGTGCAGATAATGGAAAGAAAAACTATCGATTTTTTATGAAAATCCATCATTTGCCGTTTTGGTCTATCCCGAGTGATCATCACCGATAACGATCGATAATTTAGTAATGCTAAATTTAAAAAGATTTGTGTAAAGTACCACATTATGCATAGATTTATCTTGATGGGCACCGACAGTCTAATGGAGAAGCCGAGGTAACCAATAGGATAATTCTACAAGACTTGAAGACAAGAATTGATCAAGTCAAAGGATGTTGGGCTGACAAACTTCCTAACATCCTGTGGTTTTACTGAATAACTCCTCGATCTCGATCGGAAAGAATCCCTTCAAACTAGCATTCGGGACGGAAGCTGTGATCCGGGTTGAAATCGATCTACCTTTGACTTGGATGGAGCACTACGATGAACAGACCAATTTGGACAAACGACGAGCTGATTTGGACTTATTCGATGAGATTCAAAGGCAAGTCCAACTGAGGATGGCTTTCTATCAGTAAAGGATAGCTCGATACTACAACTTTCGAGTCAAGCTTAAGATCTTCTAAGCCGGAGACCTAGTCCTCAAGAGAGCGAAGTCTCCAAACCAACTAAGCAAGAAAAGTTATCCCCGAATTAGGAAGGTTCCTACAAGGTTTCATGGTTCTACGATCTGGAGTATACAAGATTGAGAGCCTGGATGGCATGGAGGTTTCTCGAACCTAGAACATTGAGAATCTACGGATGTATTATTAATAGAAATGCCTTATAAATAAAAGTTTTTCTTTTCTATAATTTTGTGTTAAACAACTCTCACTCTCGGAGGCTTAACCCTCGATTGAATTAGAGGTCATCTTGGTCGGGTTCGAGGTGCGACGACGAGAACCCTTGGTCAAGAACCAAGGCCGCCTCAGCGAGATTCGAGGCATAGCAAATGGCGACACTCTGCAATGGAATGAACAATAATAAAAACCCTCTTCAAGGCCCCAAGTCACCTCGATAGTTTTTGAGGTGTAGTGCAGTCAAAATCATTGATGAGACACTAGGTCACCTCGATAAAATTTGAGATGCAACAGCAGTATTGACGAGACACGAGGTCACCTCGATAAAATTGAAGAAGAAACTCTTAAAAAGTCATCAAGAAGTCCCTCCAAAATGAGTCGGCTATGATCTCGGCGAGACTGACACTACAGGGGGTAGGTGACTTTGAATGTTCCTTCAACTCAGAAAACTCCAAATGTCAGCAACTTGATCGCTTGATAGCCGACCAATCCACATCCTCGTCAGCTGGTACCCGACGAGATGTTATTTGGCTAATATTCATTTAACGGAGCCGTGGAGTCCGACAACTGTTAGTATGCTAGCTATGGTTGAAGGGCCACTGGAGTTTAAGCTATAGTTCATGATGCAGATCCAGACGAAATCCGACGTTATTCAGCTAATACCCATTTAATGGAGCCGCAGAGTCCGAGAACTGTTAGCATGCTAGCTATGGCCAAAGGATTGCTGGAGTATAAACTACAGTTCGTGGTGCAGACCTAGACGAAACTCGATGTTATTCAGCTAATACCCGTTTAACAGAGCCATGGAGTTTGGAAACTATTAGCGTGCCAGCTATGACCGAAGGGCTGTTGGCGTATGAGCTACAGTTCACGATACAGACCCAGGTGAAAAATATTATGGTTAGTCGGCTTATCCCTGATTGACCAAGGATCAGTTGATCTAGAATGGAGTGGAGATACGGCCATGCTCTGCCTCCACTACCATATTTCAAACTTGACGAGATGCTCTACAGAATGGTGACCCATGCCCCGAAACAACAAGTCCACTGCGTGCGGCTTCCGGGGATGGTCATCAGGGAAAGCTACTCAGATCCATACATCGGTTAACTTCTTTCACCTGATGAACACTACATAATCGGACTTAGGATTTGGAGGACAAATGTTGGGGTAGGTCCTCGTCACTTAATTGACTTCCTCCAATTGACCTCGATCGGAGGCCTATCTCGATAAAAGCCGACGCCATTAGAAGAATACCAACATGGAGCTAGATTGTGGAGTTCATCATAAAGTCGGTCTCAGTGCAAAGTTGAGGTCACTAGAGGGCTGATCTCATCAGAAGATCGTTGTCCTAGAAAATCAACCTCATTGGGAGGCCGACCTTGTCTGAAAGCTGAGGTCGGTAGAAGGATGACCTCAATATCACCTAGGCATGATGATATTATCCCAGTTAAAGACTACATCGATTAATGATCGGCCTGTTTCTTCAGTGGCATCGATAAGAAACTGACATGCTTACCTATTGCGATAGCCCTGATCCGGAGATCGGGTTCTTTAGCTGCCTATAACACCTGATACTTCAGGTTGATCATCTATCAATCTAACTTTCCAACCCTACTTGATGAGCCCGAGACTGCTGGCATGCAGGGTACTCACCTCGAACTGCTTTCAATCCCTTTCATCTTGCTCCAGCTAGTGGTCGATCTGGATATCGACATCAATCAAATTGCTAGCAGTCAAGTGAGGCTGCCATGCAGTCACTTCGAGTTATATCAAGTCACATCATCCTAAGATCATACTCTAAGCAGTCTGCTCCGCACCATAATAAGACACCATAAAGTCATTAATTATTCCACATGCACGTGATAAGGCCTGTCGCTGCAACCACCGGTGCGTCAGACAAAAGGCATACTCATTGAAGGGGCCATTTAAAGATGTCCTCATGCGGCTCCGTATGATTAGACGTTATCGGAGTATATTTTGTTCTTTCATCCTTTATCCTGCTCTCTCTATAAATGAAGGTAAGAGAAGATCCCAAGAAGGTACGCACACTCTAATACTCAGGACCCTAAAACTCTGCCTCACTCATTTCTTGACCTGTTGAGCTAGAAACTGACTTGAGCGATGGAATGTCCTCACCAGAACCATATCCGATGAAGATTTTTCTTGCAGATTTTCTAGCTGTCACTAGACGCCACTGGCAAACCTTTCCATCAGTCCGAGTTGATCCTGCTTATGTTCAACGCACCAAGAGCCCTCGCTCTCATTTTGGTCCTCTCGACTGTGCCTTCTCTCGACGAGCAGTCCTTCTCCACCATTCCCTACCGTTGGCACTCAGGTGCAATGATCCGACTATCCCACTAGAGACGATCCGCAAAAATTTCTATCATGATATCATAAATAGTGCAGCAAAATAAAACCAAAACAATAAAATCCAAATAATTATAATAGTTAATAAATCCAAACTAATAAGAAATATCCAAAACTTTTGTTCTCAAGAGTATTCTTCAATCACTAATCTAAATAAGAAAATTAAAATATTTTAATAATAAACTAAGAATGCAATATTAATTCTAAGCTACATCAATAAGATCAGCTCTCAATTTGCCACACGCACCAGTAGATAATTAATGCCTTATCTAGATAACTAAAGCAATAAATTAAAAAGTTTTCTTATTAATACTAAGTACATAAGCATGGTCAGAATGGTTAAATAAGGTAAAACAGGAATATCCATATTTTTTCAAATATTTATTTTATTTTCATAAGAATAATTCAAAATATCATATTCATATTCATAAATAATTTAAAATATTATAATATAACTTAACTGCCTTTCTTATTATAACTGCATCTATTCCTTATAGCTTGGCAAGAATAATAAGCCCAGAAATAGTTAAAGTGCTTACATATAATCCTCAATATTAGGGTATCGAAGTGCTAATATATAGTCACAAAGCTAGGGCATTAAAGTACCAATGCATAACCATTTTAGTAGGGTCAAGGCTGCAAATAGGTTAGGTTAATAGATGACCCAATCTGATTTGATCGGCTAGATATGATGTTAACCTATTTTAAAAGACTTGGGGGGTTAGGTCGGATTTTAAAATTGGATCTATTCTATTTTTAGATTGGATTTGATTTTACTGAATTTGGATCTGACCTAATTCATTTTATTTCTGCATCAATTTTAGATCTTCTACTCCATGACCCAATTTGACCTGCATCTAGTATTATACCATTCGACCCATACCCATTTGAACCTCTAAGTTGTGATTTAGGCCTTCTATAAGCAACATCTTTAACACAAAGACATATTTAAAAATATTTTTATATTCAAATTTTTTTTGAGAGCAATATTATTTATTATCTATTTTTTTGTGGTTAATAGTAGTTGGCTTTGTGGTAACTAAAACGTAGTTGGCTATGTTTGATTCAAACTTAAATTAGATTTGAATTTTTTGGGTTGGAGCCAAGTTATACATAGACCTGCCCTGACCTGAATGAACTATTAGATCAAAAATGTTGGCCATAGACTTAGGCCGACCCAATCTAATCTTCTATTGGGTTGGGTGTAGCTCTAAAATTAAGGCTCGATTGATGAATCAGGTCGGGTTGGATTAAGGCCACTCATGACCTAGTTCGACTTGATATGTTTGCACCCTTAAGTAGAGTATTAAATATCAATATGTAGCCTAGACTAATAGGATATCAAAGAATCAATGAATAATTGGTAGGATATCAAAGTATCAATATATAATCTCTATTAATAGAGCATCTAAACATAGTCTTGTTGAGAGGCCAAATACAAACCATATCAAACCTCTTTTTATACAATAATGTAAGTACATTCCAATTGAGATATACACAGTCCATAAAACATCCATAAATAATATGCATAATTTTCTATGATAAAAATATTATTTCTGATTATAAATTTATTTCCATTTTTTTTCAAAACATTATTCCATAAAATTCATGAATTGAATATAAATTGATTTATGATTTATTTTTATATAAAAATTTATATTATTTAATTAAAAAAATCTAGGAAAGGTGGATCATCACTTACCTTGTGAGAATAATTAACAATTAATTCTAATTAGTATGTAGTCTTCTTCGAATCTAATATCTAAAAATTATACTTTTATCAAAATATAACCATGATGAATTCAAAAATAAAACTCTAGTCTCAACACCCCACATAGAATTAAAAACAATATTAGGGAATGTTACAATGAAACTCAAAATAATGGCAGAAAGATTTAAGAAAAGGTAAAGACAGGATAGGCCGGGTTGGTGGTGGAGTTCGGCAGCATAGGTTGGTTTGAATATAACACATACACACACACGGCCGGCTGAATCAATTTTATGAAAGCTCAAATTGAAATCGGATCAAGTTTTTTTGATTCAAGCCTTTCTCAAATTAACACCAAACCAATCTTTTTTTTTTTTTTTTTGAAAGATATAAACTGAAATGAAGAGACCAGTTCAAGTTTGGTTCGCAGTATGGCCAGTTTTTTGCACACCTCTAGTTGGTTCAATGGCCTTACGTGATAGCAGTGAGGAAAAATAAAGTCTTAGTAGCTAGGGAGTTTTAATATGAAAGTTACCCAACTATTATAGCTACAGTTACAACAAAGTTTCAAGAAAAGAAAAGTCTAGAAATCTTAGAGATCCAAAGATAAAAAATACAAACACAATCTAACCTAAATAAGCTTTCAATATGCATCTCACTTGTTAACTTCTAGTCAAGCATGAAGGGAGCATCAAGGTAGGCAAGAGGTAATCCCCTAAGGGCCCTTCCCAAGTGGGGAGGCTTTACAATAGATTTTTATTTATTTATTTATTGCATGATATTATAGATTTTTAAATTTCAAGCAATTTTATTTCTTTTTTTGAGTTCTTTTGATGTTGATCTAAGGAGATGAGCTAGGACTCAAAATCCTGCAATCTTGCTATAGGAGGATCTACATACAATAATTCCACTTAGATCACCAAAGACATTCATTGAAGCTAGAGGCTTGATGCATTCTTCTAAAACCACATCAGTAAATGCAGTCCTTGGTGCAGTTCAATGAAGCAGATGCGGTTGGATCCTTCGCATGAAAGAAGGATTCACCTTTCTTTGCACGTATCCACCATTGGATCAACAATTTTAGACAATCAACTAATTTTATTATGCATAATTGCTGTTTTAGACAATCAATTTCAAGCTTCACTTATTAATGTTATGCTCACAAATTAATCTAATTTATTAATATTATGCCATTTACGATAATTAAAATCTAAACTGCAACTTCATATGCATATAATTTTGATATAAAAAGAAAAACACATAGTTACAAGTTTATTTCTGGCATGTCTATTGATAAATCTTGGCTCTGCCTCGATTAATGGTGATTATAGTAGATGGCCATATTTAAATCTTTTATTTAGATGTGTTACATATATTGTTGATATCTAGCAAGAAATTTGAGACCCATCCGATAGGTGAAGGACACAATCTTGGGGAAGGTTGCAGCAGTTGCACTTGGGTGGCAGCTTCTTATTGTCAGAAAAACAAACATGTATATTCCCAAAAAAAACAAACTCTCGTACCATAAATCTGTATATTCTGTGTGGCGCCTCCATTCAATTAGCTTTCAAGGTTAATTGAGGCCATGCATAGCCTCAATTTCTTTACAGTGACTGTCTTTGTCAACATATTGGTTGAATTCTTTGCACCTTGAATCTTCTCAAGTGACAAACTTCCAGCTTCAAGCAATCTCCTGATGAAGTGATATCTCAGCTGTATATGCTTTGTCCTAACAAGAAACATGGATTCTTGGCAAGATGGATAGCACTCTGGCTGTCATAAAATAGTACATTGTAACTTTATTCTCTGCCTAGCTCTTTCAAAAGATTCTATAGCCAAATCATCTCTTTGCTAGCTTTTGTAATAGCAATATACTCTACCTCGATTGTAGAAAGAGCAATAATTTTTTATACCTATGAAACCCAGTTCACTACTATCCTCTAATAGTGTAAACATACCTAGTAGTACTTCTTCTTGTGTCAACATTACCACTGAAATAACATCTACAAAATCTTATAGTGTTTGACTGCCCCTCTTGAAATATAAGCCCATATTCTTGGTACCTTTCCAGTATCTTAGGATCCCAATGTTGTTTATCTGGATTTGCTATGTATTACTCACACTCCTACTGCATATACAATATTGGGTCTAGTGCACACCATTGCATATATTAAGTTGCCTACAGCTGAAGGATAAGGAACCTTTGACATTCTCTTTAGCTCATCATCATTCTTAAGTGATTGCTCTTAGAAAGTTTAAAGGACCAGCCAAAGGTGTCTTCACAGGTTTTGCACCCATATATTAAACATGATTAGCACATTTTCAATATAACTAGCTTGAGAAAGCTTCAATGTTTCAGCCACCATATCTCTTTCAATCCTCAACCTAAGTATTTATTTTGCTGTATCCATATTTTTCATTGAAATTCTCTTGACAGCTCCTTTTATCTTTCAATGTCTTGCATGTTCGATCAACTATAAGCATGTCATCAACATATAAGAGCAAGATAATAAAACTGTCAATAAACATCTTGAAATAGCAGCAATGATCTTCATGACACCTTGCAAAATCATTGTTAGACATGAATCCATCAAAATTTTTGTACCACAGTCTAGGGGCTTGTTTTAGGCCATACAAGCTCCTTTTCAGCTTACATACAAGATTTTCTTTATCAAAAACTATAAAACCAATAGATTGCTGCATATAGATATCCTCATCCACCTCATCATGGAGAAAGGCAGTCATGACATACAACTGTTCTGAGTATAAATTTTCAACTACACTATATTTAGATTTACTCTAATCGTTAGGTGCTTAATAATAGGAGAAAAGATTTCAGTATAGTCAATATTTTCTTTTCATTGGAAGCCTTTCACAATCAGTTTTGTCTTGTATCTCTTGCTACTATCATGTTCCTCTTTAATTTTGTAAACCATTTGTTATGTAATACTTTTTTGCCTTATGATAGTGGATTGAGCTCCTAAGTCTGATTTTTCTTCAAGGATTGCATATCATCCTTCATGGCTAGCTCTTACTTCACCGAATCTTCACTCTGCATTGCTTCTTCATAGCATTCAAATTTTCCAACATCAGTCAACAGTAGATAGTGCAAAAAGGGTAAATACCTTTCAGGTGGTCTCAAGATTCTTAGGGATCTCCTCAGCTGAAGTATGCTTGGTTGAGATTGTGCCGTAACATTTTCAAAATTTTTTTGAACCCTCTTAGCAACATCTTCCTCTATGATCTCTTCCAACTCAACTTGCTCGTTCTCCTTGATCAGCTTCCTGCACTATCAAAACTAGAAACATTCTTGTCCTTATAAAGAACTCTTTCATTGAATATTACATCCTTGCTTCTGATGACTTTCTTGTCCTGCTCATCCCAGAACTTGTAACGAACTTATCAGTACCATATCCAATGAAGAAACACTTCTCGAACTTTGCATCTAGGTTGTCTTTTTTTTTTTTTTGCATTGATGTGCACATATGAGACACAACCGGAAACCTTCAAGTGTGACAAATTCAATGCTTTTCCTATCCATTCTTCTTTGGGCAACCTGCAGCCTAAAGGGACTAATGGACCTCTATTTATCAAGTAGGCTATGGTGTTCACTACCTCAGCCCAAAGCATCTTGGGCAAATCAGCATGAATCCTCATGCTATTAGTTCTCTCGTTCAAAGTTCTATTCATACATTCAGCCACACCATTTTGCTAAAGTATACTAAAAATTATCTTCTCCATTCTAATTCCATTCACATGCAAAACTCCTTGAATTTAGTACTATGATACTCACCATCATTATCAAATCTCATATATTTTATCTTTGTACTAGACTTACTCTCCATAAGCTTTTTCACTTCTTAAAAGTTGCAAACACATCAGATTTATTTTTCAAGTAGTAAATCTATACCTTTCTGGTGGAATCATCCATGAAAGTGATATAATAGTGCAAGCCTCCAAGAGATACAACGAAGGACCCCACACATCTGTGTGCATAAGCTCTAGCTTTCTTGCCTTTGGTACTCTTCTAACCTTTGACAAACTGATTTTCTTTTGCTTCTCAAATATCAATCCTCATAAAGACCAATATCAACAGATTTCAAACCAACTAGCTTATCATTCTTCAGCATCACCTTCACCCCTTTCTCACTCATATGTCCTAGTCTGCAGTGCCAAAGATTTGTGTCTGTCTTTGTTTAGCCAATGCCACCACATCTTTGATGTTGCTGGTCATGTAGAGAGTACCTATCTTATTCCTTCGTGCCATCACTATAGCACCTTTGGTGATTTTTCACGAGCCACCTACAAAGGTAGTGACATACCCTTTACTTTCTAGCTGCCCAACAGAGATTAAATTTCTCTTCAAGCCTGAAATATGTCTGACATTTTTCAACTTCCACATAGACCTATTTAGCACTTTGATATGAACATCATCCTTCTCCACAATGTTCAGAGGTTCATCATGAGCTAGATAAACCTAGTTAAAATTTCTAGTAATGTAATTCAACATACAGTCCTTTCGTGAGGTAGAATGAAAGGAGGCTCCGGAGTCTAAAATTCATGACTCCATGGGATGTCCACACTGAGAATCAGGACATCATTGGCTTCTTCTGTAGTTGCATTCATGGATTCCTCATTGTGGCCTTTGTTTTGATTCTTCTTTCTGAACCTAAATTCTTCCTAGTGTAACCCTTCTTGCCACAATGCCAATAGCCATCGTCTTTCGGTCTTGACTGACTTCTCTTTTTGGACTTGGATTTGTCACGGCTTTCACTGCACTGCATAGTTCTTCCTTTGCCTTCATATGTGTTCAAGACAGAGCCAGAGTTCTCACTAGACTCTCTTCTTCTGATGTCTTCACTGGGAATCAAATTTTGGACCTCTTTAAACTTTAACTTATTTGAGCCACAAGAACTACTTACAGCAATCACAGTAGCACCCCAGCTCTCAGGCAAAGAAGATAGAAGAATCAAGATACGAACTTCATCTTCAAAACTGATCTCTACATACTAGTAATCAAATTAAACTCATTGATATAATCTATGATAGAGGCATCCTCATTCATCTTCAAATTAAACATTTGGCACATCAAATATATCTTGTTGGAGGCCGAGGGCTTTTCATACATGTTTGATAGCATCTTCATTAAATCTGCTATTGTCTTCTCCTCCAGGATGTTGAAAACAACGTTTTTGGCCAGCATCAATTGAAGGACCCTAATGCTTGGTGATCTAATAAATCACAATCTACTTATGACATTTCTTCTGATTTTTTACCTTCAAGAGGTAGATGAAGCTTCTTTTGATACAGATAGTCTTCGATCTATATCTTTTAGAAACCAAAATCTTTGCCATTGAACTTGTTGATTTTCACCTTCCCTTCTTCTACCGCCATTGCTCCCACTCTTCTCCTTGAACCTTGCTTTGATACTAGTTGTTAGGAACTAGGGCTCGGCCCTACGCATAGCGAGATGCAAAGAATAGTGGGAGGAAGAAGGAAGGAACAATAAATCACACACACACAAGAATACACAGGAATTTATGTGGTTCAGAGTCTCTTGCTTCTACGTCCATGATCGTATAGAAAATTTTTACTATATAATTAGAGAGTTTATAGGAGTATAAGAGATTGAAAGAAACTCACTCTCACACGCCTTCTCTTTTGCACAGCACAACCGCTAGCTCTCTCCTCTCTTTTGGATGCGATGCTCTCATACATTTGAATACCCAATGATTATCTATTTATACCAGGAATTAGGATTAACAACTGATAGGATGTTTTTAGATTTGCCCTCCATTCCAATGAGATAAGAAAGGAGAATCATAGCCATCCACACCGTGCATCCTTTATCATTTGTTCGGTGGGGTTCAACCCCTCCTAGTCCTTCTCGAAAAGGGGGTGCTGCCCCCCTTGACCCCTTGCCACTGGCCGCGCAGTGGGATCCATGATTACCAACCATAGTGCATAAATAGGACTCCGATCAAGAGGATGGATCAGGCTCTACTATCGCAAAAATATTTTGTCGTATTAAGCAACAAAAATGAAAAGAAATAAATGGGTTAGTCTCTACACTTATAGTCAGTCCATACATACAAATATATACACTGTCAAGAGAAGGGACGACTACCAAATGGTAGAAGAAGCATTGCAACTGAGAGTTTGGTGCATGCCATGTCTTCTGAGCTTCTTTCAAGGTATGGGAGATATGGAGGTATGGCAGGCATTTAAAGAGCAGGGCCGGAATGAATTCATGGTCCTATTTCTAATATGAATGGATGGTTTGTCATGCGTGAGGCTTAAAACATTTGATCATTTGAAAATCTAGTGTAGGACAAAGATGGCCTAGAAAGAGGAGTGCATTATATGCAGATTAGAATTTAGTATTTTGACCTTATAGATATATCATGGAAAACTACAATATTGTGTTAGACTATCTTTAGAAAGAAAAAAAAAACTTCTTTCTTCTCGGGCTGGAGCAGCTATAGTGGACTTCTAAGGATATTTGACGTTTGAATTATCACTTTGACTATCCATAGAAAATTCTAAAATTATCTATATGGGTTCTGTTACATTTAAATTTGGGACATAACATGATGATGCTATCAAAGAGCGCAGCCTACGATAACACAAGGCAAACATTCATTATCTTAAATAGAATAAAAGATGTATCATAAATAAAAAATGATAAAAAGATTCAATTCAAATCATTAATTAAATTAAGATTGATCTAGAGCATCTAAATCCAAAATCAAATATCAAATCCATATCTTAAAATTTATAAATAGTTAAGTACAAGTCTATGATCATCCAATAAATTAAGTTTGAGTTACAAAATTTTCAAGCTTACTATGTAGACCCTCAAATCTAGATCTTCCGTTATTCCTCATCTGATTTTTTTATAAAAAAAAAAAAAAGAGATATGAGCTACATTAGCTCAGTAAGTAAAACCTACGCTTGCTTACTGGACCAAGCATAAATTTTTCCTATGATAATAGTATTAATAAAATAACAGATAATATAAAATAAAGTATTTTATAGGACATATAATAAAATAAGTTATAAAATCAATCATGTATGCATAAAATCATAAACATTTCGTTATCATAATTTATACAATATCTCCGGTAAATATTAGTGAATAAACATTAGTGCCGAAAATTGTGCCTATGATCCAAACCACCAGACATGCTTTCGCCAAATCAATAATTTTGAGAACAATATTTTGCTCTCAGGTTCTCTGTTTTACAAACAAAAAGCAGGTCCCGAGCTTCAGCCAATGGAGATTTAAAAGAAAAAGAAAGCTTTTTACATAAGGTCACAAAGACTACATAATAGACGATGATGCATCCAGAATCCGGTGAGGTAGTTGTAGAACGTAGCCAAGTGAATCTGAATTACTTCCATACATATAACTTAAATTGATATCCTCCCCAAGCTTTTGAAGGGCATCTCAAGAGCATGACAACTGAGTCCCATCCGAGAGGTGAAGTGTGCAGTCTTTGGGAGTAAGGCAGCAGTTGCACGTGGCTGGCAGCTTCTTATCACCAGAAGATGTGCAGGTGACATACTTAACATCAAGGCAATACAGAGGGCAGGCCATGACTCCTCCGGTGCTGCTTTGCAACTCGGCGAACAAAACCATGCCTTTTAGCATCAAACACCAAGAACGTAAAGAAAATAAACTGATTAGTTTCTTGCCAGTCCATGTATTAGAATAGACATACCACCCACATATGAGAAGAGAGTAATACCAGAAAGTAGGAGAAGCATCATAACCGAGAGTTTGGTGCAGGCCATCTCTTCTAAGCTTGTTTTGAGATCTGGAGGATGGAGGTCTAGCTGGTATTTATAAGCCTGATATGAACTTACGTTCTTATTTCCAACACCGATGGATGATTAATTTGCTATGTCTAAGGCACAAAAAAGTTTGACAATATATCATGGAAATTCGGTGATGGATAGTGATGGCTAAGATAAGGCGTAAAATTTCCTCAATGAGATAAGTGGTGGAGTTTTCCACCATTTGCTTAAGAGAGAGAGAAAAAAAAGAAGAAGGATAAAGCCAATGCATAAACAAATTTTACGTTTAAAGAGACATGAATTTAGTGACTGCATTATATATGATTTCATGATCGATTCTGGTATTATCTTAGATTATCTTTAGAAAGCAAAATCAATATTTTCTTCATTCTTCTTTGACTGCAGCAGCTATAATGGACTTTGGTGGAGGGTTGACACTGTTGTATGATTTCATGTTGGATTCCGGTATCATCTCAGATGACTTCTGGAAAGCAAAATCAACCTTTTCTTTGCTCTTCTTTGACCACAGTGGTTATAGTGGACTTTCATGGAGGATTATAAGTCTCGGGACCAAATCATGATTCAGAGATCTGGCAGCTGCTGCATACTCATGGGATTCTTTCCCATAAGTATGCAAGATTTCTATCACGATATCATAAATAATGCAGCAAAATAAAACCAAAACAACTAAAATCTAAATAATTATAATAATCAATAAATCCAAACTAATAAGAAATATCCAAAATTTTTGTTCTCAGGAGTCTGACATCAACTATTTTTCAATCACTAATCAAAATAAAAAATTTATAAAGTATTTCTAATAATAAACTAAGAATGCAATATTAATTCTAAGCTACATCAATAAGATCAGCTCTCACTTTCTATCACATGCACGTAGCAGTGCTAACAACATCTAAGAACTTGTAATGAGAGGAAAGTCCAAATGATAAACTCAACAACCCAATAAATAATTAATGCCTTATCTAGATAATTAAAGCAATAAATTTAAAAGTTTTCTTATTAATACTAAGTAATAAGCATAGTATGTTTAAATAAGGCAACATAGGCATATCCATAATTTTTCAAATATTCAACTCATATTTATAAGAATAATTCAAACTATTATGTCCATATTCATATTCATACTCTCTAGAATAATTTATAAAATCTTATAATATAACTTAACTGCCTTTCTGAATATAACCGCACAATTCCTAAGCTCAGTAACAGTCAAAGTGCTAATGTATAACTCTTAATGTTAGGATATCGAACTGCTAATGCATAGTCATAAAGCTAGGGCACCTAAGTACCAATGCATAACCTTTTTAGTAGGGTTAAGGCTACAAATAGATTAGGTTTACCTATGACCCGATCGAACCCAATCCGCTTAGACTTGTTCCTATCCATTTTAAAGGACTTGTAGGGCCAGGTCAGAGTCTAAAATTGGATCCATTCCATTTTTGAGTCGGGTCTAGATTTATTGAATTCAGATTTGACCTAACCTTATTTGATTTTTGGGTCAATTTTGGATCTTTTACTTCATGACCCAATCCGACCTGAACCTAGTATTATACCATTTGGACCCATATCCATTTGAACATCTAAGTTGTGATTTAGGACTTATATAAGCAATATCTTTAACATAAAGATATATTTAAAAATATTTTTATATCCTAATTTATTTTGAGAGTAATATTATTTATTATCTATTTTATATAGTTAATAGTAGTTGACTATATGATAATTAAAATATAGTTATCTATATTTGACCCAAACTCGAATGAGACCTGAATTTTTTGGGTTGGCCAAGTTATATATGGATGCAATTTCACCTAAATGACCCATTAGGTCAAGAATTTTGGTTGTGGACTCAGCTTGACCTGACCCAATCTTCTATTGGGTTAGGTCTGCGTCCAACATTAGGACTCGATTGAGAAATCGGGTCGGATTGGGGTCAATCATGATCCATGTTCAACCCAACCTATTTGCACCTCTAAGTATGGTATCGAAATGTCAATATGTAGTTTCTATTGGTAGGATATCAAAGTATCAATGGATAATTGGTAGGATATCAAAATGCCAACATATGACTTCCATTAGCAGAGCATTGAAATAATCTTGTTGAGAGTCCAAATCTAAACCATATCAAAGCTCTTTTTATATGCTATAATATAAGTCATGTTCCAATTGAAATATACACCATTACAACAAAAATGACTATTAGTGGTATTTTTAAATGCCACTATAGGCCAGAAAGAATGCCACAAATATCTTTACTGATATTTTTATGATATTTTTTTATGTACCATCTTAAGATTATATCGGTAATTAACTATCGATATTTTTAGCAAAATATTGATAAAAATTTTTGTTTTAACGTCATATGTAAGTGCCTTTAAAATATAAATCCCAGTATTTTTTATATATCAATAAAAATTATCAAAAAATAAATTATATATACTAGAATTAGGACAAAAGGAGGATTCAAACCAATGATAAGCTCTTAACCACCAACCTATAACTTATATTATTAATATATATATATAGTTTATTTAATTTATTAACATACATTCATGTTATTAAATAAGTAATACTGAGAATATATATATATATAGTAATAATATATTTTATGAGATCGGTACGATTAAATCAAGCCCTATATAAAAATTATTAATTTAAGATTTAGTAGTAATTTTTTAAAATCATATAAATTATGGTATTATTTACCGACATATTAGTTAAATACCATAATCGTAGTTCTAGTTTCCCACACTTCAAATAATATGCCATAAAATATAAATTTATAACGACATTTATAATAAAGTGTCACTAATAAAAAAATATTTTTTAAAAGATTATGGTATTTTTACTAAAATACAGCAAAAAAAAGATTTTAGTAGCATATAATAAGAAATGCAACAAGCAATTTGCCACCAAAACTCATTTTTATTGTAGTGCACATTCTATAAAACATCCATAAATAATATGCATAATTTTCTATAATAAATTATTATTTATGATTACAAATTTATTTTCATTTTTTTCAAAACATAATTTCATAGAATCCATAAATTGAATATAAATTGATTTATGATTTATTTTTATATCAAAAATTTATATTAATTAATCAAAAAGTCTAGAAAAGATGGATTATTACTTACCTCGCAAGAATAATTAACAATTAAATCTAACTAATTATATAAGTCTCCTTCAAACCTAATATCTAAGAATTATACTTTTATCAAAATATAACCATGATGAATTTGAAAATAAAACTCAAGTCTTGACACCCCACATAATTAAAATCAATAATTAGAGAATGTTTGAATGAAACTCAATATAATGGCAGAAAAATACAAGAAAAGGTATAAAAAGGATAGGCCAGGTTGGTGGTGGAGTTTGACTGCATAGGTCAGTTTGAATAATATATATTTATATATATACACACATATGAGTTAGGTCGGTTGAATCAATTTTATGAAAGCTCAAATTGAAATTGAACTGAATTTTTTTGATTCAAGCCTTTCTTAAATTAACAGCAAACCAAATTAAAAAAAAAGGATATAAATTGAAACAAAGAGACTGATTCAAGTCGGGTTTGCAATATGGCTAGTTTTCTGCACACCTATAGTAGTCTGATGGTCTTATGTGATAGCAGCGAGGAAAGTTAAAGATTTAGTAGCGAGAGAGTTTTAATATGACAGTTACCTAACTATTATAGTTACAGTTACAATAAAGTTTCAAGAAAAGAAAAGTCTAGAAATCTTAAGAGTTCCAATGACAAAAAAATACAAACACAAATCTAACTTAAATAAGCTTTTAATATGCATTTCACAACTTCTAGTCAAGCTTGAAGGGAGCATCAAGGTAGGCCTTCTCAAGTGGAGAGGCTCTACAATAAAGTTTTATTTATTTATTGCATGTTATTATAGATTTTTAAATTTCAAGCAATTTTTTTTCTTTTTTTTTTTACTTGTTTTAATGTTGATCCAAGGAGACGAGCTAGGACTCAAAATCCTCCAATCTTACTCTCTCATGATCTATATGTTGGAATTCAAGGTTTGGAGCATGCATGTGTATTTCAAAATTTTATTTTCTAAACACCGCAGTAGAATACAAGATTAAAATATTTTTAATCTGAATTATGTATGTATAAAAATATAAAATCATAAGGATCTAGTTTAAGTACTGAATTGGCATATGTTGAAATTCAGATTATGATCACTTCACGTACTTGTTTTGTAATTTTTTTCTTCGAATCTGGATCTGAAAGAGAAGAGATTTTTTTTTAGCCGTACAAGTATCCGGTCTCTCGGATATCTACTCGAGATCAGTCTGGAACAGTCCTCTAGAAATTAAATTTTTTCTCTAAAAAAATTCAGCCTGCTGAATCTGAACGAAGCTTGGATCGCGATCAATGCTTGATCTCTTTTCTTGATCTTCTTCTTCTCTTCTTCTCTAGTCTTTCTCTCTTGCTATATGCTGCTGCTACAACCTTGAAACCAACAAGGAAGAGGATGCCCAACACCTTGGGCGTGGGAGACTTGGGACGTCCCAAAGGTTGGGGCGTGTGGGATGCCCAAGGGGAGAGAGAAAAGGAGAGGAAGAGAGGGCATAGGGAGACCTTCTAGGTGTGAGGGGCTGCTGGTGTGGATGCCTTAGAGATCTTAGAGAAGGTCCCTTCAAATAGGCATGAGGATTGAATCCTATTCAATCTCATAATATAAGTCCTACTTGCATTAGGTTTCCTAATAACTTAAGTTCTTCAACTTACATTAGGAATTCTATTAGGCGCAAACTCTTGGAGCCCTTGCATCCATTATTTCACACCCTCTTTTGCACCCAAGGGACACCCCATATCAGATTAATAAGCCCTTTAATCATAGGACACACCCAATTTGATCAAATCAAGGTGGTGTCCCATAATAACTATCAAGAAAAATTAATTAGAAACTTGCACCCTAATTTAATTGATCTATAACTTTAGACACCTAATAATTGAAGTCTCATGAATCTAATTCATATAGATTATTAGCAGGTAATTAAGTTTGAATTATCTTATCAAATAAAAAATTCAAACAGAAAGAGGAATTGGATCCAACCATGTGCTAGCAAGGTTATCTTGAATCCAATCGGGTTTCTCTAAACCTAATTGACACTTCATAAGCTCAATTGCTTATTTTAAACCTAATCTCTTTGTTGTGTGACTTCATAGATTCAATTCTATTTGATAGTGAGATATACAATGATCTCTATCAAAGTATCATTGAAACTCTTTTCAATGTGTCAGAATAATTTCACTCTAACTCATCAAGAATTGTCGATCCAGAACAATCCTAGTGAGCTTTCACAATCCATCAATGACACCTAGCAGTATGTAGTGGCAATCTAGTATAATTAAAATAAACTTCTAGGTGTAGTTAACGTGTGATTCAGTCCCTCTATTTTGAGTTCCAACTAGATGGCAGGTCATGGATAAATCATCAAACCTCATCATCAGTTATATGATAGATTCGATTAGCTTAAGTTTAGTTATGATTTTTATGAAATCTCTCTTCTATCAATCACACTACTATGGCACAGATTCTCAAACTTAGCTTCTCAAATCTCATAGGACTATTTTTTTCTACCAAAGTCGATAGATCCTATTTTGATGTGCACCCTACCCCTACAGTGGACCAACTGTTGCCAACATCCACTACAAGGGCTCATTAAGATCTATATTTATGTATCAGTCAAACTTCAGCAGTCTCATTGCAAATAGTAGTATAATCTCAGATCAAAGGATCATTCACATAACTACAGTATTGAGATGATCACTGACCATTGAGTAGAAATTCAAGTGATCTTTCGTATGGTCACACTCAGTACTATTTATTCTCTAACAACTATCCATACTCATCACTCAGTGTCTCTATACTGTAGATCAGAGACTCATTTATCTCGAAAGAAGTGATCTGTGCACCAGTCTATCTAGAATGATCACTGTCTTCATGATAGTTCTATGATCGAGAGCATTTAGGAATTAAATATATATCTTTAATTTTTAATATTTTGAGAATATATATCAAAAATTAATTCTATGGATGATTCAAGGACACATCACACTTGAATGAAAAATAAATTTATTCTTTTATTGATTAAATCAATGTACTAAGTACAAAATTATGTCTTAAGTTATTACAATGTGTTAGCTATATTGATTTCTAGGACATATATCTAACAATCTCCACTTGGACTAAAGTCAATTGGCCACAAATTTAAGTCCCATCTTCTCAAGGTAGACTTTCATTTTCGGTTGGCCCAACTACTTAGTCAGTGGATCTGTCACATTGTCTGTGAAGTCTACTCTTCGCATCTTGACATGTTTCTTTTTGAGATAGTCACGTATGATATGATATCGCCGCTTGATATGCTTCGATCTCTGATGAGACCTCGACTCCTTAGCAAGTGCTATGGCTCCATTGTTGTCGCAGTAGAGTGGTATGTCATCTGATGTCATAACTCCAAATTTCATGATGAACTTCTTGAATCAGAAGCCTTTACAGCATTTGAAGCAGCGACATACTCAACCTCCGTGGTTGAATCTGCTACGATGTGTTGTTTAGAACTCTTTCAGCTGACCGCACCACTATTGCAAACGAACACATATCCTAACGTAGACTTTCTATCATCAGGATCAGACATGAAGTCTGAGTCAGTGTACCCCTCGACTCATAACTCAGAATCTCCTCCAAAGATCAAGAATAAATTTTTAGTCCTTCTCAAGTACTTAAGGATATTTTTCATAGCTATCCAGTGCTTCTCATCTGGATTCGACTGATATCTGCTCGTGACACTCATAGTAAGGACAATATCAGGTCGAGTACATAGCATGGCATACATGAGGCTCCCTATGGTCAAGACGTAAGAAATCCTACTCATGCGCTGCACCTCCTTAGATATGGTCGGACACATCATCTTGGAGAGACTAATACCATGCCTAAGAGATAAAAGATCTCTTTTAGAATTTTTCATGCTAAACCTCTTCAGCACTTTCTCTATGTACAGCTTTTATGACAGGTCTAGCATCCGTTTAGATCTATCTCTATAGACATTTATTCCGAGAATATAAGATGCTTCCCTAAATCTTTCATGAAGAATTCCTTGGACAATCATCTTTTGACTGTGGTCAGCATGGGAATATCATTCCCAGTAAGAAGAATGTCATCCACGTACAGTATGAAGAATATTATCGCACTCTCTCTGATCTTTTTATATACACATGGTTCCTCTTCATTTTTGATAAAATCAAACGATTTGATTGCCTCATCAAAATGATGGTTCTAACTTTAAGAAGCTTGCTTTAATCCATATATAGATCTTTACAGCTTACAAACTCTGTGATCACCATCACCAAATGTGAAACTCATAGGCTACTCCATATAGATATCTTCCTCAAGATATCCATTCAGAAAAGCAGTTTTTACATCTATCTGTCAGATTTTATAATCATAGTAAGCTGCAACAACAAGCAGAGTGCGGATGGATTTCAGTATGACTATGGATGAAAAGATTTTTTGATAATCAATGCTCTCGCATTGACTATAATCTTTAGCCACAAGCCTAGCTTTATTGATCTCTACCTTACCATTGGTACCTATCTTTCTTTTGTAGATCCATTTACACCCAATGGGTACAATACCCTCTGGTGGATCCACTAAGGTCCAGACTTGGTTCGAGTGCATCGTATCAATTTCTGACTTTATAGCATCTAACCATTTTTTGAAATCGATGTCAGACATCATCTCGTCAAAGGTATTAAGATCATCACCATGACCCTTATCTCTTATGAGAAATATTTTCTTTACTTCCTCCGTAAGCATATCTATGTACCTTTCAGGAGGTTGGAAGATCTGCTAGATCTATGAGGTGGTTGAGGAATATCTACTATTGGCTTATGGACAACGGATTTTTGAGGATCTATAGCTCTTGGCTCTTCAGGGACCTTCTCTTCGAGCTCAACTAACCTCCCACTGCCATCATCCTGGATAAACTATTTTTTTAGAAATACGGTATTTCAACTTACAATCGCATTATGATCTAATAAAAAGTAGAAGTAATATCCTATGGATTCTTTGGGATACCCTATAAAGCGAGCTATAATAGATCTATCTTCTAACTTATCCACCATCTGTCTCTTGACATAGACCGGACATCCTCAAGTCTTAAGATAACTTAGACTCGACTTCTTACTGAACCATATCTCATACGGTGTAGTAGGAATGGACTTTGATGGAATCCTATTCAACAGGTGAATTGCGGTTAACAAGGCATGTCCCCAAAGATATAAGGGTAGATCAGTGAAGCTCATCATGGATCTGATCATATCCAATAGGGTCCTGTTTCTTCTTTCGGATATCCCGTTGAGCTGAGGTATTGTAGGAGGCATCCATTGAAAGATTATACCATTGTGCTTAAGATATCTCAAAAAATTTTGACTAAGATATTCATCTCTTTGATCAGATCGAAGAACCTTAATGGGTTTGCTTATTTATTTTTCTACTTCATGTCTGAAATCTTTGAATCTTTCAAAGGCCTTAGACTTGTGTTTCATCAGATATACATATCCATACCTAGATAGATCATTGGTTAAGATAATGAAGTAGGTATAACCATCCTTGGCCTACACATCAAATGGCCCACACACGTCGGTGTGTACTAGGGAAAGTAATTCAGTGGCCCTCTCTCCATATCCTACAAAGGGTAACTTGATCATTTTTTCTCGAAGGCAAGACTCACAAGTCAGATACAACTTTGGGTTAAGAGAGCTAAGGATCTCATCTTTTTTCAGTCTGTTTATCCTGTCCTCTCTAATATGCCCTAGTCTATGGTGCCACAAGTATTTCTGATTAATTTTATCTCTGGGTCTCTTTTGACCTACGCATTCACTATTTGCTCATTTAGGTTCACATTCATATCAACATGCAAGTAATAAAGACTATCGATTAAAAGATCTCATGCAATCAATTTATTTCATAAATAAATAAAATAAAATTTTTATTAAAATTAATTTCAAAACCTTCCTGTGCTAGTATAGACATGAAAATCAAATTCTGACTAGCTATAGAAATATAATAACAGTCCTTTAAATCTAATCTAACACCAGACGGTAATTGAAGAGGATAAGTGTCAATGACCTCTGCAGCAATCTTTGCTCCATTATCGATCCGAAAGATTATATCACCTTCCCTCAACCTCCTACTTTCTATCAGACCCTGCATTGAGTACATATATGAGCACTCGAGCCAGAGTCTAATATCCAACTAGAAATAGAAGAAATCGTAAGGTTAGATTCAATTACGAGCATACCTTCGGAAGATTTATCATCATTTTTGATCTTTAGGCTCTTTAGTATTTGGAATAATTCCTCCTCCAGTGGCTTTTAGCATGACAGTGAAAATATTTTCTCTTTGCTTCGGCCTTACTAGGAACTTTCTTCTTTGGCTTGCTCCAGTGGCTTTTGCTTTCTTCTTTTCAGTAGACTTTTTCTTGAAAGAAGTCTGCTCCACAGCGAGAACAGTATTTTTTGAACTCTTCAAGGTTCTCTCCGGAGTGATCAACATGTTGATCAGTTCGGATATAGTGCAATCGAGCTTGTTCATATGAAAATTTATAATAAATTGACTATATGAACTTGTAAGGGATTGAAAGATCAGATCCATCTGTAATTCTTTTTGTATTTCTAGCCTAAGCTTCGCAAGCTCCTCAATATTCTTAATCACTGTCATACAGTGCTCATGGACTGACTATCCTTCATGCATCTTCAGATTGAAAAGTCTTTTGATACCTCAAACCGTGCTGTACGGCTCTGCTCACCATACAACTCATGCAGGTGAGTGATCATAGTCTTGACAGTAGGCATATGCTTATGCTAGCTTTGCAACTCGTTTGACATAGAAGCCAGCACATAACACTTAACTCGACTGTCTTCATCCGTCCACTTCTCAAAAGTAATCCTTTGCTCAACAGTAGGACAGTTTGGTAGCACTATAGATTTCTGATCGACTACGTGATCTAATTTTTTAGAGATTAGGATAATCCTGAAGTTTCTGAACCAGTCTTTATAATTGGTACCAGTCAAATGATTGATTTTAAAGATGTGGGCTAGAGGGTTTGAGGTTGATATTTTTAACTGCTAGAGTACAGATTCAAGTTATATTTTTATACTTAATGGTTATATTTGCTTCTAGAGACTTTAAGATCCAAACAATGACTCCATTAATTTATTGGATCCCTCCATTCTCCGGGAAGAAAATGAAAACTCTAATACGACAAAAGATTTTTAGTGGGTGCTGTGGTCCCATCGATGATATGCACCTCACCTAACAGTTATTGGTAACATGCACATCAATGCGTAGGCATCTCTTTGCTCAGATGCTTCACTAAGCATGTTACAGCGACTTGGTCTCTAAGTCATATGGGCTCACGTAACAGTTATTGCCTACACTTCTTTGTTAAGCCCGACCCACTGTTCACAAGCAGATGCAAGACCGTCATTGGGTCCCTCACCTAATAGTTATTGGGCCCAATCCTATATTTATCTTGGAGCAACTCTTTACTAATAGAGTGATTACGTGTTCTCGATTTAATTGAACTACTGTGACCAGTCGAGAACAATCAAGACTGGTAGCATGCCCGCACATTTACAACGGTGGAAGACCTATGGACTTAATATTCATAGGGAGATTTGTTAGATGTGTGCCCTAGATGCCAGATTGGCTGACACATTCCTGTACAGATCTAAGGATAAATTTATAATTTTGACTATAAATAAATAAAAGGGTTATTCTTCTATCACATTGTGTATATTGTGTCTGTGATACATCTTTTGAGTTAGTAGGAATGTCAATTCATATTTTCAAGAGTTAAAATTTAAGACATGAATTTACATAACTAACTCATAAATAGCTCCTGACCATATGATCATCACGAGGATGGTGATCGATCCGAAAAGTTGGTGTACGATCGCTTTCTTAGGATAGATGTGTTTTGAGTCTACGGTGTGGAGACACCGACGTGAGAGTATAGGTATTCATTGAGAATGAGAGTACTGAGCATGACCACTTCGAGCAGTCATAAAGAAGTCTACCTTCTCGTCGATGACTAGCTCGATGCTGCAGTTGTGTGTCTAGTTATTTGACCTGAGGTGCATCGACAGTTCACCTTGAGTGTGTTATAGTTTGACTACACCATAACTCGGTCTCCTAGCCATTCAGAACCCTGAGGTGTATATTGGCTGTAGCATATTCATTGTAGGAACTAGGTCGCATCAAGATGGGATCTATTAACCTCGATAGATGAGAGGAGTAGTCCTATGATAATTGAAAGATCAAGTCCTTAAGTCCATGGCCATGGCAGAGTGAAATAATGAAAAAAGAGTTTTCTATTGGGGTTTCACATCGGACTCAAATCGATCGATTAACTCATATGACTGATGTTGGGTTTGACGAGTTCACCTTAATCCTAATTCAGTCGGGACTCATGATAGAGGAACTCAATCACACAGGTAGCTGCACCGAGAGGTTCGTCTTCAGTTCTGATGGGTTGCCACCACATACTGCTAGGTGTCACTGATGGATTTTAGAAGCAATTAGAATGATATTGATAATCGATCATTCTAATTGTCTGAATCAGAAGAGTTTTGATCCATCGAAAGGAGTTTCGATGATGTAGATGATGAGATCACGACATGTCTCATTACCATACGGAATTGAACCTAACTAGGTCACACAAACAAGGGTTAGGATCTGGATATCATCAATTGGGCTAATCTAATTAATTTGGATAAGATCTAATTAGGTTCAAGAAAATCATGCTAGCATATGATTGAGCCTAACTATCTCCTCGTATAATTTTTTCTATCTCTACTGAGCCAAATGTGATTTGACTCACCCAGAGAATCTTTAAAAGATTTTTCTCAGTCTAAATGAAGCATTTCTAGCTCACAAAAGGCTTGTATTAATTCATGAGATGAATTTAAGATAAGCACCTACTAATTCCTGTCACCTGCCAATTTCATTTTAGGATATCTATCAAATGTTGACATATGGGTCTTAAACTGAAGAGAGCTCATTGGAGAATTTTTGTGGAGTGTCTATATACCAAAACCTAATTGAATTGGGTGCATAATCAGATTATGATGTGAGCCCAATTGGATTAAAGTGGGCACCCCAAATGGATAAGAACCAAAGAGTTCTGATAAACATGGACTCTTTGGCGCCACCTTGCTTGAGCTTATCCAATGTTGGCACCAACTTAGGAGAGAGGGTGGGGTTCTTATTTGATGTGATCAGATACATCACTCCATCAATCAAATTTTTTTTAGAATTTATTGGAATTTTTGATTGGTTGAATGATGTGGCACTGTGCAGCATACAGGGTCTATATAAACCCTACTGTGCCTAGGGTTTCATGAAAGAAGTTATTTTATGCACAAAACCAAATAGCTACTGCCCCCTCTCCTCTTCTCCATGTCCTCCCTGCTCTCCTTTCTCCCCTCTTCACGTCCAAGGAGTTGGACATTTATCTGGTGCAAGGAAAAGGCGTGGTGATGCCTGGAACAGAAGGCTGCAGGACTTCTTCGACAGGCTGCTGCTCCAACTTCAGGAAGACTTTTGAAGATCTTCCTAATCAGATTTAGATCTGATTTTTGGAGTATAGATTCATGAGGAGAAGACATTCTAGATCCTGCCTGAGTGGATACTGTAGAGGCCAAGCACTTGCATGGCTACATCAGAACCTTGGGCTGTGCAGAGATCATCTACAGGATAATCAGATTACTTTTGAGGTATTACTTATTTCTCATCCCTTTTAGATTTATTTTAGACTTAATATTAGATATAAAAATTAGATCTATAGGCTTAGATCTGAAATAAATATAGGATAATTTTTTTTTAAATTATTCCACCCCAGATTTGATGAAATCTGGAAGATCCTACAAGGAAAAGCGATTTTCCTCCTTCAAGTGGTATCAGAGCCAGGTTGTTGGCTCTATTTCAGATCTAATTTAGATCTGATTTTAATTTTTATTTATTTGATATTAAAGATTTTAGATGTCACATCAGATATGATAGGATCTAAAATTAAAATATTTAAAAATTAAATCTAAGAAGATCTAACATGCATGAGATGCATGACTAGATAGGATTAGTTGAATCCATAAATAGTCTTAAGTCTTATGTTTTAATGAGATTAAAATATGAATTAAATCTAATTTATTCTTTATTTTTTTAATATTAAAGTATTATAATTAGATCAAAAATAAAAATAAATTTTTAATTTTTTCATAAAATTGATTTGCTGCATGCCTAGACTAGTTGTAGAATTGTTCTAGTAACTTGTCTAGAATAGATTTAATTTTGAATAGTTCAATTTAAATCTTATTTTTTAGATATTAATGTGATATATCAGATTTGAAAGCATGTTAATTAGATTAATTTTTGATACATGAGATGTATGCAAAGCATGTATTAGTTAGATCTTAAATTGTATATGTGATATGTTAATTTAGATCTAACTAGTTTTGTAGTTAAATTTATATTTCTGATTAAGGTGTTCCTCATGGCCGTCCGGTCATAAGAATGAAGTAGAGTTTTAAGACCCTCTCTTCTCATTCAATGGGAGTTCATATGATATGTAGGGGTGCCGCACGTTCATCCTTAATGAGAAATCAAAACTTACTTTTCTGCAAAATCCTAGATCCTAAACCCTAGGATTTATTTTACATGCTTTGTTTATGAACCCAAACTTAATTAATGAATTAAGCTTATGAAATTAAGTTAGGTCTAAAATTGAGAATTTCAGATCTAAGATATTTTCATAAAATTGGGTTCGGATTTGGATAGCTCAATTAGGTCTAGCGGTTGATCAAATCGAATCAAGAGTTGGTTAGGTGGGATCATGAAAGCTAATAATTGACCAGCCTAATAGGATTAAGTCTGGGTCAAGGTCGAATCACATTTGGATGTGACTCGATCAAGTCAAGACCTAATTTGGCTCAGTGATTAGAGCCTGGATTGTAGGCTAACCCAATTAGTTTTGGTTCGACAATTTGGTGTCTAAGGTAAGTTGGGCAGATGCGACCGACTGATTTTTAATTGGGAGCTACTCAACTCGAATGCATTCTTGTCGAGTTAATGGCATATCCCTCCCACCTGTCTCACTTACCTGGCAATATGTGTCGACTCAGTTCTGATTAGAGGTGGCTAACAATTCGAGCTAACCCATGCCACTAGGTTAGTCATAATTGTTATGACTATGTCAAGTCAAGTTTAATAAGACCTAAATCAAATCTTCCTAAGAAAATATTAAGTTAGGTCTTCCACCATTGTAGATGTGCGGGCCCTTCGCGGAGTTGATTGTTCTCGACTGGATACAGTGACTCAGTTGTACTGAAAAGACACAACCATGTCCATTAGGCATTGGATGCTACGAATTAGAGGATGGGTTGGGCTCAATATTTCGAATACGGTGAGGGACCCAATCAGGAATCTAGTTCGTGCAAATGGTGGGTCTGACTTAATTAAGGATTGGAGCAATATCTCGGACACGGTGAGCTTCATGAATTAGAGACCAAGTTTTGGGTGCACCATGATTAGAGAATCATTGGACAAGAGTTGTCCACTCATCGGTAGATCCATCACCAATAACTGTTAGGTGAGGTGGTGAGCCAGTCGGTGAGACCACACCATCCACTAAAAATCACTGATTACGAGATTTTCACATCTCTATCAAGGGAGTATAGGGATCTGAGAAAATAGTGAGAGCCTAATTTGTTTAAAAATAAAAACCATAAATAAATTGGTTGAGTCTGATTATAAAATCTAACTAGAAACTTTTGACTCTCTACAGGAAATATGTCTGCCTCAAACCCTCTGACTAAAATTTTAGACACCGATAGACTGACTGGACTCAATTTCAAGAACTGATTGAGGAACTATAGAATTATTCTGGATTTCAAAAAATTGACTCATGTCTTGGATCAGGACCCACCTGCCATGCCAGCACGTCCGACTGTTGACAGAGAGCGTCTCTGAAAAAGTGGATGGATGATGATAAAAAAGCAAGGTACTACATGTTGGGTGCAATGTTTGATGACTTGCAGCACCAATATGAGAATATTTTGACTACCCGTCAAATGTTGGCTCACCTACAAGAGTTGTTTGGTGAACAGAGTGCACGGCCAAGTATCAATTCTGTCAAAGACTTTTTAAGGCCAAGATTCGTGATGGGCAGTCAGTCCAAGATCATTGTTTAACAATGATCTAGGATCTTGAGGAGCTTGAGAAGCTCGGTATCATCTTAAATAAGGATTTTCAGATTGATGTGATCCTTCAGTCCTTGTCCGATGCATATGGTCAATTCATCATGAACTTCCATATGCATAAGATGCAGTGTACCTTGGCTGAGTTAATGAATATGCTGGTTACGGCTGAGCTTTCTATGAAGGGTTCAAAAGGCTCAGTTCTTACTGTGGAGCGGACTTCTTTCAAGAGAAAGTCTTTTGGAAAGAAAAAGAAGTCTGCGAAGAAACAGAAGGTGGATGGCAAGAAGAAGAAGACAGAATCAAAAAAGAAGGCTGCTGATAAGGGAAAATATTTTCACTGCCAATCAGATGGTCATTGGAAGCGAAACTATCCTCAGTACCTGGCCATCCTGAAGAACAAGAAGGATGGTCCTTCTGGAGGTATGCTCATTTTAGAATCTAATCTTATGATTTCTTCTGCATCCAGTTGGATGCTTGACTCTGGTTCTAGTGTCATTTGTACACTTCTATGCAGGGTCTTGAGGAGAGCAGGAGGCTGAGGGATGGAGAGATGATCCTACGCATCGAAAATGGAGTAAGAGTTGCTGCTGTGGCCGTGAAAATCTATCCTTTGTGATTACCATTAGGATTAGATTTATTTCTTAGAGATTGTTATATGTGCCTGCAGTAAGCAGGAATTTAATTTTTATTTCATGTTTAGCACAAGAAGGCTATGTGATTAGCTTTCATAAGGACCATTGTAATATTTTTTATGAAAATAATAAAGTTGCAGATGGTATTCTTATTAACGGTCTCTATCAGCTACATATTGATGTATCTGTATTTAATATTGAGCAAAATGTGAATGCCATAGGAATTAAAAGGCCTAGAGATAGTCTAAATGATAAGTATTTGTGGCACCTAAGGCTAGGTCATATAGCGGAAGACAGGGTTAACAAATTGGAAAAATCAGGCTATTGAGTCCGTTGACTTTCGAGTCATATCCAGTTTGTGAATCATGCCTTTAAGGCAAAATGACCAAGCTTTCTTTTGTGGGACATGGGGAAAGGGCCATAGACCTACTTGCCCTAGTACATACGGATGTGTGCGGCCCATTTGATGTGCCGGCTAGAGGCAACTACATCTACTTCATTACCTTTATCGATGATATGTCTAGGTACGGATATGTATTTCTAATGAAACACAAGTCTGAAGCTTTTGAAAATTTCAAAGAATTCAGACATGAGGTAGAAAAACAAACAGGAAAGCCCATTAAGGTTTTTTGATTAGATCGAGGAGGTGAATACCTTAGCCGGGAGTTTCTAGACTATCTTAAGGATAATGGCATAGTCTCTCAATGGACTTCACTTGGAACGCCTCAACTCAACGAGATTTTAGAATGGAGAAATCAGACCCTATTAAATATGGTCATTCCATGATGAGCTTCAGGGACCTCCCTGAATTTTTTTGGGGACATTATCTCATGACAGCAATTTATGTATTGAATAGGATTTCCTCTAAAATCATTCCTACCATACCATATGAGATATGACATGGTAAGAAGCCAAGTCTGAATCATTTCAGAATTGGGATTGTCCGGCTCATGTCAAGAGACAGCAGGCAGACAAGTTAGAGTTCAGGTCTTTTAGAACTCGGTTCATAGGATATCCTAAAGAGTCATTAGGATACTATTTCTATATTTCGGAAGACCACAATGTGATTGTGAGTCGAAATGCTATTTTTCTTGAAAAATAGTTTATTCAAGATGGTGGCATCGGAAGAATAATTAAGCTCAAGGAGAATGTCTCTCAAGAGCAACGAACTCAAGAACCTGAGGAACCCAATCAATTAGAACTAGTCCCAACACAACCTCTTCCATCTCGTAGATCAACTAGGTTTTTTGTCCTCCTGAAAGATACTTAGGTACCACACAAGAGGAAGTAAGAAAATGTTCTTCACAGGAAATGAGGCTCATGGTGATGACCCCAAGACCTATGACGAGGTGATATCAGATATTGACTCTGAGAAATGGTTAGAGGCAATGAGATCAAAATTGACTCAATGCACTCAAACCAAGTCTGGACCTTGGTAGATCCACTGAAGGTATTGTACCTATTGGGTGTAAATGGATCTTCAAGAGAAAGATAGGTGTAGATGAGAATGTAGAGACATTCAAGGCTAGGCTCGTAGCGAAAGGTTATAGTCAGCGCGAAGGCATTGACTATCAAGATACCTTCTTGCCTGTAGCCATGCTAAAATCCATCCACACATTGCTTGCTGTTGCAGCCTATTTCGATTATGAAATATGGCAGATGGATGTGAAAACAATGTTCTTAAATGGACATCTTGAGAAGATATCTATATGGAACAGCCACTTGGTTTCACTTTCAGTGATGATGATCACAGGATCTGCAAGCTGCAAAGGTCCATTTATGGACTTAAGCAAGCATCTCGGAGTTGGAATACTCATTTCAATGATGTGATCAAAATGTTTAGTTTCATCAAGAACGAGGAGGAACCATGTGTGTTCAAAAAGGTCAGTGAGAGCGCAGTTGTCTTCCTATATTGTACGTAGATGACATCCTCCTAATTGGAAATGACATTCCCATGTTGACCTCAGTCAAAGTATGGTTGTCTAAGGAGTTCTCTATGAAAGATCTAGGAAAGACATCCTTGATACTGGGTATTAAGGTCTATAGAGATAGACCAAATAGGATGCTTAGACTTTCATAGAAGATATACATAGAGGAGGTGCTAAAAAGGTTTAGCATGGAAAACTCCAAAAGAGGTTTATTACCTTTTAGACATGGCATTCATCTCTCCAAGAAGATGTGTCCTAGCACACCTGAGGAGATTGAACGCATGAGCAAGATCCCTTATACTTCGGCAATAGGGAGCCTCATGTATGCCATGCTATGTACACGACCTGATATAGCCCATGCTGTGAGTGTCACAAGCAGATATCAGTCGAATCCAGGCGAAGAGCATTGGACTTCTGTAAAATGTATCCTTAAGTACTTGAGAAGGACTAAGGATATGTTTCTAATCTTTGAGAATGGAGAACTCCAGATTCAGGGATATACAGACTCAGACTTTATGTCTGATATAGATGATCGAAAGTCGACATCTGAGAGTCTGTTCATTTGCAATGGTGGTGCAGTTAGCTGAAAGAGTTTCAAGCAGACGGTGATTGTTGATTCCACCATGGAGGCAGAGTATATTGCTGCATCGAAAGCTGCGAAGGAGGCATTCTGGTACAAAAATTTACCACAGAGCTTGGAGTGATATCATCGGATGTCATACCTCTTTACTGCGATAATAATGGGCCATAGCCCTAGCTAAGGAGCCAAGGTCTCACCAGAAGTCTAAGCACATCGAGCGGTGATTCCATCTGATTCATGATTACCTCGAAAAGGATTATGTCAAGGTCAAGAGAGTCGACTCCACAGACAATGTAACAGACCCGCTGACTAAGCCATTAGGCCAACAGAAGATCAAAGCCCACATTGAGAAGATTGGACTTAGATATGTAGCCAATTGGCATTAGGTCAAGTGGGAGTTTGTTAGATGTGTGCCCTAGATGCCAGATCGGCTGACACATTCCTGTATAGATCTAAGGGCAAATTTATAATTTTGACTATAAATAAATAAAAAGATTATTCTTCTATCACATTGTGTACATTGTGTCTGTGATATATCTTTGGAGTTACTAGGAATGTTAATTCATATTTTCAAGAGTTGAAAATTTAAGACATGAATTTACATAACTAACTCATAAACAGCTCCTGACCATAGGATCATCACGAGGATGGTGATCGATCTGGAAGGTTGGTGTACGATCGCTTCCTTAGGTTAGATGTGTCTTGAGTCTATGGTGTGGAGACACCAGAGCGAGAGTTCAGGTATTCATTGGAATGAGAGTACTGAGCGTGACCACTTCGAGCAGTCATAAGGAAGTCTACCTTCTCGTCGATGACTAGCTCGATGCTGCAGTTGTGTGTCTAGTTCTTTGACCTGAGGTGCATCGACAGTTCACCTTGAGTGTGTTATAGTTTGACTACACCATAACTCGATCTCCTAGATATTCAGAACCCTGAGGTGTATGTTGGCTGTAGCATATTCATTGTAGGAACTAGGTCGCACCAAGATGGGATCTATTAACCTCGGTAGATGAGAGGAGTAGTCCTATGATAATTGAAAGATCAAGTCCTTAAGCCCATGGCCATGGCAGAGTGAAATAATAAAAAAAAAGTTTTTCATTGGAGTTTCACATCAGACTCAGATCGATCGATTAACTCATATGACTGATGTTGGGTTTGACGAGTTCACCTTAACCCTAATTCAGTCGGGACTCATGATAGAGGAACTTAATCACACAGGTAGCTGCATCGAGAGGTTCATCTTTAGTTCTGATGGGTTGCCACCACATACTGCTAGGTGTCACTGGTATTTTGAGAGCAATTCGAATGATATTGATGATCGATTATTCTAATTATCTGAATCAGAAGAGTTCTGGTCCATCGAAAGGAGTTTCGATGATGTCGATGATGAGATCACGACATGTCTCATTACCATACAGATTTGAACCTAACTGGGTCACACAAACAAGGGTTACAATCTGGATATCATCAATTGGGCTAACCCAATTGATTTGGATAAGATCCAATTAGGTTCAAGAAAATCGTGCTAGCACACGATTGAGCCTAACTTTCTCCTCGTGTAATCTTTTCTGTCTCTACTTAGCCAAATATGATTTGACTCCCCCAAAGAATCTTTGAAAGGTTTCTCTCAGTCTAAATGAAGCTTGTCCAGCTCAGAAAAGGCTTGTTTAATTCATGAGATGAATTTAAGACAAGCACCTTCTAATTCCTATCACCTGCCAATTTCATTTTAGGACATCTATCAAATGTTGACATATGGGTCTTAAACTGAAGAGAGCTCATTGGAAGATTTTTGTGGAGTGTCCATATGCTAAAATCTAATTGAATTGGGTACCATAATCAGATTATGGCGTGAGCCCAATTGGATTAAAGTGGGCGCCCCAAATGGATAAGAACCAAAGAGTCCTGATAAACATGGACTCTTTGGTGCCACCTTGCTTGAGCTTATCCAATGTTGGCGCCAACTTAGGAGAGAGGATGGGATTCTTATCTGATGTGATCAGATGACATCATTCTATCAATCAAAATTTTTTTAGAATTTATTGAAATTTTTTGATTGATTGAATGATGTGGCATTGTGCAGCATACAGGTCTATATAAACCCTGCTGCGCCTAGGGTTTCATGGAAGAAGTTATTTTATACACAAAACTCAATAGCTGCTGCCCCCTCCCCTCTTCTACATGTCCTCCCTGCTCTCCTTTCTCCCCTCTTCATGTCCAAGGAGTTGGACGTTCATCTGGTGCAAAAAAAAGGCGTGGTGACGCCTGGAACAGAAGGCTGCAGGACTTCTTTGATAGGCTGCTGCTCCAACTTCAGGAAGATTTTTGAAGATCTTCCTAATCAGATTTAGATCTAATTTTTGGAGCATAGATTCATGAGGAGAAGATGTTCTAGATCCTATCTGAGTGGATATCGGTAGAGGTCAGGCGCTTGCGTGGCTACATCAGAATCTCAAGCTGTGCAGAGATCATCTACAGGGTAATTAGATTACCCTTGAGGTATTATTGTTTCCTCATCCCTTTTAGATTTATTTTAGACTTAATATCAGATATGAAGATTAGATCTAGAGACTTAGATCTAAAATATATGTAGGATAATTTTTTTTAAAATTATTCTGTCCCAGATTTGATGAAATTTGGAAGATCCTACGAGGAAAAGTATTTTCCTCCTTCAAGATTTAGGTTTAAGTCTCATCTAATCGGCCATCATATGACCGATCTAATGGGCATGGGCTTAACCAAACCATTAAGCAACCCAATTTAAGATCCAATCTTTCAAATTGATCAGATAAATGGAGATCAGTGGGGGTCCCCTCGTTGCTTTTCTTAGACACCAATAAATTGATCAGGTAAGTGAATAGAACCAATTAAATAAGTATGTCTCATTAACTTATCTTAGACACCAAGAGGTCAATTGGTCCAAATAGGTTAACTCTAGCGAATCAGGCTCAAATTGTCGAGCTAAATTAGGTCCTTAGGTTAATCGATTCTATATATGGGATTCAAATAATTTGATCAACAATAATTATATGATCATATAACTTAATTAATCTGATCCTAATCAATATTTGACTCGATTTGATCAATTACTTAATCGAATTAGACCCATATGACTCAAATCAAAAACTTTAGATACAATCCTATTACATGATCTAATTTATGATTTTTTTATGATTAAAACTCTCATGCATAAATACAAATTTTAGATTCTAAAATTAAAATTTTAGATCTAAATTCTTTGCATGAAAATAATTTTAAATCATAAAAATAATTTTCAGATTTAACATATAAATATATATCACATATATGCATGTAAAATTTAGATCTAAATAAAATTGAGATCTACTACATGATATCATATATCTCATATACTAATCATGAATCATATCAAAAAAAAATTTATGATCTAAATATACAATTATACATCAGATATATCAATCAAAATTCAGATCATATAAAATTTCAAATTTCATGCATGCATCTATGTATCATATAAACATGAACTAGAACTCTTTCTAAATCAAAATTTAGATCTATGCATGCTTTTATATATCAAATATATATTTTAAAATTAAACTTAAAATTAAATTTTAGATTTTAAAATTTATCTATACATCTCATGTATCAAGAAAAAATCAGATTTTAAAATTCTTTTCAAAATATGTATGACAATTTCAGTAATATGAAACCCATGGCTCTGATACCACTATTGAAATTTGAGATTTGGGGCATGCATGTTTGTTTCAAAACTTTATTTTCTAAACACCATAGTAGAATATAAGATTAAAATACTTTTAATCTAAATTATGCATACATAAAAATATAAAATCACAAGGATCTAGTTCAAGTGCTGAAATTGACATATGCTGAAATTCATATTGTGATCAATTTGCATACCTGTTTCACAATCCTTTTCTTTAAATCTGGATCTGAAAGAGAAGAAATTTTTTTCTAGCCACACAAATATCCGACCTCTATGGGTATCTACTCAGGATCAACCTAGAACAATCCTCTAGAAATTAAATTTTTTCTCTAAAAAAATTCTGCCTGCTGAATCTGAACGAAGCCTAGATCGTGATCAACGCTTGATCTCTTTCCTTGATCTTCTTCTTCTGCTCTTCTCTATCCTTTCTCTCTTGCTATATGCTATTGCTACAACCTTGAAACCAGCAAGAAAGAGGACACCCAACACCTTGGGCATGGGAGACTTGGGACGTCCCAAAGGTTGGGGTGTGTGGGATGCCCAAGGGAAGAAGAGAAAGGGAGAGGAAAAGAGGGCATAAGGAGACCTTCTAGGCATGAGGGGCTACTGATTTGGATAATTTAAGGACCTTAGCAGAGGTCTCTTTAAATAGACATGAGGATTGAATCTTATTCAATCTCATAATACAAGTTCTACTAGCATTTGATTTTCTAATAACTTAAGTTATTAAACTTACATTAGGAATCCTATTCGATGCCAACTCTTGGAGCCCTTGCACCCATTATTTCACACCCTCTTTTGCACCCAAAGAATGCTCCATATCAGATTAATAAGCCATCTAATCATAGGACACGCCTAATTTGATCAAATCAATGTGGCACCCCATAATAACTATCAAGAAAAATTAATTAGGAACTTTCACTCTAATTTAATTGATTCATAACCTTAGAAACCCAACAATTGGAGTCTCATAAATTTAATTCATGTAGATTATTAATAGATAATTAAGTTTTAATTATCTTATCAAATAAAAAATCTAAAGAGAAATTGGGTCCAACCATGTGCTAGCTATTATGATCCAGGTGGTGTGCCCAAGGCCCAGGGGACCAAGGCTAAGGCCAAGGTCCATCATTCATGAGGGCTTCATGGAGACTCTAGGGCTAGTTGGGCCCTAGGTTGAAAGGCTGTGGGCCTTTCGGGTTCTTGAGGTCTAGGTTATGTGGGCCTCAAGGGATCAACTCTTTATGGGCCAGGTCTGGGCCTAGGAGAGGTGAGATTAGGTCGAGTCATGGGTGTACATGGGCTTGGATTAACCTAATCTCCCATAGAGTTGGTCAAGAGAGTTTTGGGTTTGGGTCACTTGACCCGGTGTTTATATATATATGTACTTGTATAGTTTTGATCAAGCCAAGAAAATAGACGACTCTTTCTCCCAAGTCTCTCTCTCTCTTCTCCCTCTCTCTCCTGCAATCTTCCATGCACCAGGAGCAAGAAACCCTAGGGTTTCTTGCCGCCAGTCCATAAAAGGAAAGAAAGGAAGGGAGGCGCTAGCCCCTTCCCCCTCTTGCAGCCGCCTACCAGATCTGCTCTCCCCTCTATTGCAGGCACCCAAACATTAGGTCCAAGACCTGAAATCTCTTGAGAAGAGGTTGGTACAAGTCTCTTTCAGATCTGAAGTTGATCTGAGATCGTTTGAGGTGCGGATAAGATCTCCATCAACAGATCTACAAAAAGGCTGCAGCAGGACAGATCTGCGAGGTCTGTCTCCATCTATCTTCTTCCCCATCTAGAATACCCTGATTTGAGATCTACAAATTGAAGGACCTCGATCCAGGTCTGATCTGGTTGGGTACCAGATCTTAGATTTTTTAGAGGTGGTTTCAAAGGCGTTCTTCATCTGGAATGAAAGGCTGAGGAAGAAGACAGCAACCAGGCTGATTTCATCAAGGGCCTTGGATCGTATCCAGAAGTCTCCAGATCTATTCGTTGCTGGTTCTGCTGCACCAAAGGTCCATGGAAAGAGCCAGGATCGTGCTCTAATAGTTGGTATCAGAGCCACGGTGGTGAGGAAGCGGTTCCAAGTGCGAGAAGTTGAAGATCCCAAGTGCTGAAAATTTTCAGCAAGGTACCATCAAGGTATATTCTACACTTCTTGAATTTATATTGCTTGTTTGGCTTGGATCCAATCATGGGCAGCAATATGAAGATCGATTTCGAGAAGTTTGATGGCAAGGAGAATTTTTTCATGTGAAAAATCCGGGTGGAGGATCTTCTGGTGCAAGCAGATCTGGATCAGGCTTTGGATGAGAAGCCTGAGAGAATGACAGATAGACAATGGGCATCATTGGAGAAGAAAGCATGCTCGGTGATCAGAAGATGTTTGGTGGATGCGGCGTTGTATTCGGTGCTAGAAGAAAAAACCCCGAAGGGCCTTTGGTTGAAGTTGCACACCATGTACATGGGGAAGAATATGTGCAACAAGCTGATGCTGAAGAAGAGGTTGTACAGTCTTCGGATGTAGGAGGGATCTGATGTGATTGGCCACATTCAGAGGTTCGACCAGTTGTGCACGGAGTTGGTGAATATCGAGGTGAAGCTGGATGAGGAGGACAAGTCTCTATTGCTTCTATGTTCGCTGCCCGGATCATATGATTCTTTGGTGACTACACTGCTCTACGGCAAGGAGACTCTGGAGTATGAGGACATGGTCTCGGTGCTGAGGTCGAATGAGCAGAGAAAAAAGTTGACCAAAGATCGGGCTCCCCAGGAGGGTTTGGTAGTAGGGGAGAGGACAGGCAGAGGCAGAAGCAAGTCCAGGGGGTGGTTCAAGTCCAGGAAGGAAAGAGAGAGGTGAAATGCTTCAAGTGCAATGAGTTCGGGCACTTCAAGCGAGAATGTCCACTATGGAAGAGCAAGAAAGGAGAAAGAAGTGGCTCAGAATCAGTGAGTGCAGTTGCTGGGCAGCAGGTGGAGGATGATCTACTTGTGGTATTAGATGGTCACAGGCATTTCACAGAGGAGTGGACACTAGACTCTGCATGCTCACATCACTACACACCATACAGGTCTTGGTTTGCGACATACACCAAGACAGATGAGGGATTAGTGACTCTAGGTGACAATCATCCTTGCAAGGTGGCTGGGATAGGGACAGTCAGGGTGAGGATGTTTGATGGGATTGTGAGGACATTGACAAATGTAAAGCACATCCGGAGCTGGAAAAGAATCTAGTGTCACTAGGCTACTTGGAGCGCAGTGGATACAGCTTCAGCAGTAGGACTAGAAGCGAAGTACTGAACATTTCCAATGGAGCTATGGTGGTGATGAGAGGCAGGAGGTTGGACAATAACCTCTATCGCATGGAGGGATCTGTGGTGACCGGAGAGTCTGATGCAGCAGCTGCAGCACAGGACCAGCAGGGGCCTTACAGGATGTGGCACTACCGCCTAGGCCACATGGGTGACAGAGGGCTGAGGGAGTTGAGCAGGAGAGGACTCATCTCTGATCTGGAGGATGGTGCTACAGGGGAGATCTGTGAGCCTTGCCAGATGGAAAAGTAGAGAAGAGTTCAGTTCACCATCAGTACAGCCCGGAGTGCAGCTCCTCTGGAGTTAGTACACACGGATGTGTGGGGACCAGCCCCAGTTTTAGCTAGGAATGGGGCCAGATACTTCATGACCCTGATTGATGATTTCTCAAGAAAGCTCTGAATTTACTTCATGAGAGAGAAGTCAGAGGTCTTCACCAAGTTCAAGATCTGGAGAGCTGAGGTGGAGAAGGAGCAGGGGAGGAGCGTGAAGTGTCTGAGGTCAGGCAATGGCGGGGAGTACACCAGCAGAGAGTTCCAGGACTACTGTGAGGAGTGTGGGATTAGAGACACTTCTCAGTTAGGGGGACTCCACAGTAGAATGGGGTGGCCGAGAGGATGAACAAAATATTTTTGGAAAAGGCACGATGCATGAGGCTGCAGGCAGGGCTTTCAAAGGAGTTCTGGGTTGACACAGTTGATGCAGCGGGTTACTTGGTCAATCGGTCACCTCACACCAGGTTGGGTGGCAGGCTTCCAGAGAAGGTGTGGTCTGGGAGGACAGTTGGACTGGACCATCTATGAGTATTTGGATGCACGGCCTATATGCACATTGGAGCTGGTGAGCGGAGCAAGCTAGATGCCAGATCACGCAAGCGGTGTTTCTAGGCTATCCGCGAGGAGTCAAGGGATACAGGCTGTGGGATTCCTTGGAAAAGAAGGTCATCATTAGTTGGGATGTGACTTTTGATGAGGAGTCAGTCCTACGGAGGCGAGCAGGCATGGAGGAGCAGCAGGAGCAGGAGGAGGTCCAGCAGGGCGCTGCTGGACAGCTTACCTCTTTGATTTTGCCTCTTGCAGGTACTACGGGAGGATATGACATTCAGGTGGAGAACCTACCTAAGGTGTCTCCACAGGTGGAGAGGACTCGGACGGATGATCGAGGCGGAGAGTTCCAGCAGGAGCGAGCTGGATCGAGGACTGATGTCAGTGTTGCCCTACACAAACCCAAGAGGACCATCAGGCAACCAGACCGATATGACTTCGAGGAGACGCTGTCATATGCCCTGGTGATAGTAAATGGAGACCCATATACGTATCAGGAGGCTATTAAGAGCCAGGACAGAGAGCGGTGGGTCCAAGCGATGTCCGAGGAGATGCAGTCTCTCCACAAGAACCAGACGTGGCGATTGGTGCAGTTGCCACAGGGGAAGAGGCCCATTGGCTGCAAATGGGTCTACAGTCGCAAGGAAGGGCCTTCAGAGCAGGAAGGTATCAGATTCAAGGTGAGGTTAGTGGCCAAGGGATACTCCCAGAAGGAAGGCATCGACTTCAGTGAGGTCTTCTCTCTCGTCGTCAGACACACTTTCATCAGAGTGTTGCTGAGCATCGTAGCAGCTCAGGATTTAGAGCTAGAGCAGATGGATGTCAAGATGGTGTTCCTCCATGGGAATTTGGAGGAGAGGATTTACATGGAGCAGCCACCTGGTTTCAGGGATCCAGGATTAGAGGAAAAGGTATGTCTGTTGCAGAAGTCGCTGTACGGGCTGAAGCAGTCGTCGAGGTAATGGTACAAGCGGTTCGACTCCTATGTACACAGCATTGGACTTTTCAGGTGCGAGTTTGATCCCTGTGTTTATGTTCAGTCTCTTTAGGATGGTTCTAGGTTGTTCCTACTCTTGTATGTGGATGACATGCTTATAGCATGCAAGAGTAAGAAGGTTGTGCAGGATCTGAAGGCATCCTTATCTTAGGAGTTTGAGATGAAGGATTTGGGCCCTGCAAGGAAGATCCTAGGCATGGAGATTTTCAGAGACCGAGCCCGAAGGGTGCTGCATCTATCTCAGGGGGGCTACATACAGAAGGTCTTAGAGAGGTTCGGGATGAAGGGAGCAAAGCCGGTGGAGCTGCCACTTGCCGGTCACTTCAGACTCTCGAAGACCATGGCGCCACAGACTGAGGTGAAGGCTCAGGAGATGGAGAAGGTTCCTTATGCTTCAGGAGTTGGGAGCTTGATGTATGCGTTGGTCTGTTGTAGGCCAGACATCGCTCATGCAGTGAGTCAGGTTAGCAGGTTCATAGCGCAGCCTGGCAGGGAGCATTGAAGAGCTCTGAAGTGGATATTCGATACCTGGTGGGTTCAGTTGGAGTTGGCATCTGCTACGAACAGCGAGGAGGTGCAGTGGGATACTCTGACATGTCCAGGAGGCTCAGGGGCTGATTGACGGTTATGTAGATGTAGACTTCGGTGGAGATGTGGATACCCAGAGGTCTACGACAGGCTTCATCTTTAGCCTATATGGAGGTCCTATTTCTTGGAGATCGAGTCTGCAGCCTATCACGGCCCTATCCACTACAGAGACGGAGTACATCGGGCTGATAGAAGCAGCTAAGGAGGCAATTTGGCTGAAGGATTTGTTGACGGAGATGGGTCTTACTCAGGAGGCCATTAGAGTGTACTGTGACAGCCAGAGTGCACTTCTATTAGCACAGAACTCAGTCTATCATGCAAGGACAAAGCACATCGACATTCGATATCATCGGATCAGGGAGCTTATGGAGGATGGCGAGGTGGAGCTGGTAAAGGTACACACCAAGGAGAACCCAGCTGATGCACTTACGAAGGTACTTCCACGGGATAGCTTTCAGAGATGTGTTGAGTTGATTCAGCTGATGGACAGAGTGGAGCTGGTCGAGGCCTTGGGATACCAAGGTGGAGATTGTTATGATCCAGGTGGTGTGCCCAAGGCCCAGGGGACCAAGGCTAAGGCCATGGTCCATCATTCATGAGGGCTTCATGGAGACTCTAGGGCTAGTTGGGCCCTAGGTTGAAAGGCTGTGGGCCTTTCGGGTTCTTGAGGTCTAGGTTATGTGGGCCTCAAGGGATCAACTCTTTATGGACCAGGTCTGGGCCCAGGAGAGGTGAGATTAGGTCGAGTCATGGGTGTATATGGGCTTGGGTTAACCTAATCTTCCATAGAGTTGGTCAAGGGAGTTTTGGGTTTGGGTCACTTGACCCGGTGTTTATATATACATGTACTTGTATAGTTTTGATCAAGCCAATAAAATAGATGACTCTTTCTCCCAAGTCTCTCTCTCTCTTCTTCCTCTCTCTCCAGCAATCTTCCATGCACCAGGAGCAAGAAACTCTAGGGTTTCTTGCCACCAGTCCATAAAAGGAAAGAAAGGAAGGGAGGCGCTAGCCCCTTCCCCCTCTTGCAGCTGCCTACCAGATCTGCTCTCCCCTCTATTGCAGGCACCCAAACACTAGGTCCAGGATCTGAAATCTCTTGAGAAGAGGTTGGTACAAGTTTCTCTCAGATCTGGAGTTGATTGAGGTCGTTTGAGGTGCGGGTGAGATCTCCATCAACAGATCTACAAAAGGGCTGCAGCAGGACAGATCTGTGAGGTCTGTCTCCATCTATCTTCTTCTCCATCTAGAATATCTTGATTTGAGATCTACAAATTGGAGGACCTCAGTCCAGGTCTGATCTGGTTGGGTACCAAATCTTGGATTTTTTAGAGGTGGTTTCAAAGGCGTTCTTCATCTAGAACGAAAGGCTGATGAAGAAGACAGCAACCAGGCTGATTTCGTCAAGGGCCTTGGATCGTGTCTAGAAGTCTCCAGATCTATTCGTTGCTGGTTTCGCTGCATCAAAGATCCATGGGAGGAGCCGAGATCGTGCTCCAACACTAGCAAGGTTATTTTGAATCCAATCGGATTTTTCTAAACCTAATTGACACTTCATAAGCTAAATTGCTTACTGCAGGCTTAATTTTTTTGTTCTGTGACCCAATAGGTTCAATTCTATCTGATAGTGAGATATACAATGACCTCTATCAAAGTATCATTAAAACTCTTTTTAATGTGTCAGAATAGTTTCACTCTAACTCATCAAAATTATCGATCCAGAACAACCCTAGTGAGCTCTCACAATCCACCAGTGACACCTAGCAGTATGTAGTGGCAATCCAGTAGAATTAAAATGAATATCTAGGTATAGTTAACATATGATTCAGTCCCTCTATTGTGAGTCCTGACTAGATGGCAGGTCATGGATAAATCGTAAAACCTCATCATCAGTTATATGATAGATTCGATTAGCTCAAGTCTAATTGTGATTTCTGTGAAAACTCTTTTCCATCAATCACACTACTATGGTCACAGATTCTCGGACTTAGCTTCTCAAATCTCATAGGACTACTCTTTTTTACCAAGGTTGATAGATCCCATCTTGATGTGCACTCTATCCCTACAATAGACCAACTGTTGCCAACATTCACTATAAGGGCTCATTGAGATCCATATTTATGTATCAGTCAAACTCCAGCAATCTCACTGCGGGTAATAGTACAATCTCAGATCAAAAGATCATTCATATAACTACAGCATCGAGATGATCACTGACGATCGAGTAGAAATCCAAGTGATCTCTCGTATGGTCATG
Organism: Elaeis guineensis; assembly: GCF_000442705.2. NCBI lineage: Eukaryota > Viridiplantae > Streptophyta > Magnoliopsida > Arecales > Arecaceae > Elaeis > Elaeis guineensis. The sequence continues at coordinate 118,402,541 of NC_026000.2, read as the reverse complement.
CTCAGTACTAGTTGTTCTCTAACAACTACCTGCACTCGTTATTCAATGTCTCTACATTGTAGATCAGAGAATCATCTATCCTGAAAGAAGTGATCTGTGTGCCAGTCTATCCGGAATGATCACCATCCTCATGATGATCCTATGATCGGGAGCATTTAGGAATCAAATACGTATCTCTAATTTTCAACGTCTTGAGAAGATGTATCGAAAATTAATTTCATCAACGATTCAAGGATACATCACACTTGAATAAAAATCAAATTTGCTCTTTTATTGATCAAATCAATGTATTAAGTAAAAAATTGTGTCCTAGAGTTATTACAATGTGTCAGCCATATTGGCTTTTAGGATATATATCTAATAGTATATACAATAATTCCAGTTGGATAACCAAAGATATTCATTAAATCTAGAGGCTTGACGTGTGCTTCTAAAACCACATCAGTGAACGCAGTCAATGATGTAGTTCAATCAAGAGGATCATAGTTAGATCCTTCGCATGAAAGAAGGATTCACCTTTCTTTGCACGCATCCACCGTTGGATCACCTCTTTTAGCTACAATCAACTAACTTTATCATGCATAATTGCTGTTTCAGACAATCAATTTCAAGCTCCATTCAATAATGTTATGCTTACAAATCAATCTAATTTATTAACATTATGCCATTTGTGACAATTAGAATCTAAACTGCAACTACATATACATATAATTTTGACATAAAAAGAAAAATACATAGTTACAAGTTTTTTTCTGGCATGTCTATTGATAAATCTTGGCCCTCCCTCGATTAATGGTGATCATGGTACACGCCATATTTAAATCCTTTATTTAGATATATTTTTCATATATTATTGATATCTAGCAAGAAATTTGAGACCCATCTGATAGGTGAAGGACACAATCTTGGGGAAGGTTGCAGCAGTTGCACTTGGGTGGCAGCTTCTTATTGCCAGAAGATGTGCAGGTCATGTAGTCGACATCTTCATGGCAGAGTAGATTACAGGGCGCGGCGCCCATGCTGTTTTGCACATCCCAAAACAAGGCTATGTTTTGTAGCATCAAACAACAAAAAGGAAAAGAAATAAATGGGTTAGTTTCTACGCTTATTGTTAGTCCATACATATAAATATATACACTGCCAAGAGAAGGGACGAGTACCAGATTGTAGGAGAAGCATTACAACTGAGAGTTTGGTGCATGCCATGCCTTCTGAGCTTCTTGCAAGGTATGGTAGATATGAAGGTATGGCAGGCATTTAAAGAGCAGGGCCTGAGATGAATTCATGGTCCTGTTTCTAATATGAATGGATGATTTGTCATGCATGAGGCTTGAAACATTGGATGATTCATCATGAAAGTCCTGTGTAGGATAGAGTTGGCTTAGAAAAAGGAGTGCATCATATGCAAGATTAGAATTTAGTATTTTGACCTAATAGATATATCATGGAAAATTATAATATCGTGTTAGAGTATCTTTAGAAAGGAAAAAAAAACTCCATTCTTCTTCGACTGGAGCAGCTGTAGTGGACTTCTTTTAAGGTCAATAAGGATATTTGACTTTTGAATTATCAGTCTAACTATTCATAAGAAATTCTGAAATTATCTATACGGGTTTTGTCACGTCCCAAATCCATGACATAACACGGTAAAGCTATCGAAGAGCGCAGCTCATACTAACATGAAGCCAACATTTATTGTCTTAAATAGAATAAAAAATATATCACAAATAAAAAATAATAAAGAGATTCAATTCAAATCATTAATTAAATCAAGATTGATTCAAAACATCTAAATCCAAAATCAAATACTAAATCCATATCTTAAAATTTATAAATAATTAACTGCAAGTTCATGATCATCTAATAGACTAAGTTTCAGCTATAAAAGTTTTAAGCTTGTTATGCAGACCTTTAAACTTGGATCCTCCATTATTCCTAATCTGATTCCTTTATAAAAAAAAAAAAATAAAGAGATATAAGTTATATCAACTCATAAGTAAAATCTATGCTTCCTTATTGAATTAAGCATAAGTTTTTCTATAGCAATATATTATTAAAAAAAAGATAATATAAAAAAATATTTTTTATAGAGTATATAATAATACAAGTCATACATGTCAGTCATGCATGCATAAATTATGAAATTTCATAAATATGATGATTCGTAAGTCCTTCTTATTATGTGTTTATATGATATTTTAAAATATTATTTACAGATATTCATACTATGGTTACTTTATATCCATGATAGAGTCATATTTCTTAATCAATAGAGTTCTTGTTTCGTATAACAACTTTTTATATCTATTGGTCGGGTCATGTTTCTTATAGATGCTAACTCCAAATATCGACCTTCCCAAGTTAAGAATTCATTCATAACTATCAAAGGGCCTCTAAAATTTTTATATCTTTTTCTTAAAAACATACATATACGTAGGTAAAAAATCAATAAAATTTATGCTTCATGAACAAAAAATATAATTTAATACAACAAAAAATCAATCGCATAAAAAATATGATAATTTAAAAATAAATAAGAAGCATAATATCTAGTTACCTCATTCATTTTAGATTTTCAAACTTCATTAGAAGAATTAGATAATTCTATTTAAAATATTAAATTATAATTAATTTTTATTCAATAAATTTAATAAAATTAAATAATAATGAAAGAAGGTAGTTGACCAGATGATCGGTCTGATAGACCATCTGGATACTAAAGTGATTCGTGATCATCTTATTGGAGTTAACATAGATTTTTAGAGGAGAAAGGCATGACTCAATATGGATCGATAGGTCTTCTTACAGAGAGAAAGTGGATGAAGAGAGAAAAAATAAGAGAGAGTCCTTGTTCCTCTTAATGGAAGAAACCCTGATGGGTCCAATATATAGGGCAAGAAGATAGAACTTCGGATCAGGATCCCTTAGTGCTCTTGAAGAGAGAAAGAGGGAGAGTAGAGAGAAAGAGGGGAGCAGAGAGAGAAACCCAAAAGAGAGTTGTCTTGTTCTCTCTCTTCTTCTTCTTCTTTTTTTTTCTTCTTTCTTGGAAAATAGGGGAAGGGCTTTCATTGGACTTTTGGCTATGGTCGTGGTTCGACAGCATGGTTGGAGATTCGACAATAGTTGGTGTGGCATATTCGATGGTGGGCGGTAGTGGACAGCCGATGACGATGATCGGTTGATGAGAAAATAAGAAAAAACTCAAAATTATATAGTATTTGTATCATTGAACTTTGAGCTATATTATTTATGATTTATGAATATGAAGTATGATATTTATTTGTTAATTTTATTTCATTATACAATATTGTTTGATATATTATTGAATGTATGGATTTTGTTATGAGTTATGACCGATTGATTTTCATTCTGGATGATTTGTGTATTGAAATACGAAACCGATTTTATCGAAAAGAGATTTGATTCGAGATGAATTTTGAATCACACCTTGATTATATATTAAAACTCTACTAGTGAAGGTTATATATTGGTATATTGATATCTTACCAGTGGGGGTTATGTGTTGGTATATCAATATCCTATCAGTAGGAGTTGTACACTGGTACATCAATATCCTATTAGTGAGAGTTGTCGCTGGTATATCTAGTAGGAGTTATATGCTGGTATATTCAGTAGGGATTATACATGGCACTTTGACTATTCTGAGCTTATTCTGGTCTAGCCATAGGATATAAATATAGTCAGAGTTCATAGCCATCAGACAAACTAAATATTTTGAAAAAAATTGATTTATGAATAAAAATAAATTTAAAAATTAATTTTTGAAAATAATGAATTTGCATGGATCTAATTTTGATTAGTGCTGTAAATTTTGAATTGAATTTTAATTAATGTATTGCTTGATTTATCTAGTTAAAGTATTTATTACTTATTGGATTGTCAAGCTCATTATCCTCTCTTTCTTTTGGATATTCAAATGCTTAATTTCGAATATGGGTATTGCTTGGGAGAGAGCTTAGAAGCGAGATTCAATAATATCAATATTGTTTAGATTTAGATCTATTGATATTAGTTGAGATTTATAAGTTGAGACTTATTGATGTAAAGACTTTCGAATATATTTATTAGTTGAATTTGTTAATTGAATATTAATTTTTAATTATTTAAATTAATTCTGCTATGATGTATTGATATTGAGTTCGAGTGCCTTGTATGTTTGTGGAGAAGGTTCTCTATGAGTATGCAGCAATTACCATCTTTTAGCTTACGATCTCAGGTTGGGGGTGTGACAGGAATCCATGTGAAAAGGCTAGAAGTCAGCAGGTTTGGTAATACTTGCTGCCCTGATGCACCAAACAATCATAAGAACTGTATAAGATTCTTATGACCCATTATCATGCAGGTGGCTAACTATGTAAGCACAAGGTTTGAAAGCTCCTATCATTTGTTGGGGATCATCTCAGATGTTGATGAAATGAATGTATGAAAATGATGAAGGGTTCATTCAGGTTGACATTTCTTGTAAATAAAGAAATTCAACTATTTGAAATATTATGAAAAATGAAGTATTCACAGGTCAGTGTTATGGTTGGGAGAAGGTGTTGGGAGATTCAGGGGTTGGATTTGACAGTCCCTAATTTTGCTGATATTGTTACTATACTTTTGTAGGCTCTCACATATTGATATTTCTAGAAACATTTGGTATTAGTGCCTTTTGTCTTCTCTCTTTTTGGGCATATTGTGATTCAAGAACTATATCAGTCCCATTCTGAGTTTATGGCTTTCTATGTCTAAGCATAGGTGGTTTTTCAAACTGTAGTTATACTAGAGATATGTGTTTGATTGATCCAGGGAATGGGTGGTATAATTTGAAAAGTGAGGAAGGGAGAGTTTAATAATTGAAGGAAGAGGAGTCTTCAGGGGAAGTTTTGGGAATCTTGTTAAAAATGACTATTGTAGCGTAGAAAGGAGGGCATCATTAGTTTCACATTGGTTGTGGGTCAAGAAAAACTTTGATTTATATAGGAAAGAACCATCCGTCTTATATAAAGTATCTTTTGAAGGGCAAAACTGTGAGGCCTATGGATCAGAACGGATGATACTTTACGTACCGAGCCATGAGCTTTTGACCGCAACAATAGCATGCTGGATAAGAGACCACCCCTGCAACTGTGGAGTTTCTCCAACTCATATATTAGTCTCTGGTAAAAATAAGGAGGAGGGTATCTCCAGTCTATATACAGACTCTTCCTTAACTGGAGGGCTATATTGTGGTATAGAAGGAAGGGCATCATTAGTCCTACATTGGTTGTAAGTCACGGGGTACTTTAGCTTATATAGGAAGGGATCATCTATTCCACTTGATGCGCTTTTTGAAGAGCATAACCGTGAGGCCCATAGCTAAAATGGATAATACCTCATGTGACGAGTTATGAGCCCTTGACAACAATAATGACTAAAATGAAGAGGGTATATAAATATATTTTCTCTCCTCTTTGCCTGCCTGCATCATTTAGTTCTTGTACTTTCTTTTGCTAAACAAAGTGGTTTAGATATTAGTTAATCAATTGTGCCTGTCATCTGCCTATTTTAAGGTGTGGCAATTGAGTGCCAGTAACGTCTTCATTATCACACTCTTGATATGAACACTTGGCAATACTGCCCTTTTATGAATTGTTACATGTATATCCAAGGTCAATATTCATGCACAATAGATCCTCATGTTCAGGAACAGATAATTCAGACAAGTCATGCAATGTTTTAGATAAAGTAGTGGAAGATGCATATTTGATGTTATACCTATGTTTAGAAAATATTAAAGTAATATTTGTTTCATATCATATCTAAATGACAATACTGAACTTGGTTTGCATGGATATGTATAAACTAAAGGTCTTTTATTTAAGTGGATGTTAGTAACACATAAACATAGACCATTCCCTTGTTGATGTATTTTGTAAGCATGGAAAGGAGAATGCTTTCCCACCATTCATGGGACAAATTCATGGTTCCTACCACATCAATACTGTGGGCAGTTTGCATGATCACTTGTAATGCCAGGTCCCAGCCTGCCCAATACTTTTCTTGTGACCATTATAATTTGCTCTGTGTTCCAGCATCCTGTGCAACAATACCATGATAGCATGCTGGAGATATCTTTTCATATACTACTGGCTATTTTGTGGTTTGGATGATGGAGGAGATGATGGATGTGCCGATGCAAACCAAGAAGCCATAGGATGCTAGCTCATTTGTATTCCAATTTTTTATAGTTAAATATAAACCAAGAAGCCTGCATGCGACGCTAAGAAATATTTGAGGCAATCTTTTGACCTGCAGGATTCTCTTCTGAATTCCTCATCCCTAGACATTAAGACATGGGGTTGGCTGACCTTCCGGCAGTAGTGGTAGCTATGGAGAACCCAACCTCAAAGATGGTCTATGATGAACACAACCATGAGCTACTCCCCCCAGGTGAAGGAGAGCTCCAAGCCATGAAATCTTTTCCTCTTGATATTTATTCCTTAAGTTAGCTTAGATCCGCCTCTAAATCCAACAAAATGAAGGCATCTAGCTGATTTTTTCACATCTCCTGCTATGCTTAATGGGAACCCCTGAGCTCCTATCGTTGCTTCATGGTGATAGCACGAGGAAAGATAAGGATTAAGTCGGTAGTTTATAATAAAAGCTACCCAACATTATAGTTTCATTTACGACAAAGTTCCCAGAAAAGAAGGTCTAGCATCTTGGAGTCCCAAAGATAAAATACTAACACACAAATCTACCTTAAATAAGCTTTCCACATGCGTCTCGCTTGTTAAATTCTAGTCAAGAAGAAAGGAAGCACCACCTATAACCCCCTTTTTCCCTTCTTTTCTTTGTTCTTTCTATGAAATTTATTTGAGATGTAATTGATGTGATTACATCATGTAATTTCTGATCCCTTTAATATGATTGACTTTAATTTGAGTAAATATTGAATTCTCTGTGATAATTTTTTTTTTCCTGCATGTTATTATAGATTTTTAAATTTCTTGCAATATTTCCTTCCCTTTTTTGATTTCTTTTGATCTTCATCTAAGGAGGTGAGCTAGGTCTCAAAATCCTTCAATCTTACTCTCCTAGATCCTGGATCTACATACAATAATTCCACTAAGATCACCAAGGAACATTCATTGAAGTTAGAGGCTTAGATGTCTGTTTTCTAAACCGGCATTAGTGAACGCATTCCATGCTATGATCGAGTGAAAGGGATTGTGGTTGTATCCTTCGCATGAAAGAAGGATTCACCTTTCTTGGCACATATCCCCACCATTGGATCACCTATTTTAGCCATTCAACTTCATTAAGCATAATTGCTGTTTTAGACAATCAACTTCAAGAATGTTATGCTTACAAATCAATCTAATTTATTAATATTATGCCATGTTAATTTTGTGAATACTTTAAATCTAAACTATAATTTCATATGCATATAATCTTGGAATAAAAGAAAAAAATACATAGTTACAAGTTGATCTCTGGCAACTCTATGGATAAATTTTGGTTCCACACCCAGTGGTGATCATATATGGTACATGGCCATATTTAAATCCTTTCTTTAGATAAATGTTGCATATATTATTGACGTTTTGCACAAGCTTTTGAAGACTACCTCAAGAGCAAGATACTTGAGATCCATCCGATAGGTGGAGGATACAATCTTTGGGCAGGTTGCAGCAGTTGCATTGGGATGGCAGCTTCTCATTGCCAGAAGATGTGCAGGTCACGTAGTTGACATCAAGACAGATTTGAGGACAGAGCTTGGCACCCGTGCTTTGCACTTCCCAACACAAGCCTATGTTTTGTAGCATCAAACCACAAAATGAAAAGAAATAAATGGGTTCAATCTAAGATCATAGTTAGTCCATGTACATAAATACATATACTACCAAGAGAAGGGACTATTACCAAATAATAGAAGAAACATTACAACAGAGAGTTTAGTGCAGGCCATGTCTTCTTAGCTTCTTCCAAGATCTAGGAGATGGAGGTATGGCTGGCATTTATAGAGCAAGGTCTGAAATGAATTCATGGTCTTGTTTGTAATATGAATGAATGATTTGTCATGTGTGAAGTGTGAAACATTTGGTGATTCATTAGGAAAATTTAGTGTAGGACAGAGATGGCTTAGAAAGAGGAGAGCATTACGTGCAAGACTGGAATTTAGTATTCTGACTTTATAGAAAGCAAAAGAATTAACTTTCTTCATTCTTCTTCAGCTGTAGCAGTGATAATGGACTTTGAGAAAGACTATGTTCTGGATGCAGATATTGATAGGATAAGGACATTTGACTTCTAATATTTTGACTTAGAAAGAGGAGAATATCATGTGCCACATAGGATAAATTACAGAACATCTCCTTAACTTTAACCCAATTTGATTTATATCTTTATACTTTAAAAAATATCAAACTAACCTTTCTAGTTAGCGATATATTCCAATGTGATTCATCCATTCATTTTATCAATAAATGGTGTTAGATTTCTTTTTTATTGGACAAAAATACCCTTTGTTCATGAATAGGCTTGGAGGAGGAAGAAGATGAGAAAAAAAAAATGGATGAAGAGGAAGGAAAGGAGGGGAGAATGGTCGCAGGTAAGGAATGGATTAGAGAAGGAGAAGAAGGACAAGAAGAAGAAGATGATGGAGAGGAAGAAGAAGGAAAAGAATGGATTATCGGTGGGAAGGAGTGAAGATGGAAGGGGCTACCATGAAGAGGTTGGCTTATGGGTGATTTGGAGGAAAAGGAAGATGAGGAGGTGAAATGGATAAGGAGGAAGGAAAAAAGGAAGGAGCTACCGTGAAGGAGAAGAAATGAGTGAAGAGGAAGGGAAGGGGGGATGATTTTTTTTTTTCAGTGAGGAAAGGTAATATAGAGGCCCTCATATAAGAGGATCATTTATGGGCGGCTTAGAGGAAAAGAATGAGGAGGAGAAGTGGATGGAAAGGAAGGGGAGGAGAAAGAAGAGGAGAATGGGTGGAGAAAGAGAAGGAGAAAGGGGAGGAGAAGAATGGGTAGAGAAAGGAGAGAAGGAGAAAGGAGGGAGAAAGAGGAGGAAGGGGAGGAGGAGAAATGAGTGAAAAGGAAGGGAAGGAAGAGAAAGGAGAAGAGGAAGGAAGAGGGAGAAAGAGAGACACCAGCCATGGAGGAGGGAGGAGGAAGAAGATGGATATTTTTATTATTTTAGAAAATTTTATTAACGAAGATAGATGGCTGGACTACATCGAAACATATCGATAACTAGAAGGGCTAGTTTGATACTTTTTAAAGTACCGGAGATATAAGTGAAATTAGTAGAGGAGGTGTCCTTGTAATTTATCCATTTTTTTTGACATAAAAAAGGTCAGGAGCCTCCCAATATTTATGAGAGATATGTACAAAATTTACGATATTACAATGCAGATGGAGTGTTTAAGAATATAACATCATGTGCAAGACTAGATTTTAGCATTTTGACTTTATATAAAGCAAAAGAATTAACTTTTTCCATTCTTCTTCAGCTGTAGCTAGCGGTTATAATGGACTTTGTGATGGACCATGTTCTAGATGTAGATACTGTCAGGATAAGGACATTTATCTTTTGAATTATCACTTTGAATGTTCGTAGAAAGCTCTGAAATTATCTGTATTGGAGTTCTATATATTTCATCTTGCCTCATATTTTTTTAATATTTTGCTATCCTTAAAACACTTCTCTTTATAAAATATCCAATTTAAAATTTATAGCACTTGCACGTTCCTAATCTCAAAATATCTTTTTTCTTAAAACTTATTTTTTGAATTAATAAAACACTTATGTTTGCATTTCAAAGTCTCATTGTTCCTCCTCATTCATTCTTCTCTCCTTCCACTGCTAAGAATTTGACAGCTAATTTCTCCAAAATCTTGCTTAGTCTGAACTGTTTATCCCACTACTTGGGCTATAACATGTGACAGGGCCGGCCATTTGGTAGTGTATGGCTCTAGGGAATATACAAAGCCTGCTGGATTGATAAAAATTTTTATAGTATAATTCATCATTTCCAGCATAGAACAATTTGGTCTAATATTATTAGATAACAAAATCAATCAAAATACAAATTTTAAACATTCAGTAATTTTAGAAATATTTATTTCTTTTCCATCTTGCACTTGTGAATTAAAAGTCAGTCGGATGCTAAGCAACCCATGCTCTGGAAAAAATAAAAAAAAATCAAGAGACAGACATGAGCTAACTAGCTCAATGAGAAATCCCTACTTCCACATAAACTAATATATGTAATGAAATAATACATAGTCACGAACATATATAACTGCCAATACCACATTAAGAAGAACATGGTAGTTATGACATGTGTATTCCAAAATTAATCAATATTCAAAAATTTGGATCTTCCATTAGGCTCAATATATCAATCATATGTTATCAGTAGCAAATCATCTCAATGGTGATTCAAATAAGCTTCTTAATAGCATCTAATAGTAAGGTTCGGCTTGCTAACTTTTTAAAACTTGCTTAATCAAAATTTTCAGTTATTCTATGGTTTTGGACTAGCTATGACCGATAAATCATAGTACACATTCCTACTACTTGCGGTTAGGCTATCCATAGTTTCACATTCTTATTCATGATGAGGCTATTCATATTCTTATATTCCTACCTATGATGAGGTTATCCACAATGATATATTTTTGTTCGTAATGAGACTATTAACATGGTTAGTCCAATATCCTCTTTTTATTAACCGGTAGATTATGCCACGTTTGAATTATTTTAACCAATTTCATATATTATGCTCGACAAACCTAAATATAATCTTATCATAATTTAGGCAAAAATCAAAGTAGATATCCTCATTGTAATACATGTGATTTATAAATGATATGTATATGATAAAATCATTTGTATTATAAACAAAATTGACCCAAAGCCATGCATTTACCCTAATCTAACCTAATTTAAAAAGTTTATCTAAAATTTATTAAATGAGAGAATTAAATTTTTATTATAATTTAAGCGTTCAAGTTTAGAACTTATGGTAGACTACTTCCTAATTGGATAACTACATGACAAAAAAATTAAGATTATAGGATTATGGATAAGGCTAGCTAGGTAGCGGTACCCATCATTCTAAGTCTATTCAGATCTGAGTGGCAATCGACTAGATCAAGGGCAGGGGTTCGACTTGAGTAGGAGCAATATGACTAAGATTGTGGATGGCTCGATATATTGAAGCTAGTTGAAGATTGATGGGTAGAAGGGCCATCACAAGGGTCGAGTGGTGTAGGTGGAATCAGGAGGAGGAGTGAGAAAGAGAGAGATAAGAAATAGAAAGGGAGATGGTGGCTGGGATACCTTATTCGTGGCTTGAGGCATGACCTTAGTTAAAGGCGAATGGTCTACCCCACCAGCCTATCATTGCTCGAAGGAGGAGGATAGAGAGATTGCTAGCCATAGAGGTGGCAATGGAGATGATGGCATCGGGAGAAAAAAAGAAGGGGGCAAAATAAGGGTGTTTCCATTGCTAGAACAAGGCTGTTGGCCCAAAATGGGCTATGGAGAAGAAGCTTGGATCAGCTGCTAATTGAACAACGAGGTCTAGCCACCATGCTAGTGAGCCATGTGGTAACATGATGGAGAAGAAAAGGTTGGAGGAGAAAGGACCGAAGGAATACCCATCTTGAAAAAGAGCCATGCCGTTTAGCTCGAGATTGAGTGCTAGCCAAGTGATGGGATTTAGTGAGCATGATAGCTTCATAAGGAACCTACAAGAGGTAAGGGCTAGAGAAGATGAGAGAAGAAAGGTTACTTATCTTTGGGACATGGTGAAATAAGAGTGTTGGTGCATTAAATCGATCTTGAGACACGTGACATCATCATACGAGATCAAAGGGATATCAATCTTAAAGCGTTAGATCCTAGCATACCAATTTGTCTGTAAAGTGGATTCAGCTTGGTATTTTATTGATCTGAATAAAAGACACCCTTTACTCTCCAGACGACGTCTCTATTGATAGAAATATTCAGATCGGATATATGCCGATTTGAACTCTGATATTATCTATTCTAGAATGTTACATTCTCTCCGATCTTCTACCGAGGTGATCTAATATTGTGACGGACTTGGCTATTCTGTAAATACTCATGGCAGATAGTGATTTCTTCAATCAGACCACAGCTGCCACGATCTCATATCTAGCTCATATGTATAGCTGTACGTCAGCTCATTTATAGGTGGCTTTCTAACCATCTAACAGACTTCTAACAGTCTAAAAACTCTGGAATGGCCTCATCATTTCCTCTATAAGTAGAGGGTCAGGGATCCTCTGTCGGTAAGTTTTGCTCTTTGAAACTAGGAGAAACTCTGCTAGTAGAAAATTAAGCTAGATTATTGGCTCCTAGTTAGTTCTCCCAGTTTCATTCAATTTTTCTTGCTCTTTCACTCTTTTCTATCTTGTTCTCAAAGTTTGAACTAACTTAAGCATCGGAGGGTCAAGAACTGGAGGATCCTCATCTAGTTTCTTGACTGATTTTATAGATTGGAAGAATTTTTATCAGATCGCAAGGATTGCTCCAGCCCAATCTCACTTAAGTTGATTCACTCTACTCCAAATTTGAGCCCTGAAGCAACAAATTGATGCTAGAGGAAGGGATACTAATTTTTTTTGTGAAAAAGATGGTCGAGATAAGAGCTCAACATCCTTCTCCCTCCGCTCCAAAAGAAGGAGTATCAGAGGCACCACCGCAACAGCCAATTACTGTTGATCCTTAGCAATTTAGCTTTCTTGTTCAACAAGTCCAACCCTGATGGTAGTTGTTCAATAGCTTCAAAAGAGGGAGGCGCAACCATCGAAAGAAGCTCTTTCCCAAATGCTTTGTCTTAACATAGTCCTCAACCAACCCATCAAGATGAATACCACATTGATGAGACTGATTGCGAATTTACCCCTAGCACTTTGAAAGTTTAAAAAGGGAGCACCTAGAGCACAAAGTCTTGGATCTTGAAAGGCATATGATGGAGCTCCAGATAGGGGGTCGATCTCAGAATAAAGATAGTTTCAATCTTCGATCTTCTTTCTCTCATGAAATATTAAGTGAACCTATTTCGAACCGGTTTAAGATGCCTACCATCAAGTCTTTTGATGGCTCTACTGATCCAATGGATCATATTAAGGGCTATAGGGCCCTCATGGCTTTACAAGGGGCTTCTGAGGCTTTATTATACAATGCTTTTCCTGCAATCCTTAAGAAGATAGTGAGGATTTGGTTTTCTGGACTCCCACAGGGGTCTATCTCTTCTTTTGAGCGGCTTGAGAGATTGTTTGTCACTTATTTTGACATTAACAGACCTCATTTGAGGTATGTGGATAGTCTCTTCTCTGTTCAGTAGTAGGAAAAAAAGATCTTGAAAGTATGTCTCATTTCAACACGATCACCCTGGAGGTGAAAAATTTTAATGAATCAGTTGCCATGTCTACTTTGAAAAGAGGACTCCGGAGCAACCATCTGATTTTTCTTTGAATAAAAATTTTTCAAACACCTATGATGAGATGCTTGATCTGGTACGTAAGTATGTCCAAGCCGAGGAGGAAGAGACTATCTTAAGGTAGGTGAAGAAGGATAAGAATGAAAAAAAATGATCGAGGGAGAATGATGAGCAGACTAAAAATTTGAATCGACCTTAAAAAAAATCTGAGGTCAAGAAGTCCACCTCGGCATTTTAATTTTTATACTTTCTGACCGCCCCCGAGCTCAAATTTTGATGGAGATTGAAGGAGAAAGATATCTTCAAAGGCTTGATCCTTTGAAGGCCCCACCAGAGAAAAGAGATAAGTGAAAGTATTGTCGCTTCCATAGAGATCATGGCCACGATACCAAAGAATGTAGACAGCTGCGAGATGAGATAAAAATCCTGATGTGCCAGGTTACCTCGATAAATATGTCCGATCGATCAAATTCAAAGAATACAGGCCTCCAATAGAAGAAACTTTTGATGATCACAACCGACCAACTACTAGTGTTATTAATATGATATCCAGCATCCTGCCTGGCACTGATGACCTATCCCCTAAGAGATAGAAAGCTGAAGATGTTATTTTTTTTCTGAAAATATGTAAAGGAGATCCAAACCTCTCATAATGATGCGGTCGATGTCTCTATTATGATAGCAAAATATGATGTAAAAAGAGTTCTTATTGATAATAAAAGTTCTGCTGATGTATTATTCTATGATGCTTTCTTAAAAATAAATTTAGTCAGATAGCTTAGACGGATCAGTACTCCTCTCGTCGGATTCTCAAAAAATTCGATGGCAGCTAAAGGAGAAATCACTCTGCCAGTTACGGTAGGACAGGAACCAAGGTAGTCAATAGTATAGCTCACTTTTCTGATAGTCAGAGTCTCATCTATTTATAATGCTATCATCTATCGATCTGGTCTTAATGCTCTCAGGGCCATTATCTCTACTTACATCTATTGGTGCATTTTTCGACTAAGAAAAGGGTTGGTGAAATGCGTGGCGACTGGACGGTAGCTCGATAGTATTTTATGATTTCTACTAAACTGAACCAATCAATGAAAACTGTGCCAGTTGATATACCAAACACATTGGATGAGATCAAAAAAATTTGAGGTGAACTGATAGAAAAGCTTGAAGCCATTCCTTTGAGAGATGATCCAAAAAAAAGATCCAGATTGATGTGAATCTTAAACTTGGCTTAAGAGAGAGATTGATTAAGTTTCTATGAGAAAATACTGACATCTTTGTTTGGTCGGCTTCTCATATACCTGGCATCCTAGCGAGGTGATTATTCATAAGCTAAATATGGATCCAAACCTCAAGCTGATTTAGCAGAAGAAAAAAAGTTTCATCCTAAAAAGAAAAAAGCATTGATGAAGAAGTTGACAAGCTTCTAAAAGCAAGATTCATCAGGAAAGCTCATTACCGAAGTGAATAGTCAATGTTGTTATGGTCAAGCAAGCTAATGGAAATGAAGAATCTGCATTGATTACAAAAATCTCAAAAAAATTTGTCCGAAAGATAGTTTTTCTCTATCGAGAATTGATCAGCTTGTAGATGCTACCTCTGATCACAAACTCCTTAACTTTATGGATGCTTTCTTGGGCTATAATCAAATCTAAATATCTCTAGAAGATAAAAAAAATACTAACTTATCAGCGAAAGAGGTTTGTATTGTTACAAAATGATGTCTTTTGATCTAAAAAATGTAGGTGCTACATTTTAGGACCTAGTCAATAAAATTTTCAAGTAACAAATTGATCAAAATATGGAGATCTATGTTGATGACATGATAGTAAAAAGCATCGAGGAGGATCGACATATTATCAATCTGAAGGAAGCATTTGGAGAACTTAGAAGGCACCAAATGAAGCTCAATCTCAACAAATATACTTTTGGAGTTGGCTCAGATAAGTTCTTTGGCTTTCTCATTAATCAAAGAGGAATAGAAGCTAATCTTGAAAAGATTAGAGCTTTATTGAAACTGAAATACCCAACTTTTATTAAAGAAATCCAGTAGCTCATCAGGTGAGTAGCAGTCCTCAGTCGATTTATTTTCAGATCAGCAGAAAGATATCTTTATTCTTTAAAGTATTAAGAAATATCAAGAATTTTAGTTGGACAGAAGAATGTCAGACTACTTTTGAAGATCTGAAGAAGTATCTTGGCTCTCCACCTCTTCTTTCTAAATCGATCGAAGGTGAAGAACTGTGCATGTATATTTTCATCTCACCTTTTGCAGTCAGTTTGATTTTTATCCGAAAAGAAAGAGAAATTCAGAGACCTATCTATTACACCAGCAAACTGTTATGGGATGCAGAGACTTGGTATAAAAAGGTTAAAAAAATAATATATGCTTTGATCGTGGCAGCTCAAAGATTCAGATCTTACTTCCAAGCTCATACTATGGCAGTATTGATAGATCAGCCACTCAGATCGATATTATAAAGAGTTGATACTTCAGATTAGATCATCAAATGGACTATTGAACTCAGTGAATTTGATATCTACTACCAACCTCAAACTATAGTTAAGGATCAAGTATAAGCTGATTTTGTTCCAGAATGCACTGTTCCACATGATGGGTCGATCCCGACAAGTCCTAAAAGCAACAATATCTTTCGAATTCTATATGTGGATGGAGCCTCAAATTTTTAGAGAAGTGGCGCCAGTTTGATTCTGGTTAGTCCTAAAGGGTTCGTAACTGAGCAGGCCCTGAGATTCAATTTTAACACTTCTAATAATGGTACTAGCATGAAGCCCTAATGGAGGTCTCAAGATGGTAAAAGAGCTGGGATCAGAAATTAAAATTTTTATAGATTCACAACTTATGATCGGTTAAGTCCGAGGTCAATTTGAAGCTAAGGATTCCATGATGGCCCGTTATCTATAGAATGTCAAAAAGTTATTCAAAAATTTTGAGGAGCTTGCTTCAAATTTTTAGATCGAAAAATATCCAGGCTGAGGCTCTATCACACCTTGCCACTGTGGATTTTTTCAAATTAAATCAAAAAGTATTGATTGAATAGTTGGACAGGCCTAGTATTGAAGTGGTCTCCATATTTTAGGTCGGTCATGAGTTGAGTTGGATGATCCCCTCATGGATTACATATATAAAGGAGTTCTACCCAATGATCCGATCTAGGCTAGAAGCATTAAAAGATAAGCTCCGTCGTATGTTTTTCAAGAAGGCCATTTATATAAAAAGTCTTATTCTCTTCTCTACTTCGATGCTTAACGTCATATAAAGCTGACTACGCACTTCGAGAAGTGCATGAAGGTATATATGGAAACATCTAGGGGGCAGGTTACTTACTTATAAAGTAATCCGACAAGGCTACTACTAGTCAACTATTCAAAAAGATGTAGCTGATCTTGTCAACAAATGCGACCAATGCTAAAGGTATGCTAATATCCAACATCAATCTGTTGTTGAGCTTATTTCTATTACCACCCCTTGGCCCTTGGTAATTTGGGGGATGGATATACTGGGGCCTTTCCTAATAGCGACAGACTAAAAAAATTTTTGGGGTAGCTATTGATTATTTTACAAAATGGGTGGAAGTAGAACCTTTAGCACAGATCTCAGAGAAAAAATATAAAATTTTGTTTGAAAATCTATAATATACCGATTTAATTTACCTCGAATCATCATCACTGACAATGGTCGGTAGTTTGACAATCCCAAGTTTAATGAATTCTGCTTCAAGTTTATATTGACCACTGACTTACCTCTGTTGGGCATCCACTATCAAATGGTGAGGCTGAACTATCCTTCATGGTTTGAAGATAAGCCTTACTAATACAAAAAGCTTGTGGGCTGAAGAGCTGCAGAGTATATTATGGTTATACTGAACTACACATCAGATTTCGACAGGAGAAACTCCTTTCAGACTCACTTATGGATTGAAGCTGTGATTCCAGTGGAGATTCGCTTATTATCTGATAGAGTCAAAAATTTTTATGAAAAAATCAACTCTGACCAGTTGAAGACCAATCTGGATCTTTTTGATGAGATAAGAGAACAAGCCCATATCAGAATGGTGATCTATAAGCAGAGGGTCGCTAAGTATTACAATGCCTGGGTGAAGCTGAAGTCATTTCAGAAGGGTGACCTCATCTTAAGATGAGCTGAAGTTTCAAAACCTACTGAGCAAGGTAAATTGACTCCCAATTAGAAAGGGCCTTATCGAGTCACTGATGTAGTTTGCCCAGGGACTTACAGAATTGAGAATTTAGACAAATCTGTTATTCTTCATACTTGAAATTTTGAAAATTTCAAAAAATATTATCAATGAAAATATTCTAACGAGCTCTTTCTTATACATCATGTCCTCTCATGTATCGAAATTCGATCCTTAAACTGATAAAGCCCAATAGGGCATGATATCTTAATCTGAATTTCAGTTCGGTAGAGCCCCAAAGGGCATGCTTATTTATCTGGATTTCAGTCTGATAGAGCCTTGAAGGGCATGAATGTTAATCCAGATTTTAGTCTGATAGAGCCCCAAAGGGCATGAATATTTATCCAGATTTTAGTCGATAGAGCCCTAAGGGAATGGATGTTAATCTGGATTCCAGTTCGATAGAGCTCGAAGGGCATGAATGTTAATCCAGATTCCAGTTTGGTAGAGCTTTGAAGGGCATGAATGTTTATTCAGATTTTAGTTGATAGAGCCCCAAAGGGCATGAATATTAATCCAGATTCTAGTCTGGTAGAGTCCTGAAGGGCATGAATGTTAATTTAGATTTCAGTCAGGTAGAGCCCTAAAGGACATGAATGTTTATTCAAATTTCAGTCTAGTAGAGTTCCAAAGAGCATGAATGTTAATATGGATTCCAGTCCGGTAGAGCCTCAAAGGGCATGAATGTTTATCTGGATTTCAGTCTGGTAAAGCCTTGAAGCGCATGAATGTTTGTCCGGATTCAGGTTTGGTTAAGCCCCAAAAGGCATATGTATTCTTTCGAATTTCAGTCCGAAAGAGTCCTAGAGGACTTGATCCCCCCATCGACTGACGACTTGTACCGGATACAAGACCAGAGGGGTTTTACATCAGTTTCTTACCAACATAATATTACATTGATATCTAGAGCGATATTATCTTTGGGTTCTCTTGAAAATTTTGACTTCTGGATGAATTTTAAGGCTTGATCCATCCGTGGTCATGCAAATAAAGATACGCCCAGTCCATTTTTAATTAGCTAACGGTGGGTGAATTTAAGACTACTAGTCTTTGATTCTATTGAATTAGTTATCGATTTGTGATTCTGCTAATTTGTAAAGATACTTATGATTATGTCATCTTAACAAGTGATGAGATTTGTGAGACTACATGACTCAAATACACTTAAAAAATATCCTTTGCATTAATATTTGAAGAAGTTACGAAAATAAGAACCCACATCGGCTTTACATGTTTCAAAAAAGGAAAAGAGAAAAACAAAAAGACTTGTATCAGGTCGATACATCCCCAGAAGAAAAGAAAACTTCTATTGAATGATCACTGGTGGGTTGGAGCTCTCCTTAGTCGATTCCTTCTTGGGTTGCTTTGGCTTTCTGGTGTCAGTGATAGCAGGCTCTGCAGTCGGGTAGGTTTTAATTTCTTACTGACCTCGAGGTCTTCAGTCTCCGTTGGGATACCACAGATATGGGTCCACAGCAATGGCTTCTGTTGTGTTCACCTGATAGTTGATCGATCTGACTCCTTTGTCGCTTCAAGGGGTGATTTAAGATCCTCCTTCACGCCCATCTCGACAGCTACCTTTGGAGTGACCTTGGAGATGTCCATCTTGGGATATAGCTTCTTGATTAGGTTGTGGCACTGGCTGAAGGCATAGTTATATGCACCCTTAGAGCTCTTGGATACTTCATCCTCGAACTCCTCGGAAGTCTTGTACAGTTTCACTACCTTTGCCGCCTTGTCTGCTCCTTTATTCGCCTCTTCAGGGCCTTGATGGCCTTCTCGTGAGCTTTATTGGCCTTTTTCATCTCTTTAAGACTCGGCTCCAGTTCTTTATTTTTCTGAGCAATAGTGTGCAGGTCAAAGATCTTCTTTTTCTGCTTGTTTATTTTTCGTTAAAGGTCCAACAAGTTTTGGTTCTTCTCCTTCAAGGCCTTCAGCTTTTCTTCAAGTTGGTGTTTGAGTCTGACGGTGAGTTTGGACTCCTTCTTCTTCTCCTTTTGGAGGATGATTAAATTGGCATTCAGGGCCTCTTTATTCTTTAGTAGTAGACTATGTTTTCATACATGACTTTAAAGTCAACGACGACCTGCAAGACAAAAAATTCAAATCGATCATTCACCGAAGTAAAAAAAAAAAAAGAAAAAAAAGAAAAGAAAGAGAAAGAAAAAGAAAAAAAAAGAAAGGAAATGCTTACATGTATGAGTTGTTCAAATCTGTGGTTGACGATCTCCTTTGGTTTATTCTTGTGATGTACTCCAGATTAATGGTCGGCAAGACAGATTTGAGGAGATCTTGATCTAGTTGGGATCGCTCTAGAAGTGACATTCTGACATTCTTGTTACGGCATCTCCCTCAGCTGAATTTGATGGTGCCTTGGAGAGTGTGGTTGGTTTGTACCTGGCTCTTTGGAGGGTGGTACAGGCTGGGCATCATTGTTCTTAATCCTCATCATGATGGGTTGGTGAGGTGGTTCTAGTAACAATGCCGAGGAGAATTCTGTAGTCCCTAGAAAGCCTCACTTTTTTCCAAATTGACTGGGGAAGGAGTCGCTGATGATGATCGGAATGGCACTGGGGTAGAAAGAGGTTCTGCACCTTTAACTCTTTTGGGTGTGGAGACAGTAGCAGATGATTTTGGTTGATCTTTCCCTTTTTTCTCTTCTATCTTTGTCGGATTGAATCTCATCTCTGCTTCAGATATACCTTTTAGAACATTGAAGACAAAAAAGGAAGAAGTTAGAAAAATAAAACACTCCGATTTTACCCCGAAGAGAGTACAAACTGATTCCAGCGTCATACAATGCCTGATAGTTTATTAAAGTAGAGAGCTTGGGTGTTTTGGTGGTGATCAGGATTGAGTGAACCACCTCATCCCCGGAGAATTTCATCATGGGAGTTATATTTGGTGTTCGGACGCTCCCAGGAGATCCTAAAACCCTATGGAATGGGAGCTCGAATAAAGAAAAAATGACCTTTCCAGTCGTAAATGGAAGAAGGAAGGCTAGGTCCGAATTTATAGCCCTTCTGAGGTGAGAAGTACTACCAACCCTTCTCACTCAGATGCCTTTTCAATAGGACCAAAGATCTAAACAAAAAAAATCTTAAGGTCTATATGGAAGAAGTTGCACATGATGATGAATACTATGATCATTCTAATGGTATTTGGAGTTATTTGGATATGGTGGACCCTATAGAAATAAAAAATATTACAGAAAAAGGGATGCAATAGAAACCATATGTTGGTCTGAAGAGATTCATCATAAAAAGCTATGCAGCCCTCAGGAGGTTCAGAGACTTGACCTTTCTGATTTGGCACTAGCATTTCATATTCATCTGGTATGTCATACATGTCTCTAAGGGTTGTGAGGTTCTCCTCGATCAAGATAGATCCCTCTGTCTCTGAATCGAGGTAGTCCATGAGACCATGCATGGGAGATTTCACACTGTGATCTGAACTTTCTTCGCCTAACAGGCGATTTTAGGGTCTTTTCGAGGTGCATTTCCTACCTCTATAGCCAGTAAGAGCTAGGTCGGCATAACCTATGGTTCTTCTATGATTTTCTTCTCCTTTCTACTTTTGTGGGATATATTTTTTGGAAGAAAAGTATAAAAAAAAAAGAAGACTCGAAAGAGGAAAAGGGGCTACCCTACGGTTGAAAGAGAGGAATGAGGAAGGACTGGTACCTAGAAAAGACAGATGAAACCCTCTCAAGGGATGAGAAGACTCCTCCTCTCTCACTCTGATGAAGCTCCTCACTATTTTTGATGATCGTTCGGCATTGAGAAGCTTCTAAAATATTTAGCAGTACCTCGCAAGGTAACAGAGAAAATAAAAAGTGATCAGAAAAAAAAAATCTTTATAAGCGAACCGACGACCAAGATTAATTGGTCTCTTTGTCGATTTGTGCCACTTGACGCCAATCCAATGCTTGATCAGGCGGCGGTTAGGCACACATTCCCTCAGATCTTGCCACGTCGGACCAATCCATGCCCAAGCTAATAAGCCAATCGGGCATTGACATTTGTCGCACTCTTATTTGATATTTTCAAATCATCCTTCCAAGCAATGATGAGGGAAGATATGAGGATCATTTTTGAAAGGTCAAATCCCTTCGTTTTCAACCAAATAATTAATTTTTTTATGCTCTTGAGGTGCGATGCATTTATTCCAAGCAGCGATGACATCAGCCCAAAAAATTCTGAGGTGAAACATGGAGATAAGATCTCCTAATCCATAAAAAATTGAGATAAAACTCAAGTGCGGAGATAAAATCTCTTGATTGATGAAAATTGATCCAAAAATTCGAGCATAGAGATAAGATCTCCTAGTCAGTTAAAAATCAAGCTAAAAGTCTAGTGCGGAGACAAGATCTCCTGGTCGATGAAAATGGATAGAAAATTCGAGTCCAGAGATAAGATCTCCTAGTTGGTAAAAAATCGAGTAAAATCAAGTGCAGAGATAAGATCTCCTGATCGATAAAAATCAGATCGAAAATTTAAGAGCGGAGATAAGATCTCTTAGTCAGTCGATGATCAAAATGAGGCAAACACGGAGAGGAGATCTCTTGGATAGTAAATATCCAGGCCAGAAAAAGTTAATTTAGAAATAAGACATCCCAGCTGGTGAAATCCAGTCTTTATAGCGAATACTTTTCAAATTGATAAAAATTCTATTTTATATACTCTTACTTTCTAGTCAGATCAGAAAATTTTCACCTCGACGTAGGAAGTAGGAGGCAAGTTTGGTACATTAAATCGATCTTGAAACATGTGGCATCATCATACGAGATCAAAAAGATATCAATCTTAAAGCGTCAGATCCAGCATACCAATTTATCTATAAAGTGGATTTAGCTCAGTATTTTATCGATCTGAAAAAAGACGCCCTTATACTCTCCGGATGACGTCTATGCTGACAAAAATATTCAGATCAGGTATATGCTGACCTGAATCCCGATCTTCTCTATTTTGGAATGTTATGTTCTCTCCGATCTTCTATCGAGGTGATCTATTATTGTGACAAATTTGGTTATTCTGCAAACACCCACAGTGGATAGTGATTTTCTCAAACAGCCACAGTTGGCCACGATCTCACATCCAGATCATATACACAGCTGTATGTCAGCTCATCTATAGGTGGTTCTCTAACCACCTAACAGACTCTTCTAATGGTTAACAAACTCTGGAACGACCTCATCATCCCCTCTATAAATAGAGGGTCAGGGATCCTCCGTTGGTAAGTTTTGCTCTCTGAAACTAGAAAAAACTATGCTAGTAGAAAATCAAGCCAAATTCTTGTTTCTACTTAGTTCTCCTCCAGTTTATCCCATTTCTCTTGCTCTTCCATCCTTTTCCATCTTTGTTCTCAAGGCTTGAACTGACTTAAGCATCGGAAGGTCAAGAACCGGAGGATCCCCACCTGGTTTCTTGACTGACTTTTTAGATTGGAGGAGTTTTCGTCAGATTGCAAGGATTGCTCCAGTCCAATCTCACTTAAGTCGATTCATTCTACTCCAATTTCGAGTCTTGAAGCAACAAGGGGCAACTTGATTACCTATTGCTCAAAAAAAATAGAAGTGGTGTTGAAATAAAGGGTGAAGGCTGTGGCGAAGGAGATTCGAGGGAAAGAGGGGAGAAATAGAGGAAAGGGGGCAAGGGTTCCTGGCATTATCACTCACCCTCACCGACCAGTTAATGCATCATGGCTAACTTGGTGTTGTCCAAAGGTCATACCAGGCCTTTATGCTTGGGTGGGGCTTCAGCCTCACCAGTCTGGCCAACCGAAGATCTCACTACTTTATCGTGTGATGGACCACCAGCATGAAATCTTCATTGGAGCGATTCAATTGAGTCGGGACTACATCGAGTGTTGAGAAAGTGTCCAGACAGAGATCTCGGAAAGGGAAGCAATATGAGGGTGGTGAAGTATTAATACTTTTTTATGTTCATCCATCTTAAAATAATAAAAGTAAAAAATATTAGTTTAAAAGAAGGATTATTAATCAATATAACTTCCAAATTAAGCAGTTTTCAATTATACTAACAAATAAATATGATTGTGTATGATGACGAGTCTTCATATTTTTGAAGTACGGTAAATTCACCTCATCATTAATGCTATCAAAATCTCCTCAATATATGTGAAGTAACAGTTATCATTCGTTGATCCCTATTCAAATATAGAATTGTTATTTGTTCACATTCATAGCTAAAAGCCTTTTAATGGTAGTCATTGCAACAAGTAAGATCAATGCTAGTTTCACATGCTTGAAAATCAATGGATACAAAATTTTCTTCTTCTCAACCATCTTTACAACAATACATCCAGTAACTCAAGTTCTTAAAAGTCTATCAAAACACATATAGAGAATATACGTCTCTAACTGATTTTCAAGGGACAACTTCAGCCATTAAAAGGTCATTTTGAAATGACTGAACCAGTTATATGAGCTTTTCATTGTCAAAAATAGAGAGTCTAAATGAAATACTTTGTCCTTTGTTTTTTAGTGAAATAACCATTGAGCTCTTGAAATTGTATTTCAATACCTATATAAAATAATTCTATGCAATAATAATATAATTTGTGAGTTCTCAGGACATTATATCTATTATGCTCCAAATCTGAGACATAATATGGTCAAGCTCTAGAGAAGTACAACCCACAATAATATAAAGCCAATCAATCATAATCTCAAACCAAAATAAGAGATCTAGTCATCATCCATTGAATAACTAAATAAATACTAGTTTAGAGCAACTAAATCTAAAATAAAATATCAAATTCATATATAAAAATTCAGAAATAGTTGACCATAAGTCTATGATCATAATAAACTAAATTTAGTTACAAAATTTTTAAGTTTGCTAGCATAGACTCCCAAGCCTAGGTCGTCTATTATTCCTAATCTTATTCATTTGTAAAAGAAAAAGAAGAATAAAGAGATATGAGCTATACTAGTTTAATAAATAAAATCTACACTTACCGGATCAAGCATAAAATTGTACATACATTAATAAATCTTTTAGAGAATATAATTATCATTAAAAAATAAAATTTTTATAATAATAATATATCATAAATCAATTATACTCTTGCATATGTATATATCATGTCAATTACATAAACATATTTTTAGTGCATAGTATAAATAAATTCATAAATTATGCTAACTTTATAGATAAACTCATAAATCATTTATTATTTTACTATATTATTATTATTAATGATTCTCTTAGACTAAATGCTAAGATCACTATCATATTCATGACAAAATTGTAATAAATAAAATATCAACTACTATTAGCTATTGGCAGGATCATATGCCAACAACTATTAACTATTGGTAGAATTGTATGCCAACTACTATTATCCATTAGTAAGATGTAAATATTAGCTTCGGATGTCAATCTTCCCACTTTTAGAGGCTATATATAGCTATCTGAGTATTTTTTTTCATATTTCTTAAAACAAGTATCTTTAAATCATATTTCCTTAATTCATATATTCTTAAATAATGCAAAAATAAGATACTAGATAATTTGATAGAGATCATATCCATATATAGTTTTTAATGATAAATTAATCATGAAATTATTTTTTTATAAACAAACATAAATTTCATAAATATAGAGTTCATATGTTATAAACAAGTTGTTCATATTAAAATATTCATAGAGTCACTATTTTACTATGAATCATAAGTTTTATAATATATGCTCGATCCTTATCTTATAAAAGTTTAAAATATATTTTTATGATAAAATAATTTGATAGTTCAAAAACAAGTAAAAGGTATCTGGATTACTCACTTCTTTTGCTCTGAACCTTCAAAGTTTAGTTATGTGAACCACTCAAACCTATTCACAATAATTAGAATTTATCATCAACAATGTCAAAACTCAAGAGAACTGAGATGGCTTAAAATTGGGCAATCTAGGATAGAAGAAGGACAAAATTGACTAGGCAGCAGTGCTTGACTAATCAGGTTGGTCCAAACAAGATGAACACAATTGGTCATAATCAATTACTATTTAGGTTAGTGGTGACTGGATTCTAGATGTATCCAGCAAGGGCAATGGTGTGGCTGACATATTGCATGAATATCAAAGCAGTTTCGAGTCTCTTCTGAAAAAGATTATCTTAGGTTCATAATAGTAGAGCTCTTTTACTGGGTTTATGGATCAGATAGAGAGAGAAAGAGGGATGGAGAGTGAAATCCTAGAGATAAGGAGAGAGGGATGAGTCTTCTCTCTCTCTCTCTTTTCCTTTTCTTTTCTTCATTTTTTCCTTCTTTCTTTGGTTGCACAAGGGAGGAAGAATGGTGTCACGGTCAAGATTCGATGACATAATTGAAGGTCCGATAGTAGGTGATGACAAAAGGTTGGCCATGGGTAGTAGTGGTCAGCCGACGGTGTTGACTGGCGCAAGAAAATAATGAGAAAAAAAATAAAAAAAAGGGAATCAAGCTTCTCTTTTGTTTTTGGCCATTGGCTGATCATCGACGGCCAAGGTTCCATTATGAAAGGTCATAAGGAGGTCGGGCAACCCGACCAGGGGTTCGACGTTAAGGACAGTAGTGCTGGTGGTCAGAACAAGGAAGAAGATGGCCATAAAAATAGATGATGTGGCAGATGTTGGTTGATTTCCATGAACTAACGGTCAACAATGGTGCCCAAGGCCATGGAAAGAAGGGGAAGAGAGAGAGGAGGAAGGCAAGGGATTGTACCTCAGCTCCAATAGTGTCTTTAGCATTGATTTTGATGGGCACACTAATGGAAAGCCATGAACTTAAATGGGATAAAGAGAGAGGAGAACATGATGATTGATGCTGAATGGCCTTAGAGGGTGGGGATCCTATTTATAGAGAACCTCCCACAGTTTTACTCAAGTTCGATGGCCCTGGAGTCCCTCTCTTTCCAAATTCATCGGAGAAGAAGACTCACATTGGGAGTCTTCTTTCAACTATATATATATATATATATATATATATATATATATATATATATATATATATATATATGTATATATGTATGTATATATTATTGCTTCGGTTGGGGACTTGGGCAGGTGACATGATAGCTGGTCCAGTGGATCAGGCCATCACATCCTACTTTTCTTAAAATAATTTTATCTTTGAAATATGTTCATTCTCAAATCAAATTAGAACACCAATCTTTCATCTCATACTTGCTGCATTCGATATGCAATTCTTGTTGGGATTTTGATGCCTTGAATTCGATCCATAGCAGGAGAGAAGCCCAAATATGGAGAAACCCACAAAATGCAGCCCATGATGCAGCGGGCATGTGGCCCAATGTGGGCGAGCGGATGCATGCGCCCATGTGGCGTTGGCGTGCAATGTGGTCCATGGTGGACCATGGGAGGAAGTCAAGGTCCATGCCTTGTGCATGGACCGCGCAGTGCAGGAGCCAAAAATTATGGCATATGGAAGTTCTTTGCACGATCTAGCAGCCAAAAAGGCTTGCGATCACGATCGGACAGCGGGCAACATGTTCGACCATGATCGGGTGCCGTATTGCATGATCTAATGGCTAGAAATATGAGCAGATTCGATCCAACGGCCAGAGGAGATTTTTTTGAGTCTTCTTGAGATTGTGATTTTGATTGAAACTTGAATTGGGCTCTATAAAATAGGATACATGGGTTGAGTTATTAGTGTAGCGGCTTGGAGCAGCAAAAAGCATCTAGGGGCATCAGAGGATCTTGATATGGTAGGTGTCACGGTCCCATTAGCTAACTTTCTGGGATGGCATGGGTTGATGCCTTTACTGTGCCAATCCCAAGTGCGCAGAGGCTTGGCGGAGCTCTGCAAGGATAAGGCATGGCCTGGTGCCCGTATGGCCAGGCCGAGTATTGGCACCAGCAGACGGGTGCCAAGATGCAGCAGCGCGCGGCACCATGGACGGGCGCGCGCTGGGGTGTGCATGGGCAGCACACTGGCGCCATGTATGAGCGCGCCGCGCAGCAGGGTGTGCGCGGCAAGTACTGGGCGCACGCGGCAGGTGGATGCGCAAGGGGACGCGCACAGTGCCGGAGGCATGCGCACAGGGCGCGCGCACGCGCGGCAGCAGGATGCGCAGAGGGATGCACATGGTGCCGGAGGCGTGCGGCACAAGGCCGCGTGGCAGCAGGACGCGCGAGCCAACGGCACAGCATAGCGCATGGCATCAGCCGCGTATGGGCGGCACGGCCGGACGCGTGCGCCATGAGTTGCAAGGGTGCGCAGGGTGGCACCCGAGCCTGCATTGGGCGCATGCAGCCCGGGCCTTGGCATACAGTTGGACGGGATTCTGAGTTGGCCCGATAGATGCCTTCGGTTGCCTTGGTCAGTTGCTGTCCAGCAGCAGTTTGGGGAGTTGACAACAGTTGGCTCCCAACTCCTTGGAGCGGTTGCCCTCCAAAAGATGGGAACGGTTCTGAGTTGGTTCCCATGGTTGGGGAAAGTTGTCCACCGCCTATGTAAGCCATGCTTGCTGGTTTGCAGAACCAAGAGTGGGTAAGCGTGGGATTTCTGAGAGACTGTGAGCGGGTCTCTATTATCCAGTGTATTGTGGGAATTGGACTAATGGAAATCTTTTGATATTTCCTTATGTGCCTTGATATCATGTCCCTTGTGGGAGGAGAGTACTGAGAGGCTAACTAGACGTGGGTCTAGTGCCGCACAAGGCTTGCATTCTTGCAAAAATTCTGGGCGAGAATCAGCCCTGTGACAGTTGGTATCAGAGCAGGTTTGCTTGAGTGAAGGGATTTTTGGCCATTTGAGAGCCAAAACATTGAGCGTGGGGGTGGCGCTCATGCGAACGGTGGTAACATGGAAGTTATCCGTGAGAGATTGTC
This sequence comes from Elaeis guineensis, assembly GCF_000442705.2. Classification (NCBI taxonomy): domain Eukaryota; kingdom Viridiplantae; phylum Streptophyta; class Magnoliopsida; order Arecales; family Arecaceae; genus Elaeis; species Elaeis guineensis. The sequence goes on along the minus strand of NC_026000.2, from coordinate 118,373,996 downwards.
CCGGTTGGAAGCGATGCTCGGTGTGCCTCAAAGTGAAGCCGCTGAACCTTTGTGGTCGCAAGTGGAGAACTCGCTGGCCATATTGGTTCCGCTGCAGGAAGCCTTGGCAATAGCGCAGCAACAATTGGAGGAGATGAAATTTGATGTCCGACTCCTCAAGACGGTGCTGCAAAACCCTTCGCGGGGGGATGCGACCGTCAAGATGAAAGTCCCTGATCCAAAGCCTTTCAATGGCATGCGGAGTGCCAAAGATCTGGAGAATTTCTTGTGGGACATGGAGCAATACTTCAAGGCTGCGCATGCTCCTGAAGAGGAGAAAGTCTCCATCACCAGTATGTACTTGGTGGGGGATGCCAAACTCTGGTGGCGAACCAGAATGGAAGATGTTGCCAGGCCACAGATTGACACTTGGGAGGTGCTGAAACAGGAATTGAAGGAGCAATTCCTCCCTTGCAATACAGCATGGGTTGCAAGGGACTCCCTAAAGAAGTTGAGGCAGACTGGATCAGTAAGAGAGTATGTGAAGGAGTACAGCTCTCTTATGTTGGACATAAGGGATATGTCCGAGGCAGACAGGCTATTCAATTTCTGTCTGGCCTTCAACCATGGGCGCAATTGGAGTTGCGACAGCAAGGCATCAAGGACTTGCCCGCCGCATTGGCTGCCGCTGATGCCTTGGTGGATTTGCGAATCAGTAAGCCCAGCAATGGGTTTTCCACAAACAAACCTAAGTTTGCTGAGAAGAATCACAGGAAGAGGCCAAAGGATGTTGGCGAGAAGCGGACCAAGGATGCTGCTGATAAAGGAAGGCTAAGGTGGAGGGTTCCCACCAAAGGAGGGATCAAGCCAATCCTCATCCCGGTTGCTTCATCTGCAATGGTCCGCATCTTGCTCGCAATTGTCCCAACAAGAGCAAGATAAGTGCCATTATTGCTAAAGATGCCTGTGATGATTCTGATTCAGAGGCTACACACCAAGTTGCACCACTGCAATTGCTTGGTGCAATGCAAGCGGAGAAAGCCAAGGAACGCCCCAAACTGATGTTCGTTTGCATGGAAGTCAATGGACATCAGCTTTCAGCCATGGTGGACAGTGGTGCCAGCACAGTTTTGTGGCTGAAAGGATAGTACCCACTCTAGGCTTGGTATGTGGAAACACTCGAGCCGTATCAAGACAGTCAATTCCAAGTCCAGGCCGTGAGGGGCATGGCCTTTGACGTCCAAGTGACCATTGGCGGATGGGATGGTCGCATGAACCTGATGGTGGTTCCGCTAGATGACTACAACTTGATCCTTGGCAATGACTTTTTTGTCACTGCCAAAGTGGCGATATTGCCACACTTGAATAGACTGATGATCCATGATGAGAAGAGACCTTGTTTTGTTACAGGGTGCAGCATGCTTTCGGATGCTGGTGTTCGCGAACCAAAGGTGGAGATGGTCTCCGCCATGCAATTGGCCCGTGGATGGAAGCGGGGCCAAGTAACTTACCTTGCTGCTCTCATTGATGTGGGCCCTGATGAGACAGCAACGGTGCCAAAGGAGGTGGTTGGACTCTATAGAATTTGATGATGTGATGCCTTCGGAGTTGCCAAAAGGTTGCCGCCTCGACGTGCTGTGGACCACAAGATAGATCTTGTGCCCGGCACAAGACCTCCTGCCAAAGCTCCCTACAGAATGTCGCCTAAGGAGTTGGCTGAATTGAAGAAGCAGTTGGGCGAACTGCTGGATGCGGAAAAGGTACAACCATCTAAAGCTCCTTTCGGTGCCCCTGTATTGTTTCAGGAAAGAAAGATGGTTCTCTTAGGCTCTGTGTGGACTACAGAGGCCTGAACAAAGTCACCATTAAGAACAAGTACCCGGTGCCCCTGATATCAGATTTATTTGATCGTTTATCCAAGGCTGCATACTTCACCAAGTTGGATCTACGATCAGGATATTGGCAAGTGAGGATTGCCAAGGGGATGAACCTAAAACCACTATGGTTATGAGGTATGGATCCTATGAGTTCCTTGTCATGCCGTTTGGTTTGACAAATGCACCTGCAACTTTCTGCAACTTAATGAATGATGTCTTTTATGATTATATGATCAGTTTGTGGTTATTTATCTGGATGATATAGTCATATATAGTGGTTCTTTGGAAGAACATCAAAAGCACTTAAAGTTGGTATTCAATCGGCTAAGGGAACACAAGCTATATGTCAAGAAGAAAAGTGTGAATTTGCTGCAGAGAAATCCATTTCCTTGGACATGTAGTGGGCAATGGCACGGTAAAAATGGATCGAAAGAAGTGCAGGCCATTCTGGATTGGGCAGCACCTACCAAAGTTGCCGAGTTGAGAAGTTTTTTTGGTTTGGCAAACTATTATCGCAAATTTTGGTCGGATATTCAAGGAAGGCTCCCCATTGACAGATCTGTTGAGGAAGGATCAGCCATGGGATTGGACTGAAAGGTGCCAAGAGGCCTTTGAGGAATTGAAGGTGGCTGTTTCGTCGGAACCAGTGCTGAAGTTGCCCGATTTTGTGAAGCCTTTTGAAGTGCATACCGATGCCTCCGATAAAGCTGTTGGAGGTGTGCTGGTGCAAGAGGGACATCCAGTTGCCTTTGAAAGCTGGAAACTCAAGGAGGCAGAACAGCGATATTCTGCCCATGAGAAGGAGATGCTGGCTGTGGTGCATTGCTTGAGGACATGTGGGTCACCTGTTGGGTACCAGATTTGTGGTGCAAACTGATAATGTGGCTAACACATTTTTCTTAACGCAGAAAAAGCTGTCTCCTAGACAGGCTCGGTGGCAGAATTCTTAGCAAATATGACATGGAATGGGAGCATAAACCTGGGAGGCATAACCAGGTTGCTGATGCCTTGAGTAGGAAAGGCATTGTAGAAATGGTTGCTGCCATTTCTTCTGTGGAAGCAGACTTCACCGATAGGATTCGGGTGGTGGCGCAGTCGGATAAAGGCTACCAAAAGCTACTTCAACAGGTTCGGGATGGTGTGACCCGAAGATATTGGGTTGAAGATGGTCTATTGGTGGTAAAAGCAATAGACTATATGTCCCTGATGGCGGGGGCTTGAGAAGACAACTCATGAGGGAGTCCCATGATTCCCAATGGGTGGGACACCCGGGAAGGAGCGCATGATGGCTCTCTTGTCCCGTACATTTGTATGGGCAAAGATGGAAGAGGACATTGAGGCTTATGTTCGGTCTTGCTTGGTGTGCCAACAAGACAAAGTGGAGAGGCGCAAGGAGGCGGGTCTCCTACAACCTTTGCGATTGCAGAAAGGCCATGGGTTTCGGTATCCATGGATTTCATCAGTGGCTTCCCGAAGATAGAAGGTATGACTTCTATCATGGTGGTTGTTGATCACTTCTCCAAGTATGCTGTGTTTGTCCCAGTCCAGAAGCATGTCCAGTGGAGACTGCCGTGGATTTGTTCTATCAAAATGTGGTGAAACATTTCGGGTTGCCTTCAGATATCATCAGTGATAGAGATGCTCGGTTCACGGAAGGTTTTGGACCTATCTCTTCCAATTAATGGGTTCTGAACTCAAGTTCTCCACAGCAAATCATCCTCAAACTGATGGTCAGATGGAGAGGGTGAATGCCTTGCTGGAGGAGTATCTCAGACACTATGTGACAGCCAGCCAAAGGAATTGGCTGAAGCTGTTAGATACTGCTCAATTTTGCTATAATCTTCATCGATCTTCTGCAACAGGATTCAGTCCTTTTGAGTTGGGACTGGACGCCAATCTCTTACCCCTCAAGAAATTGCTTTGCAAAAATCTGGGGGAATCTGCCCGGCAGCCTATCGATTTGCCCGCAATCAGCAGGAAATACTGGAGGAGGCACAGGACAGTCTCCATAAGGCAGCGAGAGGATGAAGAAATATGTAGATAAAGGAGCAGGCCTTTGGAATTTAAGGTGGGGGATAAAGTTCTGCTGAAACTGATCCTCAAATCTGGAAAAAGATCAACAGTAAGAAGGTACATCAAGGTCTTATTCCAAGGTATGATGGGCCCTTTGAAGTGGTGAAGAAGGTGAGAAATGTCGCCTATCGCTTGCATCTGCCGGAAAGGCTAAAGGTACATCCAACCTTTCATGTGAGTTATTTAAGGCCCTTTCATGAGGATGCAGATCCTTCAAGAATTCAGATGCAACGAGCCCCACCGACAATAAGGCAATAATTTGACAAGGAGGTGGAGAAAGTGCTTGACCACCGAACCTTGGGACACAGCAAGAAGAACAGAAGGACCGAATATTTGGTCCATTGGAAAGGGGAACCAGAGAACGAGGCTAGTTGGGAGAAGGAGACTTCTTTGTGGCAGTTTGGAGAGGCGATCCAAACTTACTTGTCACACCTCCCTCCGAGGACGTCAGATCTTCGGGTGGCGGAGGTTTGTCACGGTCCCATTAGCTGACTTTCTGGGATGGCACGGGTTGATGCCTTTACTGTGCCAATCCCAAGTGGCAGAGGCTTGGTGGAGCTCTGCAAGGATAAGGCATGGCCTGGTGCCCGTATGGCTATGCCGAGTATTGGCACCAGCAGACGGGTGCCAATATGCAGCAGCGCGGCACCATGGACGGGCGCCGCTGGGGTGTGCATGGGCAGCACACTGGCGCCATGTACGAGCGCCGCGCAGCAGGGTGTGCGCGCAAGTACTGGGGCATGCGGCAGGTGGATGCGCAAGGGGACGTGCACAGTGCCGGAGGCGTGCGGCACAGGGCGCGCAGCACAGGGCGCGCGGCAGGATGAGCAGGGATGCGCATGGTGCCGGAGGGTGCGGCACAAGGCGCGCGTGGCAGCAGGACGCGCGAGCCAAGGCACAGCAGAGCGCGTGGCATCAGCCCGCGCATGGGCGGCACGGTCGGACGCATGCGCACATGAGTTCGCAAGGGTGCGAGGGTGGCACCTGAGCCTGGCATTGGGCGCATGCAGCCGGGCCTTGGCATGTAGTTGGATGGGATTCTGAGTTGGCCGATAGATGCCTTCGGTTGCCTTGATCAGTTGCTGTCCAGCACAGTTTGGGGGAGTTGACAGAGTTGGCTCCCAACTCCTTGGAGCGGTTGCCCTCCAAACAGATGGGAACGGTTCTGAGTTGGTTCCAGCGGTTGGGGGAAGTTGTCCACCGCCTATGTAAGCCATGCTTGCTGGTTTGCAGAACCAAGAGTGGGTAAGCATGGGATTTCTAGAGACTGTGGGCGGGTCTCTATTATCCAGTGTATTGTGGGAATTGGACTAATGAAAATCTTTTGATATTTCCCTTATGTGCCTTGATATCATGTCCCTTGTGGAAGGAGAGTACTGAGAGGCTGAACTAGACGTGGGTCTAGTGCCGCACAAGGCTTGCATTCTTGCAAAAATTCTGGGCGAGAATCAGCCCTGTGACAGTAGGCATGAGTTTTTTTGGATTATTTGAGAGCTTTTGTAAGGGATGAGTGCTTCTTGTTGAGAGAGAGGATTGGCATATGAGAATTGAGAGTGTGTGATCTCCTCTTATATTTGATTTTTTTCTTATAGTAAAGTTTTGCATGCCGCATGGATGTAAGTCTTGGGTTGATCCACATATTTGATTGTGTCTCTTTTTATTTCTTCTTTCTTTCTGTTGCAACAATTAGTATCAGAACTTCAACAATTGATATCAGAGTCAGATGGTACCAAAGTGCACAATCATCCAGGTTGTGGCAGTATTGATCAAGATTGAAGAAGATGGAGAAGTCAGGCTCAATTAAGGTAGAGATTAATCAGTATGATGGGAAGAGCAATTTTCTCTATAGTAAATGAGGGTGAATGATGTGCTCATCCAACAAGATTGATCGATGTTCTCTTATATGAAGAAAAATCGACTACCATGGAGGTAAAGCATTGGAGGTGGCTCAAGATGTAGATAGTGAACATGATCTGTTTGTACTTGATGGATGATGTAGTGATTCATGTGCTTGACGAGAGTTCTTGATAGTAATATAGACGAAACTCGAAGAGATATATATAGTGAAGTCACTCACCAATACTCTCTTTTTTGAAAGAAATTCTACCAACTGTGGATGAGCGAGAGACAGAGCATATGGGAGCATCTCAATAACTTTCAGAAGATCCTCACCAATCTCCTCAACATTGGTGAGAAGGTTGAGGAGAAGACTAGAGCGTTGGTCTTGCTTGCATCACTTCTCTCTTCTTTTGAGTCTTTGTAACCGCTCTTTTAATAGAAAAGAGCACCATCAAGATGGATGAGGTTACTGTGGTACTTCTTCAGAATGAGATTTTTAGGCAGGATAATCGAACCTCGAGTTCAGATGGCGACTCGCTTTAGTGATGATTGGAGGTGGTGGTAGCAGAAGACGAAGCGACAGAAGATGACAAGGTGGGCGGTCCAAGTCCAGGATGAGAGACTTGAGCAAGATCAGGTGCTATCAATATGGTGAGTTGGGGCATTGAGTCAGAGATTGCCTGTAGCTCAGAGATTGGATGAAGACTACTACAGCGATGGCAGGTAGCAATATAGAAGAAAGTGATAATATTTTTCTGGTATCTGATGAGGTATCTATTCTCCCCATAGTGAATTTTAAATTCTGCATGTTCGTATCATGTGTGTGCAGAGAAGAACTGTTTGACTCTCTAGAAAGCAGTGAGGGCACTGTTCACTTGTCAGATGAATCGAACTGTGAGATCAAGGGTAGTGGGACGGTCAGCTTATAGACACATGATGGTGCAGTGAGAAAGTTGGGTGAGATATGATACATACCCAACTTCAGGAGTAATCTAATTTCATTGAGCAGACTGGATTCAAGTAGCTATAGATGGAGAGCTGATGATAGAATTCTAAAGGTCTTGTGCGGTAGTAGGGTTTGATAAAGGAGAAGAGGTATGGAGGATACTACCTCTTGGCAGGAAGCTCAGCACGAGGTGGAGCTTTAAAAGCAGGTGGGAGCCAAGTGCGAGATGAAGCTCTAAGAGCAGATGGATCGAGCATGAGAAGGAACTCAAGAGGATGACAGACGATGTTGTAGGGTAAAGTTTCTATTATCGTAGGTGGCTACTCCGAGCAGGTTTCATGTCAGGTAGGTCACAGCACATGATGGAGATGAGATCGAGTGATCTAGATCGACTTTCATATTTGCCCATCCATAAGTAGCCAGACATTTGCTTCAGGGTATGGGGATGAGATCATCTAAAAGCTCTCAAAGTTAGATAGAGGCTGAAAGTTGAGTCGAGATGGAGATTGTTGAGATTTTGACGTCTCGAATTCGATCCATAGTAGGAGAGAAGCCTAGATATGAAGAAACCCATGGAGTGCAGCCCACAATGGAGCGGACCCCATAGCACACGCGGCCAGGCCACTTCAGCGCGTGTAGCCTAGGCCTACCACGTGTTGGGCCAGCATACGGGCAAGCAAGCGTACGGCCCAGCACAGGTGGCCGGACACACGTCCTAGCCGAGGTGTGGCCCAGGATGCACACGTTCTACAATGCGATCCATGATGGACCATAGGAGGAAGTCATGGTCCTCACCTTGGGCATGGACCACCATAGTGTAGGAGCCAAAAATCATGGCATATGGAAGTGCTTTGCACAATCTAGTGGCTAGGAAGGATCGCGATCGCAATCGAATAATAGGCAACATGTACAGGCATTGTGCGATCTGATGGTCAGAAACATGAGTAGGTTCGATTCAACGACCATAGAAGATTTTTTTAAGTCTTCTTGAGATTGTAATTTCGATTAGAACTCGAATTGGGCTTTATAAAAAGGGATACACGGGTTGAGTTATGAGTGTAGCGGCTTAGAGCAGCAAGAAGTGTCTCGGGCATTAGAGGACCCTGTACGATAGGCCTGAGTTTTTTTAGGTTATTTGAGAGCTTTTGTAAGGGGTGAGTGCTTCTTATTGAGAGAGAGGGTTGGTATATAAGAGTTGAGAGTGTGTGATCTTTTATTGTATTTATTTTCTTTCTCGTAGTGAAGTTTTATATATCTCATGGAGGTAAGCGTTGGGTTGATCCATGTATTTGATTATGTTATTTTTATTTTTTCTTTCTTTCTGCTGTAACAATTGATATCAGAGTTTCAATAATTCTAATTTATATCCATACTTCTAGAAGTCATATTTCTAGACTAATTTCAATTAACCCTACTTCCTCATATGAGTGGCGCAGTTATTTTTTTTGAACAAAACATCAATATCAATAACTTTCTTAAAAGAATGGACAACATATAGTAGCTTATTCTATTCTTCAAATATGTAGTTAGACTTGAAAAATATAAAAGAATAAAAAATAATCATAATCAAATAGCACATAAGCTTCTACGAGTTAATTGAAATGGCATCTGCTAAAGAATAGTACCTTGCAAGCCAATCGTATGAATGATGCGATGAAACTTTTCTTTTTAAATTTTTAACTCATATAATGAATTATTCATTTATAAATAAAATATGATATTTTATGATTTATCATTAAGCTGCATCTTATTATATTTAAGATTATGATGAACCTTATAGATTAGGATAATGATTTTAGGACCATGAAGAGTTCATGCCTGTGAAATCTAAAATCTCAAAATTCTAATCTAAAATATTTTTGATCATAAAAATATTGAGTCGAGGATCAATATTTGAAAAGATTGGCACATTCTTTGTATGCTTGATGGAGAGGGTGGCTTATTTCACAAGCCAATTATGTGGAAACTAATACAAGAATATGGATGCTTATTAGAGAATAAGTTTACTAAATTGACTTATCAATAGGAACATCTTATGAAGTCTTATTTAATGTCAAAAGATGGTTCTCTAAGTGAGAGTTGTGCAAGTGATCCTTAGACCTAAGACCACATAGAATCTTATGTATATGAATTTATATTTTGATTCATACCCAGACATGATATAAAGATATGTACGGAAGGTTTTGGATATGATGGAGTGTGTATGGAGGTTGTGAGTCAGTCAACAAGGAATCAATCACTTTTAGTAAGAGAAGATGCCATCCTATGCATTCTCATCTCTATATGACTCAGGAAGTTTTTGGTCAAAGTAGGATGAAGAATAAAAAAGATTTCTAATACTTTATCATTAGAATCATCATGGATTGATGAAGAATTGGTATGAATATGTATTTGAGTTTGACATGATTCCATACAAATAAATATATTCGAGATGCAGAATGATCGAGGGATTGAATTGCATGAAAACTTGTCACTAAAGGATATATTTGATATTTCTATCAAATTTTATATCTTTTGAATGGTCATGAAATATTACTAGATGTCTATCTTGATTTGTAGGTTTGATTGAATTAAAATATTTAATTCGATCATTAATTATAAAGAGTTATAATTGCTGAACTCGGTTCGGTATGGTTTGGACCTTAATCGATTAGAAAGGTTCTAATCAAATTAGATCAATTTGCACCCGACCTACTGCTGGCTAGATGTGAAATCCAATAGATCGCACACATAAAGAAATTGATCAAGGACCTATTTGACATGGTTGAATAGAATTTTGGATCCAATCAGATTCTTGGTAAGCATGCTAGCACATATGGAAACCTTAGCTCAAATCGATTTGATTCAATTCGGATCTTGCTTTTTGATCAAACCAAATTTGAGCCAAGCCTAATTTGTATTTGGATCAGGGTATGGCTATTTTTGGATGGGGCCATATAGCCTCATAAGGTGCCATATGATAAAGTCCTTACTAGGTAGGATTTTTGGCACGTAGATGGAGTTGGGCGCATACTATGATGCGTGGAGAAGGGCTAGGAGTCCTCACATGGGATTAAAACCCATGTGGTAGCCCACATCACCCTCTACTCTCTAACATACATCTCAAGGCATGAGATAGATTTTTTTAGATTTATTTTGGCATGGAGAAACTCTTGGAATTGATGGTGCACGTGCGAGGGAATGAAGTCACATGACTCTTTGCATGAAGAGTCCTTTTGCTATGGGGCAGAAGGAGGTCCCCTTGCTGATAAGCCTCTCATCTGAATTCAAACTTAGATGAGATCCCACATGGCTAGTTTCAGGCTTATCTGATTTGGGAAGGGATGCCAAATGCCTATTGAAGGCAGCATAGATGTGGGGTGAAAGGAGGTGTCGATTTGCTTCAAAGAAGAGTCCTTGTATTTAAAGGAACTCCTCTCTCAAACATGCAACTACTCAGAGGGTATGAGGAAGAGATGTAACCCTTCCTCATGCACCTCTATCTCACTTATAAAAGGCACTGGGTGTTGGGGCATTCGGATCAACCCAGATCATTCCAATTTGTCTCCAGATAAGCTAAGACAAGCTTCTCTCCTCTCCCTAGTTTTAGGATAAGGCTTTCTATATTTAAGAAAAGCCTAAGTCAGATCAAAATAAGGGAAAAGGAGGATCTAGAGAAGTAGTTTAGAAGTCTAGAAGAGTATTTTGAAAGGGTGAAGTTAGGTTTTTGAAGAAATCTGAGCGGTGCGAGGCTATTCAAGTTTTAGGGGCTAGAACTCTTGAAGCAAGGTTCAAGAAGGAGCGCTATCCTTGGATCGATTCTTGTATGAATTATCATTGAAGGGTGAATACTTGGGTACCTAGTAGAAATTGGACTAAGCATTATAGGTATTCCTCTTGTCATGTTTATTTACTTTATGCTTTGATTGCTATAGTCAAGAGATTCTGGGTATTAGAGTTTCGATGCACTTGGATATTTTAATGAAAAATTTTAAACACCATTCCCTTCTGCTGCACATCAAAATCCTACAGTGATATCAGAGCCTCCTTGATTAATATAATTAAAGGATAGTATGTTGGCATGATTTAGATTTGAAGGTTTTTGGTTTGATTCAATTTGGGTCAATAGTTGAGTTTGATTGAACATCCAAATCCTAGTCATTTCTAGAGATCTATTTAGATATATTACTTGAAATTATGATTTACATCTGGCATAGTATGATTGTGAAAAGTTAAGATAGGATGTGCGTGAGACCATAAATCCTTACTAAAAATTATATTAAGTCATAGTGATGGAAACTAAAAGCTAACTGAGTTTGAAATTGATTAATTAATTAGTGTCTAAGGCAAGTGGTTCTTGAGAGGTGGTTACTTAATTAAGATCGTTGCGAAAGTATGGGGTGCCTCCACCAATCTTATACTTACTTGGCCAATTGAGTTAATTAAGTTCTGAATTTGGGTTGTTTAGTGTTAAGATAATTATACAAGCTTTCCTTCATACTAAGCCAATACCATGTCAAAAACTATAGCAGATTTGTTGTGCTATCCACAAGGCTTATTATGGAGACTGATGTGGATTGTCCTGGTGCATAAGAGATGCTTACGAAATATTTGGATATGTTGCTTTATTGTGCTATCTATAAAGGCAGTATTAATTTTGATATGACTCTATGAAAATGAAGATCTGACTTAATCAAAATATTATAGTTTATTGTGCAACCATAAGACTATAACTATTTAATTTAGAGGCAAGAGTATGTTGAGAATTACATGAGATGCAATTAGAAAGAGTTTTCTACCTTTGAGCTAATTGAGATTTATTGTGCTATCCATAAGGCTTTTTTGAAAAATTAAGATCTCAACTCTACTAAGAAACCTGATTAAGATTTCTCGCTTACCATAGGTGAGGGCTATGGTATCTGATAAAATAGTGAGAGACATAACTAAATAGAAGACCTCATCTAGTTTTACATATCATCATGAGTGGTCTGTTTATATTATTATTCTTAATTTATGTAGATTAAATATCTACATGATGGAACTTCACTCTCATTGCGTGGCATCTTTGATGCTAAAAAGTTGATCGATCCAAACTACATAGACTGATTGAAAAATTTGTGAATTGTATTCGCACCGAAGAAAGTCTCTTATTTTTTGAATATTTCTGACCCAGGTTCGGTCAGTATTGATGCTTTCAAGAAGAAGAAGACAAAGGATATCCCCATGGATATCACCTATTATTACTGTGGCAAGATGGGATATTGAAAGAAGAATTGCAAGAGTTCTCTTGCAAATTTGAAGTAGGGTGCAAGTGATGCACAGAAAGATATATATATAATACATACTATCTTTTCATTGAGTGCTTAGCCAGTGCTTCTTGGCTATTGAATACCGCCTGTGGTTTCCATATCTACAATTTGTTGCAGAGACTACAGAGAATCAGAGGGTTGAAGAGAGATGACTTTGAACTTTTTAGCGTAAGTAGGAGTCTATTCACATTGATGCTGTAGGAGCCTACCTACTGAATTTGCCATCGAACAAGATTTTAGAATTAGAAGAATACTACTATATATCTAATATCATTAGAAATATTATTTTAGTACCTCTATTATTAAAATAAGATTTTAAATAAAGAAAATGGCAATGCTTGCTCCATGTGTTATTCTAATGAGTTCTATGGCAATGGCTATATAATTCATAATCTTCTGATTCTTGCACTCAATAAAATATCTCTCATATTCATAGAAATATGAAAAGAAAGAGAAAAGATATAAATATCACATATCTCTGGCATTGCCATCTTGGTCATATGAGGGAGTCAAGGATAAACAAGTTATACAAAGAAGAGTTTTTTGACCTCTATAATTTTGAATCATATGAAACTTATGAATCTTGTCTCATGGTAAGATAACTAAGACTTCATTCACTGGATATGAAGAGAGACAAATGAGTTTTAGCTCTAGTATATTCAGATATATATGGACCGATAATAATTCAAGCTAGAGGAGGATACTCCTACTTTATCACCTTTACAGATGATCTATCAAGATTTGGATATGTATATTTGATGAAATACAAATTTGAAGCCTTTGATAAATTGAAGAAGTATTAGAATATGATCGAGAAACAAACTAAAAAAATATCAAGATTCTTTGATCTGATCGGAGAGGAGAATACTTATCGAGTGAATTTTTTGATCATCTCAAAGATAAAAGTATTCTCTCTGAATGGGCATCTCTTTATACACCATAGTTAAATAGTCTGGCAGAAAAGAAGAATCATACTCTAATAGATATGGTACAGTCTATGATGTGCTTCATCGATCTTCTAATATTATTCTGGGATATGTCCTAGAAATTACCAATATATATTGAACATGATATCTTTAAAGTCTATGCTAGCACTCTATATGAGATATGAAAAAAAAAGAAGTCTAGTCTTAAACATCTTAAGATATGAGGCTGTCTTGCTTATATCAAAAATATTTTTGAGTATAAGCTAAGTGCTAGATCAGATAAGTACAGGTTTGTTGGATATCCAAAAGAAACTAAAGAATATTACTTCTACCATCCTATTGAACAAAAAGTATTTGTTAATAGGTGTGCCATTTTTTTGAAAAAAAATTTATCCAAAAAAGAGATAGTGGGAGAAATATTGAACTTAGAAAAGTTCAAGATCTACAAACTATTCCAGAAATATCTATGGTTGGATCACAAGAAAATTTCAATCAAAAATATCCAAGGATGAGGTACATTCATAATACACACTTTCTCTCTAAAAGTTAGATAGAGTGTGATAGGCACCTTTTAGATATGATTTTATCATTGAGAATGACAATGAGATCAGTATCATTGAAAATAATAATCCACTGACCTATTGGAAGCTGTCATGACTAGAGACTTTGACAGATGGCTAGACATCATGAAATCTGAGATGGACTCTATGTATACCAACTAAGTATAGAATTTGATTGATGCATCTAAGGGTGTGACCCCAATAGGGTGTAAGCGTGTCTTCAAGAAGAAGATCGAAGTAAATGGTCAAGTTGAAACTTACAAGGCTAGATTGGTAGTGAAGGATTTCAGACAAAGATAAGAAATTAACTATGATGAAACTTCTCACCAGTGACTATACTCGAGTCCTTTCAGATTCTGCTTGCCATAGCTATATACTATGACTAAGAGATCTGACAGATGGATATAAATATCGCTTTCTTCAATGATAATCTTGAAGAAGAGATCTAAATGACTCAGCCAGAGGGATTTATCTCTAATGGGAGAGTAAATCAAGTATGTAAGCTAAAAAAATTCATCTATAGATGGAAAAGTTTCAAGGAATTAGAACATCTATTTTGATATGTTAGTCAAAGAATTTGGCTTCATCAAAAATGAGGATGAACCATATGTATACAAGAAGAATGTGAGAGTACTATTGTATGTTTTCTTGATTTTATATGTCGATAATGTACTACTCATTGGAAATGATATCTCAATGTTACAATCAATGAAGACTTGGATATCAAATAAATTTTTCATGAAAGACTTCGGTGAAGCATCCTATATACTGGATATAAAGATTTATAGAGATAGATCTAAAAGGGTGCTAGACTTGTCTCAGTCTTGGTACATAGATCTTATGTTGAAGAGGTTTAATATGAAGGTAAGTAAAAGAGATTACTTGTTTGTGAGTCATGGCATATGTCTCTCCAAAAAAAATGTATCCCAAGTTACTTGAGGAAAAGAAGAAAATGTATGAAATTTCTTATGCTTTAGCATGAGATCGATTATGTATGCCATGCTATGTATCAGGCCTGATGTAACTTATGTTTTAGGCATAGCTAGTGGGTTTCAGAGTTGAAACTAGAAGGATAAACAGACTCTAGTTTTCAATTGATCTGGATGATAGCAAGTCTATATCAGGATATATGTTTATCTTAATTGATAGAGTAGTGAGTTGGAAGAGTTTCAAACAACAGATTATAGCTGATTCAACTACTGAGATAGAATACATGACTGTTAGTGAAGTCACTAAGGAAGTTATCTGGATGAAAATGTTTATCACATAATTGGGTGTGGTTCCTGAGATAGAACACCCAGTGCTAGTCTATTGTGATAACACTGGGGCTGTTGCTCAGATCAAGGAATCTAGATCTTATCATAAGTCCAAGCACATCCTTAGATGCTTCCACCTTATTCAAAAAATTATCGAAAGATAAGATGTTATAATAGAATGAGTCGATACTAAGAACAATATAGCAGACTCATTCACTAAGGCCATACTATAGTAGCTGTTTGATCGTTATCTCGATTGTATGAGAATGTGATACAAAAGCAATTAGCTTTAGTACAAGTAAGAGATTTGAGGAATAGTATCCTGCAAGCCAATCGCATGAATGATGTAATAATTTTTTTTTATAAATTACTCACTCATGTAATGATATTATTCATTTATAAATGAAATGAGATATTTTATGATTCATCATTACAGCTGCATTTTATTATATTTAAGATTATGATGAATCTCATAATTAGAGCAATAGTTTTAGGACTATAAAAAGTTCATGCCTGTGAAATCTAAATCCTAATCTAAAACATTTCTGGTCATAGGAATATTGAGTCAGAGATCAATGTTCTTGAAAGACTGGTATATTCTTTGTATGCTCAATGAAGATGATGGTTGATTTTACAAGCCACTTGTATAGGATACTAATATAAGAATGTAGATGCTCATTAGGGAATGAGTTCACTAAATTGACTCATCATAGAAAACATCTTATGGAGTCTTGCATGTCAAAAGATAGTTCTTTAAGTCAGAGTTATGCAAATGATCCTTAAACCTAAGACCACCATGAAATCTTATGCACATGAATCCATATTTTGGTTCATACCCAGGAATGACATAAAAATATTATGGGATGTTCTAAATATAGTGAAATGTATATGGAGGTTGTGAGTCGGTCAATAAGAAATCAATCACTTCTAATAAGAAAAGATGTCATCCTATACATTCTCATCTCTAGATGACTCAGGAAGTCTTTGGCCAAAGCAGGATGAAGATTAGAAAAGATTTCTAATACTTCATCATTGGAGTCATCACTAATTGATGGAGAATCAATATGAATATGTATTTGAATTTGACATGATTCCATACAAATGAATATATTCGGGATGATTGAGGGATTAAATTACATGATAAATTCCAACTGAAGGATATATTTGATATTTTTACTTAATTTTATATCTTTTAAATAGTCATGATATATTACGAGACATCAATCTTAATTTATAAATTTTGATTGAATTAAAATATTTAATTCGATCATCAATTAAAAAGAGTTCTAATTGCTGAACTCGAGTCGGTATGGTTTGGACCTTAATCGATTAGAAAGGTTCTAATCAAATTAGGTCAACTTATATCCAGACCTACTGCTGACTAGATGTGAAACTCAATGGGTCACATACAAAAAAGAATTGATCAAGGATCCATTTGATATGGTTGATTGAAATTTTGGATCCAATCGGATTTTCAGTAAGCATGCTAGCACGTGTGAAAACTCTAGCTCCTTGAATCAGATTTGATTCGGTTCAAATCTTATTTTTTGATCAAACCAAATTGAGCCAAGACCTAATTTGGATTTGGATTAGAGTGTGGCTGCTTTTATGGATGGTATCAAATAGCCTCATAAGGTGCCATATGATAGGGCTCTTGGTGCATTGATGGAGTTAGGCACGTGCTATGGTTTGTGGAGAAGGGCTAGGAGTCCTTCTCACATGGGATTAAAACTTATGTGGCATCCCACATTATCCTCCACTCTCTGGCACACATCTCAAAGCATGAGATGGATTTTTCTAAATTTATTTTGGTGTGGAGAAACTCTTGGAATTGATGGCATGTGCGTGAGGGAATGAAGTCACGCGACTCTTTGCATGAAGAGTCCTTCTGCCCTGGGGTAGAAGGAGGCACCCCTTGCTGATAAGCCTCTCATCTAAATTCAAACTCAGATGAGATCCCACGTGACAGGTTTCAGGCTTATCCGATTTGGGAAGGGATGCCAAATGCCTGTTGAAGGCAGTGCGTGCGTGTGGGGTGAAAGGAGGTGTCGCATTGCTTCAGAGAAGAGTGCTTCTATTTGAAGGAACTCCTCTCTTAGACAAGCAACTACTCAGAGGGTGTGAGGAAGAGATGTAACCCTTCCTCACATGCTTCTATCTCACCTATAAAAGGCCCTGGGCATTGGGTTATTCGGATCAATCCAGATCATTCCAATTTATCTCCAGATAAGCCAAGATAAGCCTCTCTTCTCTCCCTAGTTTTAGGACAAGATTTTCTATATTTAAGAAAAGCCTAAGTCAGATCAAAACAAGAGAAAAAGAGATTTCGAAGAAGAGGTTTAGAAGTCCAAAAGAGTGCTTTGAAAGGTGAAGTCAGGTTCTTGAAGAAACCTAACCGATGAAAGGCTATTTGAGTTCTAGGGGCTAGAACTCTTGAAGCAAGGTTCAAGAAAGAGCGTTGTCGTTGGATCAATTTCTGTATATATCATCATTAGAAAGCAAATATTTGGGCACCTAATAAAAATTGAAAAAAGCATTACAAATATTTCTCTTATCATATTTATTTACTTTATGCTTTGATTGCTATAGTCCAGGGATTCTGGGTATTAGGGTTTCGATGCACTTGGGTGTTTGAATGAAAAATTTTAAATACATTCTCTGCTATTATGCAATGTAACCCTATAGTGATCGCTTGCCCTAGTATTTTGCTCCATCAAAGCAAACACTCATGCACTCTCTTTTTGGTTCTGATTAGTAGGTTTGGCGGACTAGTAGTCATTCTTTTTGTTAAGACAATCCCGTACCAAATGTCCCTTTTTACCACACTCAAAGCATATTTTGAGTTTCTTAAAACAAGGCCTACTATAATTTTTACTATAATACCCATAACTCTTTGCTCTTTTCTTCTTGTTAGAGTTGTTCTCTAAGTTTTCATGTTGGTTACTTTGAGTTCCTATTGGTCTAGACCTCTTCCTATCCTTCTTTTCTTGTTTTGATTATTTTATGTCTGATTCAACTTTTAAAGCTCAATCCAATTCATCCTTGTAGTTGTTAAAAAGATGAGAGCACAAGCAAGACTAAATTTTATATCCTAGACCATGCTCAAATTTATTTCCTCTGCTTCTTATGGACTTCATGAGTTGGGGGCAAAAATGGCCTAACTCATTGAATTTTTTTTTGCATATTCAAATACTGTCATATCATCTTTTCGCCTCAAAGTCAAGAACTTATTCTCCTTTGATAATCTTACTGACTCAGAGAAGTATTGATCATAGAATATTTTTTTGAACTCCTTCTATCTCAGTTGGTTATCAATATTTCATATGCAACTTTTATTGTAGTCCAAAAAACTCAACATTTTCTTTCAAGATGGATATTGCTAGCTTAACCTTCGCATCCTCAGGATACTGTAGTATATTGAACATTTTTTTTTTATTTTCTAAATTCAAGCCTCCACTACCAGAGGGTCAACTCCTCCTTCAAACAGTGGTAGATTGAGCTTTCTAAAGTTGTTGTAGTATGACTCTAAAGATGATACAAGTTGAGGAGTAGCTTGTATTTGTTGCTGTTGCTGAAAAAGCTGGGTTACCACTTGGCATACTCCAGCAATATCTGTTCGAGTTGCTGGCGCATTCGAAGCCTACTTAACTAGTTGGTTGGCATTAGAAGTGGCAATTGGGTTAGGTCGGATCATATACAGATCAGATCAATACGGGTCGGAACAAAAAATCATCAATCCCAATCCGACCTGTTTATTAAATGGATCAAAATTTAAATATAATTCAATCTATTTATTAAACAGATAACCGATCCGATCTATTAAATCTGTTTATTAAATAGATTAAATTAGGTTAAACGGATTAAATGGTTAAACAGATTAAATAGATCAGGTTAAATGAGTCAGAAACAAGTTAAGTAGATTTTAAACAGGTTAAATATATCTTAAATGGGTTAAACAGGTTAAACAGTCAGGTTAAATGGGTCAGAAATGGTTAAATATATTACAAACAGATTAAACAGGTTAAATAGGTTAAATGGGCTATCTGACTCAACCCGATTTGAATATTAAATGGGTTAGATATCTAAAATTCAAATCTGATCCAAATATTAAACGGGTTAAATGAGTTGATCTGTTTATGATTCAAATCCATTTAGCCTAAATTTAAACCTATTTATGGCGGATCGAACATGGGTCGGATCAGCGGATCGGGTTATATTTTGCCGGCCTTAGTTGGCATCTCCCGTCGTAGTCATTCTTGCTCCTCTCCTCCTAGCGCTAAGTTTATCAAGATTTCGTCCTCTCTGTTGCTCATTGTCATCTATCCAAAAATACTAATATTTAATAAATTTCCATAGTTGGGGAACAATAGGCTTAAAAAAATGTTTATTCTTGCCCTATTAAACAGGATCTAACTACATGTGACCTAACTCCCCCCGTGTGAAGTTGTCGTTATTACTAGCCAGTACTACAAGGGCTATTAATTGATGGAAGCATTCTGTTGGTAATCTCTTTGCAAAAGGGAAACATCTTTATGATCTCACACTTCAGCTTCAGACCGAAGAAGCATGTAGGGGAGGACTCCTTTTTCACCAGCACATGTACTTATCATCTCTTCTCAGGGAATATCATGGTACTTTGTTTAGTCAAGAAATGTTATGAAGGCAAAAGTCTCGTGCGACTTGGCTGCTTGAGGGAGATGCAAACACACATTTCTTCCATCGTCACACTGAACTTCGGCAATGGAGAAACAGAATCAACTAGTTTGTCTATTGGCCAAGGTGACTTTTTAGCTGACCCTCATGCAATTACTGCTTTGTTGCTATCACATTTTAACGCAGTCCATGGTGTAGTTCAATGAAGCGGATCGTCGTTGGATCCTTCGCATGGAAGAAGGATTCACCTTTCTTTGCACGTACCACCATTGGATAACCTCTTTTAGACAATCAACTAACTTTATCATGCAGAATTGCTGTTTCAGACAATCAATTCCAAGCTCCATTTACTAACGTTATGCTCACAAATTAATCTAATTTATTAATATTATGCCATTTATGAATAATTTAGATCTAAACTATAATTTCATATGCATATAATTTTGAAATAAAAGAAAAATACGTAGTTACTAGTTTATTTCTGGCACCTCTATGGATAAATCTTGGCTCTGCCTCGATTAATGGTAGTCATAGTACATGGCCATATTTAAATCCTTTATTTAGATATGTGTTTACATATATTATTGATATCTAGCAAGAAATTTGAGATCCATCCGATAGGTGAAGGACACAATCATCGGGAAGGTTGCAGCAGTTGCACTTGGGTGGCAGCTTCTTATTGCCAGAGGATGTGCAGGTCACGTAGTCGACATCTTCACGGCAGAGTAGATTACACGGCGCGGCGCCCATGCTGCTTTGCACGTCCCAAAACAAGGCTATGTTTTGTAGCATCAAACAATAAAAAGGAAAACAAATGAATGGGTTAGTTTCTATGGTTATAGTTAGTCCATATATATAAATATATACACTGCCAAGAGAAGGGACGACTACCAGATAGTAGGAGAAGCGTTACAACTGAGAGTTTGGTGCATGCCATGTCTTCTGAGCTTCTTGCAAGGTATGGTAGATATGAAGGTATGGCTGGCATTTATAGAGCAGGGCCTGAGATGAATTCATGGTCCTGTTTCTAATATGAATGGATGATATGTCAGCATGAGGCTTGAAACATTGGATGATTCGTCATGAAAGTCTAGTGTAGGATAGAGTTGGCTTAGAAAAAGGAGTGCATCATGTGCAAGATTAGAATTTAGTATTTTGACCTAATAGATATATCATGGAAAATTACAATATCGTGTTAGAGTATCTTTAGAAAGAAAAAAAAAAAAAACTCCTTTCTTCTTCGGCTGGAGCAGCTATAGTGGACTTCTTTTAAGGTCAATAAGGATATTTGACTTTTGAATTATCACTTTGACTATTCATAGGAAATTCTGAAACTATCTATACGGGTTCAAGATACTTCATCTTAATACTATATAGAAGCCCCAAACTTTTTCAATATTTTACAGTTTGAGTCCCACATAATGTTCCAATCCTCCAAATACTTCTTTTTATAAGATATTCCTTTTGAAATTTATAACATTTGCACTTTCCTAATCTTAACATATATTTTTCTAGAAACTTATCTTTAAAATTAACTAACGAAACACTTTTCCTTTTGTCTCCAGGTCCCATTGTTCTTAATGCACTGTGCTCTTCTTCCACTGCTGATAATTCGACCGTCAATTCTTTAAACTCTTTCTTATACTGAACTGCTTTTCCAAAATGAACACTCTTCATTGCCTAGGAGCGTAGTTTCATCAAGCTCTTGTCTCTTCCATCAATACTGCTAAAAACTTAGGCCTAAATATAATTTTTGAATTTAATTTTATTTTTAACAAGCACACAAAGCCCTATTATTTCACTAAGTAACAACTGTTTTGCCTATGGTTGAATACTAGATTGGGATTTATCAAATTGTCATTATGTTTTGTTGTTCATGATGCTGTTGTTGTTTGACACACTCGTGTTGCAACTTATAACTAAAATACCAAAAGCTTTCGATACTTCTAAAATATCACATTTGCAAGTGAGAAAAGTTAATTTAACTTGCAACGCGAGTTATTTAAGCCATAAATTAGCTCTAATCATTGATACCCTCGTTTAGAAAATTTACTAAAGCATGAAATCAAGCCCTTAGCTTCTTTCTTAAGAAATTTTAGGGACAATGGCAGAGGGAAGATGAAAGTGTCATGCTGCAACCCACCCCTTGAGTTGACACATAACAGGACCGCACATTCTACGGAGTATAGCTCAAGGGAATTTGCAAGGCTTGTTGGATGAATAAAAATGGTATAATTCATCATTTCTAGAATACGACAATTAACTCCAATATTACAAAATAATAAAAATAATCTAAACATAATTTTTTTTCGCATCCAGTAGTATCTGAAATATTTATTATCTTTCCATGTCTTACTAGTAAACCCAACTTTAGCAGGAGCACTAAGCACCCTATGCCTTTGATCTAAGCTCTGATTCAAATATGCATCTTGTTAGGATCTAATAATAAGATTTGACTTGGTAACTTTTCTGAACTTACTCAATTGAACTTTCAATTATCTTATGATTTTGGACTAGTCATGACCATACTCCAGCAACTAACAAACTATTGTATCATGTTTTTGCTCATGGTGAGGTTATCTATAGTTTTATGTTCATATTTGTGAGGGCCTATCTATAGTCCCATCTTCCTACTAGTGATAAGACTATCTACAATGCCATATTTTTGCCCATGATGAGTCTCTCTGTATTAATTTGGCTAGTTCAATATCCTTTTTTACATTAACCATTAGATTATGCCTCATTTGAACTATTTTAATCAATTTCACTCAATAAATTAATATATTATCCAATCATAATTCATGCAAAAATTAGAGCAAATATCCACATCATAATACATGCGATTAATAATACACACAAACACACACACACAAATATTTACATTTATAGATGAACATGCAGGGGATTCCTACATATACCGACAATAAGTCGAGTAATGCACCTATAATTATAATAAATAAAGAAACTGGTCATCCAAGAAAAGTGGCCCTAACCCAAATGTTTGCCCCAACTTTCCCTAATTCAAATAGTTCTTCTAAAATTAATTAAATGACAGAATCATATTTTTTACCATAATTCGAGTGTTTGAGTTTAAAACTCAATCTTAGATTGCTTTCTGTCAAAATGATTAGACCCTATCAAAATTAAGAAAGTTAGATTAGGTGGGAAATAAAATATGAGAGGACCGACAAGGATAGCAAAGTTATGGTGGCCAGCATCCTAAGTATATTCAGGTCTGAGACATAACTATCTATATTAGGGGTAGGGATCCAAAATTGAGTAGGGACAACATGACTAAGGTTGTCACATGACAACAAAAATCCTCATTAGGGGTTGGTGGATCGAGTGGTGGAGGTGGCATTAGAGAGAGGGGAGAGAGAGAGATGGATAAGTATGGGGGGCGGGTGGTTAGGATCTCTTACTCGTGGCTTGAGGCATGGTCATAGGGAAGGCTAAGGGTCCACCTACTGGGCTATCATGCACTTGAGGGAGAAGGATAAAGAGATCAATGGCCATGGAGGTGATGATGGAGATGGTGGCATCTAGAGAAAGAAGAAGTGGGCAGAATAGGATGGTTCCATTGCCACATAGGGAAACTAGCCGAACAAGGACACAAGGAAAAAGTTCGGATCGATTGCCAATTCAATAGTGGGATCCATCCTCATGCCATTAAGTTGAGTGGTAGAATGGTGGAGAAGAAAAGGCTAGATGAGAGGGAGTTGAATGGCTCTAAGATGAGGGATACCCTACTGTTGGTGCAAAAATCTGCTTGCGCCGGAGAAGCTGGAGTCGGGGAAGCTGCGGTCGCCGCCGGGACCTGCAAAGGAAGTCTAAACCGGAGGTGGGGTTGCTCCGGCAAGACCCTCCGACGCTCAAGTCAGTTCTCTGCCTCAACAAGAATGGAGCGCTCGAACGGAGAATTTAGCAGAGTTTTGAGATAAGAAATGAGCTTATAGAATAACGTATCTGGGTCCCCCTTTTTATAGGCGGGGGAGGTAATGGATCGATGGCGACGTTTGTAACCGCCAGGTAGTGGGCCGCCCACAGTCAGGAGGAATTTACTGCGAAGAGTAGTGGAGCGGAGTCATGGCTATCGCCGTAGCTCGCCACGTGGAATCTGTTACAGACAGTGGGGTCACGCGGCACCCGCCGCAGGGAGTGGAGCAGAATCATGGCCGTTGATACAGCCTGTCAGAGAATAAGGGAATCGCGTAAGGTCTGCCGCAATGAGTGGAGCAGAATCATGGCCGTTGATACAGCCTGTCAGAGAATAATGGAGCTGCGCGGAGTCCGCCGCAGGAAGTGGAGCAGGATCGTGGCCGTGATTGTGGCCCGGGAGTGCAGATCTGCTGGTGGAAGCTCGGCAGCGGTCGGAGTCCAGCTCCCGTAGGAGTCCGGACGGAGTCCGCTTGCGGTTGACGTCATCGGCGGAGTCCGGCTCCCGTAGGAGTCCGTCTGGCTCCCGTAGGAGCCCGGTCGCAGTCTGCCTTGCAGCTGTTGGAGTCGAGAATGAAGCTCGGCTCCCGTAGGAGTCCGGGTGAAGTTTTTCTGCAGTCAAGGCAAAGTCCGGCTCCCGTAGGAGTCCGGATGGGGCTTACCAGCAGTTGATGCTGAGGACGGAGCCTGACTCCCGTAGGAGTCCGGGTGGAGCTGTCCTGTAGTCGATGTCGGTGGCGGAGCCCGGCTCCCGTAGGAGTCCGGACGGAGTCTGCTTGCGGCTGAAGTTGTTGGCGTCGAGGATGAAGCCCGGCTCCCATAAGAGTCCGGGCGAAGTCTCCCTGCAATTAAAGTCAGAGGGGAGGTCCGGCTCCCGTAGGAGTCCAGACGAGGCCTACCAGCGGTTGATGCTGAGGACGGAGCCCGGCTCCCGTAGGAGTCCGGGTGGAGCTGTTCTGTAGTCGATGTCGGCGGCGGAGCCCGGCTCCCGTAGGAGTCCGGGCGGAGTCTGCTTGCGGCTGAAGTTGTTGGCGTCGAGGATGAAGCCCGGCTCCCATAAGAGTCCGGGCGAAGTCTCCCTGCAATTAAAGTCAGAGGGGAGGTCCGGCTCCCGTAGGAGTCCGGACGAGGCCTACCAGCGATTGATGCTGAGGACGAAGCCCGGCTCCCGTAGGAGTCTGGGTGGAGCTGTCCTGTAGTCGATGTCGGCGGCGGAGCCCGGCTCCCGTAGGAGTCCGGGCGGAGTCTGCTTGCGGCTGAAGTTGTTGGCGTTCTCGATGACGGAGCCCGGCTCCCGTAGGAGTCCGGGCGGAGTTGTCATGTAGTCGATTCCGCTGAGGACTTCGGCTGTGGGTATTTTATACCCAACACCAGTCCCCCTACTTCCGAGTTTGAATTTCAATCGAGAGAAGTATAGAGAGAGACGGGCACAGCCGAAGCCGTCCCTTCGAATCCTGCGCTCCACCGCCCCCAGATATTTTGGCATTAAATATGCGCACGTCAGAGCCCATTTTCTGGTGAAGGTGACCTGAAGAGTCTTTTCGGAACCTCCGTCGGAACGCGATCCCAAGCATCATGCTACGAAAATTTTTGAGCGATCAACCCTCGATAGCGATGAGGGGGACATGCGGGACACGTGGCACGCACCAGTTGGCCCAGGAACACCCGCCACCATAACTGCGCTAGGATCCGTCGGCTATTTAAACCCCCTAATCTCCCTTCGTGGCTTCATTCTGCCGATAGGATGGTGCCTTTCTTTTGCCCGAGAGCTTAGCTACTCAGCTACTCCCCTCGCACCAGTCCTTGCCTTCTTCAGCTCCCCAATTCTTCTCCGAGGGTTTCCACGCCATGTCCTCTACCTCGGAAGCCATTCTTGAAGGGATGTTTAGGGCTTGGAGGAAGGAGAGGAGGAGAACGGCGGTCGGTGAGAATCTCCGTCGCTTTAAAGGGGGCTCAAGGAAGAATTCCTTCAACAACAGGGGTTTAATAACGGGGGCAGCTGGTGAAGTTATTCTGCCCGAGAATTTCGGAGCAGCAAGGCGGGGTGATACCGGTCAAGAGGGCAGAGCTGTCGTTACAAGCTATGGCGGGATCCTTGATACCGTCGGGGCCGAGGGACCAGAAGCGGTCAGCGTTGACGGTGGGGCAGTGGAACTTGTTGCGGGGACGGTGGAAGTAGCGCATGCCGACCTTGCCGGAGCATTTTGGGTGGCGGCTGTCGTGGAACATTCGAAGATGGAGTGTATCTCTGGCATCACCGCTGCATCCAAGGTGACTCCGGTTCTTCTTGAAACAGGTCTTCGTCACTGCCGCCATTGCCCTTACCACCCCCAGAGATCTATCCCACCCTTTTCCCCCTAGGGTCGGGATTTCGGAGATGGAGCGAAGCGAGGTGGGGCGAGAGCTGATAGGTCCGTTACACGCACTGGAGAACGCGGTTGAGAAGGACAGAGACGGGAAGAAGAGTTTGCAGCTTGGAGCGGCCTTCGGTATACCCCTTCCAAGCCGTGCTCGCGAGGCTTGCGATGATGTATATCTTTTTCTTGACCCACCGGGTCCTGTAACGTATATCTTGTTAAATGAAAAGAAGATTTGGTTACCTTGTCTGCATCTTGCATTGAATAGTTGTCTGTCGAACTTCTTCATTTTCCTTTCCTCTTTCTTCCTTCTTTTCTTCTTTTCTTTTTCACGTCGTCCCAAGGTCATCGATGACCTCTTTTATTCGCGTAGGGTTGTTATTTGCCGAGCTCCTTTTTGACTTTTACACTGTTCGAAGATACCCAATTGTTATTCCATTAACGGCTGCAGGTTCGCTCGGGGCCATTTGGGCCCGGGGTCCTTCCTGGGGCTTGAATTCGGGGATCCGAGCTCCCGTTGCCCTCGTGCGCTGTTTGCTTTCCGATCATCGCTGTTGCGACCCATTGTCTTCCTTTTTTGCTTGGAGTTTTTCTCTGCTGAAGTCGAGGCTAAGTTCGGCTCCCGTGGGAGTCCGAACGGAGAATCCCTCTTGAAGTTGGAGTTGTGGGCGAAGCCTGGCTCT
This sequence comes from Elaeis guineensis, assembly GCF_000442705.2. Taxonomy (NCBI): domain Eukaryota; kingdom Viridiplantae; phylum Streptophyta; class Magnoliopsida; order Arecales; family Arecaceae; genus Elaeis; species Elaeis guineensis. The sequence continues at coordinate 118,347,623 of NC_026000.2, read as the reverse complement.
CGTAGGAGTCAGGGCGAAGTCTTCCTGCAATCAAGGTTAAAGGTGAAGTCCGGATCCCATAGGAGTCCGGACAAGGCCTATCGGCAGTTGCTGTTGTCAGTGGAGCCCGGCTCCCGTAGGAGTCCGGGCGGGGTTGTCCTGTAGCTGATGTCGGCGATGGAGCCCGGCTCCCGTAGGAGTCCGGGTGAAGTTTTCCTGGGCATCGTGGACGGAACCCGGCTCCCGTAGGAGCCCGGACGAAGTTTTCTTTGGCATCGTGGACGGAACCCGGCTCCCGTAGGAGTCCGGGTGAAATCTTCTTTGGCATCGTGGACGGAACCCGGCTCCCGTAGGAGTCCGGGTGAAATCTTCCTTGGCGTCGTGGATGGAGCCCGGCTCCCATAGGAGTCTGGGTGAAATCTTCTTTGGCGTCGTGGACGGAACCCGGCTCCCGTAGGAGTCCGGGTGAAATCTTTCTTGGCGTCGTGGACGGAACCCGGCTCCCGTAGGAGTCTGGGCCTTCTCCTTTATTTGAGCCAGGGCGAGGTTCTCCTTCTGTTCCTGGCTGGGCTGCGAGGGTGCGTTAGGGCGCTGTAAGGCCTCTTCCCCCATCCGGTCTAAAAGAACCGGGCTTTTGACTTTGCTCATGTCAGGACGAGGTTCTCCTCCTGTTCTTGACATGGCTGTGGGGGCGCATATGGGCGTTGTAAGGCCTCTCCCCCCATCCGATCTAAATGGAATCGGACCTTTGACTTTGCTCAAGTTAGGGCGAGGTTCTCCTCCTGTCCCTAACAGGGCTGTGGGGGCGCATGTGGGCGTTGTAAGGCCTCTCCCCCCATCCGGTCTAAAAGAATCGGGCTTTTGACTTTGCTCATGTCAGGACGAGGTTCTCCTCCTGTTCTTGACATGGCTGTGGGGGCGCATATGGGCGTTGTAAGGTCTCTCCCCCCATCCGGTCTAAAAGAATCGGGCCTTCGACTTTGCTCAAGTTAGGGCGAGGTTCTCCTCCTGTCCCTAACAGGGCTGTGGGGGCACATATGGGCGTTGTAAGGCCTCTCCCCCCATCCGGTCTAAAAGAACCGGGCCTTCGACTTTGCTCAAGTTAGGGCGAGGTTCTCCTCCTGTCCCTAACAGGGCTGTGGGGGCACATATGGGCGTTGTAAGGCCTCTCTCCTCATCCGGTCTAAAAGAATCGGGCCTTCGACTTTGCTCAAGTTAGGGCGAGGTTCTCCTCCTGTCCCTAACAGGGCTGTGGGGGCACATATGGGCGTTGTAAGGCCTCTCCCCCCATCCGGTCTAAAAGAACTGGGCCTTCGACTTTGCTCAAGTTAGGGCGAGGTTCTCCTCCTGTCCCTAACAGGGCTGTGGGGGCACATATGGGCGTTGTAAGGCCTCTCCCTCCATCCGGTCTAAAAGAACCGGGCCTTCGACTTTGCTCAAGTTAGGGCGAGGTTCTCCTCCTGTCCCTAACAGGACTGTGGGGGCACATATGGGCGTTGTAAGGCCTCTCCCCCCATCCGGTCTAAAAGAACCGGGCCTTCGACTTTATGAGGTTGCCCTTTTGTTTTTGATACAGTTTGCTTGAATTATCCCAAGACATATGGGCATGCATTTTTTGATTAAAATGAAGTTACTGGTAGTACATCCGTAAGTTTTCTGAGCTCCACGGTCGCGGGAGGTCGGCTCCTCCGAGCTCCTTAAGATAATAAGTTCCGGGCCGGACTACTTCTTTGACCTCATAAGGTCCCTCCCAGTTTGGGGCAAGTTTTTCCTGGCCCTGAGGTTGCGAGATAGCAGCTTGTCGGAGCACTAGATCTCCTGCTTTAAATGCTTTGTTCTTGACTCGGGCGTTGTAATATCGAGCAACTTTCTGTCTGTAGGCTGCCATTCGAACCTGAGCGATCTCCCGTCTTTCTTCCAGCAGGTCGAGGTTGGCTCTGAGACTTTGTGAATTTTGGTGTTCGTCGAATGCCACGACTCATGCCGACGGGAGTTTAAGCTCGATCGGGATGACGGCTTCCGTACCAAAGCCTAAAGCAAAGGGAGTCTCCCCCGTAGGTAACCTCTGGGTGGTTCGATACGCCCATAGCACATGATAAAGCTCATCCGCCCAAGTTTCTTTTGCTTTTTCAAGCCTTGTCTTAATCCCCTGCAAAAGGGTTCTGTTAGTTACCTCAGCTTCGCCGTTCGCCTGAGGATGGGCTACTGATGTGAAGTTGTGGGAGATGTTTAGATCTTCACAGAATTCGGCGAATCTGGCTCCCGCGAATTGCCGTCCATTATCAGTGATTAGGGTTCTAGGCAAACCGAACCTGCAAACGATCGATTTCCAGACGAAATCCTGCACTTTCGCTTCTATGATTTTTGCTAGTGGCTCGGCTTCGACCCATTTGGTGAAGTAGTCGATCGCTACAAGGAGGAACTTCCTTTGCCCAGACGCCATGGGAAAGGGGCCAAGAATATCCATCCCCCATTGTGCAAAAGGCCATGGGGCACTCAAGGGTGTGAGCTCGGTAGCGGGCTGTCTCTGGATGTTGGCGTATCTCTGGCATCGATCACACTTTTTGACATATTCAATCGAATCATGACGCATTGTTGGCCAGTAGTATCCTTGGCGGAGTAGCTTGTGGGATAAAGATCTGGCTCCTAAATGGTTTCCGCAAACTCCCTCGTGTACCTCCCACAAGGCGTAGTCAGCTTCCGAGGGCCGGAGGCATCTTAAGAGGGGCAAGGAATATGATCTTTTGTACAATTTACCCTCATAAAGGATGTATCGGGAGGCCTGATTTCGGAGCTTTCGGGCCTTTTTCGCATCCTGGGGGAGAACTCCATCTCTAAGATAGGTTATCAGCGGGTCGACCCAGTTGGGCTCGTGGTCGATTTCCATTACGGGCCGCGGTTCTTCTATACTCGGATGTTTTAGAACTTCAAAGAGGACGCCTTTGGGCAATTCGGCCGGAGCCGATGTCGCCAGCTTGGAGAGAAGATCGGCTCTGGTATTCTCTGACCTTGGAATCTGCCTGATGTCGAAACTGCTAAAGGCGGGGGTAAGCTCCTTTACTTTCTCAAGATATTTGGCCATACTGTCCTCCCGCGCTTCATAACTCCCGCTGACTTGTCCCACCACTAGTTGGGAGTCGCTGTGTACCCGGAGTAAACCTATTCCCAGCTCTTTGGCGATCCTTAATCCCGTGATCAGAGCCTCATATTCCGCTCCATTGTTTGTTGCAGGAAATTCGAAACGCAGAGCATACTCCGCGATGACCCCCTCCAGGCTGACCAAGATCAGGCCTGCACCCGCGCCTGCCATGTTGAAAGATCCATCCACATAGAGGGTCCAAAAGCAATCGGAGGGACTGGCTTCTTCGTTGGGGGAGTTCGGTTGAGTCTTCAGGTTGTCAACTTCGCTTTGCTCAGGTCCGGCCTCCTTTGGGATGGTGTACTCTACTATGAAATCTGCCAATATTTGGGCCTTTACTGCTGGTCTAGGTCTGTAGTTGATGTCGAATTTCGTGAGCTCGATCGCCCATTTTGCCATCCTTCCAGAGGTATCAGCTCGGTGCAAAACCGCCTTGATCGGTTGATCGGTGAGTAGCGTCATCGTGTGCCCTTGAAAGTAAGGTCAGAGTCTCTGAGCTGCAACCAACAAGGCGTAGGTCAGTTTTTCTAATTTGGTGTACCTGGTCTCGACGTCCCTCAACGCGCGGCTAATGTAGTAGACTGGTCGCTGGACTTTCGTTTCTTCTTTGACAAGGACAGCTGCGAGGGCCGTGGGAGAGACCGCCAGGTACAAAAATAGTTCCTCCCCAGATTCAGGCTTCGCCAGCAGCGACGGTGAGCTAAGGTAGCTTTTTAATTCTTCAAACGCCTGTTGGCATTCAGAGGTCCAACAGAAGTTCTTCGGCTGCTTGAGGGTTTGAAAGAAGGGCAAACATTGTTCGGCCGACCTCGCGACAAAGCGATTAAGAGCCGCTATCCTTCCTGTGAGGCACTGAACCTCCTTGATCGACCTTGGGGCGGTCATTTCTTGGATGGCGCAAATTTTTTCTGGATTGGCCTCAATCCCGCACCCTGATACCATGAAGCCCAGGAACTTTCCCGAGGTTACCCCAAAAGTGCATTTTGTTGGGTTCAGTTTCATTCTATACTTCCGAAGAGCGCCAAAGGTTTCCTCGAGGTCGGCGACATGATTTCTGGAAGACTTGCTCTTTACAAGCATATCGTCCACGTAAACCTCCATGTTTCGGCCGATCTGCTCTTTGAAGATTTTGTTCACCAGTCGTTGGTAGGTTGCGCCCGCGTTCTTGAGGCCGAATGGCATGACCCTGTAGCAGTAAAGGCCGCGATTAGTGATGAAAGCTGTCTTTTCTTCATCTTCTGATGCCATTCTAATCTGATTATAGCCGAAGAACGCATCCATAAAAGTGAGGAGCTCATGGCCTGAGGTAGCGTCCACCAGTTGGTCGATCCTGGGAAGGGGGTAGCTGTCCTTTGGACAAGCCTTATTCAGCTTTTTAAAGTCTATACACATCCTCCACTTGCCGTTTGCTTTCTTGACCAAAACAACATTGGAGATCCACTCAGGATAATTGACTTCCTTAATAAATCCGGCCTTAAGAAGCTTATCCACTTCCTCAGCTATCGCCTTCTGCCTCTCCGGGGCATGACTCCGGATTTTTTCTTTTGTCGGCCGATGTTTCGGGTCGACTGCCAGATGATGTTTCATGACTTCTGTGTCGATCCCCGGCATATCCGCAGGGACCCATGCAAAAACGTCCGCATTCCTTCGGAGGAAATCAACGAGATGCGTCCGCACCTCCTCCCCTAGGTTGGAGCCAATTAACACCACATGCTCCGTGTTCCCGTCATTCAAAGGGATTGGTATTAGATCTTCGATTGGACCGCCCCTCTCTTCAGCGAGGTCATCACGAGTATCCAATCCATCGACCGGACAGAGGTCCGCTTGATCGCTTCTTTGCAAGGCGATGTTGTAGCAGTGTCTGGCCAGGGCTTGGTCTCCCCGGACCTCTCCGATCCCCTGGTTGGTGGGGAACTTCAATTTCAAATGGTAGGTTGAAACGACAGCTCTGAGGGCATTGAGGCCGGGTCGGCCAAGGATTGCATTGTAGGCAGATGGTGCCTTTACCACCAGGAAATTCATCAGAGCTCTGGACTGCTTTGGATACTGACCCGCGGTCACAGTCAGAGCTATCATTCCCTCCGTCGGAACGGCGTCACCGGTAAACCCTATCAAGGGGGAGCAAATCGGTCTCAGATGATCGCTAAAAGTGGACATTCTTGAAAAGGCATCGTAGAACAAGATGTCGGCCGAACTTCCGTTGTCGACAAGAATGCGACGGACGTCGTAATTCGCTATATTCAAGGAAACTACGACCGCATCGTTATGAGGGAATTGGACTCCCTGGGTGTCTTTTTCGGTGAAGGTTACGGGTTCTTCAACCTTTTGCCGCTTGGGGGATGCAGCTGGTGTGCTGATTGCCTCCCGCCGGGATTCCCCCGAGATGACGTTGACGAAATCCAACAGAGACCGGTCATCCGGCCACCCCTTATCGGCGACCATAGTCGGAGGTAGTTGTGCAGAGACCTCGCGAGAAGGCATCAGATGAGGGAAGGAGGATTGGGTGTCGGAAAAGATGGCCGGAAGCGGATCCGTTGAGCGCTCCTTTAAGAATAAGGGTACTGCGAAGACACAGCCCCTTCCTCTAGCGCCAATCCTGTTGGTGCAAAAATCTGCTTGCACCGGAGAAGCTGGAGTCGGGGAAGCCGCGGTCGCCGTCGGGACCTGCAAAGGAAGTCCTGTTGGTGCAAAAATCTGCTTGCGCCGGAGAAGCTGGAGTCGGGGAAGCCGCGGTCGCCGTCGGGACCTGCAAAGGAAGTTTAAACCGGAGGTGGGGTTGCTCCGGCAAGACCCTCCGATGTTCAAGTCAGTTCTCTGCCTCAACAAGAATGGAGCGCTCAAACGGAGAATTTAGCAGAGTTTTGAGATAAGAAATGAGCTTATAGAATAACGTATCTGGGTCCCCCTTTTTATAGGCGGGGGAGGTAATGGATCGATGGCGACGTTTGTAACCGCCAGGTAGTGGGCCGCCCACAGTCAGGAGGAATTTACTGCGAAGAGTAGTGGAGCGGAGTCGTGGCTATCGCCGTAGCTCGCCATGTGGAATCTGTTACAGGCAGTGGGGTCACGCGGCGCCCGCCGTAGGGAGTGGAGCAGAATCATGGCCGTTGATACAGCCTGTCAGAGAATAAGGGAGTCGCGTAGGGTCTGCCGCAATGAGTGGAGCAGAATCATGGCCGTTGATACAGCCTGTCAGAGAATAATGGAGCTGTGCGGAGTCCGCCGCAGGAAGTGGAGCAGGTTCGTGGCCGTGATTGTGGCCCGGGAGTGCAGATCTGCTGGCGGAAGCTCGACAGCGGTCGGAGTCCAGCTCCCGTAGGAGTCCGCTTGCGGTTGACGTCATCGGTGGAGTCCGACTCCCGTAGGAGTCCGTCCGGCTCCCGTAGGAGCCCGGTCGCAGTCTGCCTTGTAGCCGTTGGAGTCGAGGATGAAGCTCGGCTCCCGTAGGAGTCCGGGTGAAGTTTTCCTGCAGTCAAGGCGAAGTCCGACTCCCGTAGGAGTCCGGACGGGGCTTACCAGCAGTTGATGCTGAGGACGGAGCCCGGCTCCCGTAGGAGTCCGGGTGGAGCTGTCCTGTAGTCGATGTCGGCGGCGGAGCCCGGCTCCCGTAGGAGTCCGGGCGGAGTCTGCTTGCAGCTGAAGTTGTTGGCGTCGAGGATGAAGCCCGGCTCCCATAAGAGTCCGGGCGAAGTCTCCCTGCAATTAAAGTCAGAGGGGAGGTCCGGCTCCCGTAGGAGTCCGGACGAGGCCTACCAGCGGTTGATGCTGAGGATGGAGCCCGGCTCCCGTAGGAGTCCGGGTGGAGCTGTCCTATAGTCGATGTCGACGGCGGAGCCCGGCTCCCGTAGGAGTCCGGGCGGAGTCTGCTTGCGGCTGAAGTTGTTGGCGTTCTCGGTGACGGAGCCCGGCTCCCGTAGGAGTCCAGGCGGAGTTGTCATGTAGTCGATTCTGCTGAGGACTTCGGCTGTGGGTATTTTATACCCAACACCTACCTTGAAATAGAGCCATGCCACTTGGCTCAAGCTAGACCATTGGCCAAGTGGTGGGATTTGGCGAGCACGATGGCTCCTTATGGAACCTAAGGGCTTAAGGAGAAAAGATGAGAGACATTACCTATTCTTGAAATAGGATGAAATAGGGGTGACCTAATTGTTAGATGTATGCCTTAGAAGTTAATTAAGTCGACATATGTAATTATTTTAAGGGCATAGTTTGTAATTTTGACTTATTAATAAAATAAAATTTGGATTATTTAACCATTCATATTGTGTAATGTATCAATGAATCGTCCAATGAATTAACAATATGATGACACATATTTTCAAGAGTTAAAAATTTGAGGCATATGTCATTGATGGTTAATTCATAAACTGCTCCTGACTGTAGATCATCAAGAGACGGTGATCGATCCAAATAGATTGATACAGATCACTTTCTTATAGATAGATGAGTCGTAAATCTACGGTGTGGGAACACTGAGCGAGTGCAGGTGCTTGTAGAGAACAAGGATTCCAAACATGACCAACATGAGTAAGCATTTAGATATCTACCTTCTCGTAGTGACATACTCGATGCTGCAGTAGTATGAATAATTCTTCGACCTACAGTGCCTCAGCTATTCACATGAGATTGCTGTAGTTTGACTACACCATAACTTGATTTTCTAGTTGCATGATATCTTGAGGTATATGTTAGCTGTAGTAGGTTCATTGTAGAAATAGGATGTGTATCTATATAGGATCTATCGACTCTAGTAGTTAGGGAGAAGTCCTATGAGGATCATGAAACTGAGTTGGAAGTCCATGGCCATGGCAAGTATGAATGATGAAAAAAAATTTCTATAAGGATTCACTAAGAACTCGATTGATTGAATCTTACATATGATAAGATCAGGTTGAGAGTTATCCATAATCTTAGTCTTGTCAGAACTTACGATCGAAGAATCAGATCACACGATAATTATACCTAGATGTTCATCTATTCATTCTATTAGGTTGCCACTATATACTGCTAGATATCATTGATGGATCGTAGGATCAATTGAGAATTATTCTGATGATCAATAATTCTCAAATTGACTGAGTTGGAAGGGTTCCAATCCATTGAAAGGAGTTTCAATGATATTATTGATGAAGATCACAATATATCCTACTACTAGATAGAATTGAATCTATGGGGTCACTCAATAAAGAATTTGATCTAGGATCATACAATTGGGCTTATGTGGTTCAATTGAATTTGGATTTGAGAAATCCTATTGGGTTTAGGAAAATCATGCTAGCACATGGTAAATCCAAAATCTTCTTTAGACTTGAATCTTATAAGATGAGGATTGGATCAAGTCAATTGCAAGCATTATGGGCAGCTAAGAGTTGATTTTTCTCATAAATAAAGTTAGAAGAAATTGGGCTTGAGCTTAAATGGATTGGATCTATGGGGCACCAATTATTGGCGCTCCCTTCACCTACTGCAACAAGGAATTGGAGACTAGGATAGGGGCAGCCCCATCAGGGTTTGGCACCAATTATGGCAGCTAGGAGGTGCCCAAGAGTCCTAATAAGAGTTGGTTTTGGGTTTCTTATGAGATAAAGATCTGATTTGATCAAATTTCTAAACTAAGTAGGACTCCTTTTGGCCTATAAAAGAGGCTTGAGATGTGATCTCTAAAGACATAAAAAGCAACAAAAAACCCTGCCTCCCTAGCTCTCCACACCCCACTCTCCCTCTCTTCCTCACGCCCATGCCTAAAGGGTTGGGCATCCTTGGTTTCCATGCCCAAAGGTTGGGCATTTCTTTCTTCTACGCGCTAAGGTTCATGGTGCTGATTTGAGAGGAGTTCTCTTGCCTTCTTCCTTCTTTCTTGAAGTTGCTTGTTGGTTTCCTGGTGAAGAAATAAAGAAAAATTTTTATAGACTATTTCGTGATACCTGTAGAGGCGAATGCTTATGCGGCTAAAAAAAAAATTGAAGAGCACTACAAGAAAAGAGGTTATTAGTGATGAAAATTTTTATTGCTAATAATCTATTTTCATCGTTAATAGTTATTAATGATAAAAATTAGCAAAAATATTCGTCGCTAATTTTTTATCATAAATAATTGCATTGTTGATAATATTTTATGGTGAAAAAAATATTCATTGCTAATAAACAATATTTGTGATGAATAATTTTCATCGTTAAAAAATCTATGATGAAAAATTTTAATCATAAAAAAGAGTATTTGCGATGAAATATAATTCGCTAATAAATAAAAAATTAATAGTGATGAAAGCTTTTTCATCGCTATTAATTTAATTAAAATATTTTTTAAAATAAAATTTTAAAAATTTTAGTGATGAAATATTTTCATCATAAAAAATATTTTTTACAACAAAAATTTTTCATCACTATTAATTTAATATTTTTTAAAAAAAATAAAATTAAATAATATTAGTGATAAAAATATTATGTCATAAATAAGATAATTTTGATAAAAATTTTTATACTAATAATTATTTATGATAATAATTATTCATCATATTAATTATATGTAAAATTTAATAGTTTTATATTTATTAAAAATTAAATTTTATTACTAAAATATTTTTGGCAACCAATCTTTCATCAAAAATAATTCCATCTTAATAATTTAATCATATTTTAAAAAAAATAATTTATGAATATATATTTTTAATTTATATATATAATATTTTTTATAAATTAAAAAAAAAATAAAATAAAAAATTTACATAAAAATTGATAAATAAATTTTATTATTTTATTATATTAAATTAAAATTATAAAAAGTTTAAATAAAAAAAGTACATAAGAAGCCGTCAAATATCGACATTAGAGAACGAGCTAGAAAGGAGAGCGCTCGACGGAGCTCAGACCGGGACCTGCCGCTGCCTCATCAGCTATATCATCTTCTCCATCTGCTATCCGCTCCATCATCTGGATTCGAGCTGCTGATACTCGTCGATGCATGCAGCCAACTCTTGAACTCGCTGCTCAGCCTACTATCGATCCTCGGCAGCCTGTCTCTGCACCTCCGTCAGGCAAGCCTCGCACGCAGAATAGATGTCAGCCTAGATGAGCGTGAGGATGAGAAAGCAGTGATCCCATACCCTAGATTCTAACATAACAGGGTCTCGTACGAGCACCCGATCACAGATCTCATTATTGTGGGTGCGATCAAGCCCTCAGAGGTAGGTGGGATCTCATATCTGTTATACGATCCTGAAAATTAAAGTTATAATTATTTTAATTTTGTAATAAAAATCAGACTGTGAATTAAAAAATAATTAAAAAAACTTATAAAGAACTCCTGGCTCCCGTCGTCCACTCCCCTAACCGTCGCTGGTGGGTCTGCTGGTAGATATCGATCCTATCAGAAAACTCGCCACTCTCAGCATTTTCTATAATTTGAGAATTAATTAAAATTTTTTAAATAACTAGAGAATTATATGCTAATTAAAAATTAAAAATTGCCTATCATGTGCTTATATGACGAGCAAACGACCTCGAACCTCCATAATGTGGTATGATCTGTCTCACCCGATTCACAGCATTCTGGGCACATCTTCTCTGTACAGTTACCAGTTAAATTAGTCGATAATAAATTTAATTTAAGAATAAATGATTCAATCATTAAACTCTAAAAAAAGAGTTTGAATGTATAACCTGATATGCCAGATCCTCGTAATGCGGCATATGACAGTCTAGTCATCCATAGTGATGCTGTCATAGGCTGCTACTATGCTGCCTCCTCCCCATGATCCTGCACCACATGATACCAATGCTGATGCATGTGATGGTGATAATCCTTGAAATGCAATGATAAATGAGTATCCATGGCTCGCCTCACACGATCCTCCTCAAAATCAATGATATCGAATACACCCTGTCAATAACAAATATTAGAAGAATACTATATAAATTAAATATTCATAATATAATTTATTTTACCTGTAAGTGGGTTACAAAATCTCTCTCTGAGCCGATAGAACGTGACGCCAATCAAAGAGCATCACGGGGCATAGCTGCGGCATAGGATGCCCAGCTCAGTCTGCCACGGCTCGCACCATCTCCTAATGGGCCTAGTGTAGCCGATGGTATCTCGATACGAGATGCTGTCCCGGGTGCTTGCGTCTCCAACACTCTAGAGGAGGTTCTTCGATGGACCTCGCCATCGTCTTACTACAGATGAAGACTGGCCTGAAATAATAAGAAATAAATCATTAGTATGATAGCTATCCAAATAAAAGAATCAAATTTTATTATATAAAAAGTATAATAATACCACTTAGATCCATCTCACTCGATCTGCCTCACTGGGACCCACCTCATTGGGATCTACCGATGCAGGACCCTCTGACAATGGAGCCTGTGCGGCAACGAAGATCGGTGAAGGCCTCAACCTCTAGGGTAGACTGTAAATGCAAACATCATCGTCTGTCTCCTGGTACTATATCTACAATAATTAACATATAAATGAATATAATATTGAATAATAATAATAAAAAATAAATTACATTCTAATGAATATAATTATATCACATACCATTATTACAAGAGAAGATTGAATGAAGAATATAGATCTATTCATCAATATTCGTATCTTCCTCAATATGTAGATCTTCCTCTGAATCATAATAATCGATATATATATCGTCTTCTATCTCATCATCATTTATCAACTGATCGTCGCCCTCCGACTCATCAAGATTAAATATATGATCAGCTTTAACTTCATTGGACAGCAGATCAACCCTATTCAAAGGTACCATTATAAATTCTTTATCAACCAAAAGCTCGGCTAATGTTTGTTCTTCTTACTGAAAAGCTTCTCTTCATGTAAATCCGAATTTTCATCCATCTCTAATCAGGTTGGTATGTCATATATGTCTCTAGGTATTATTTTTTGTACAACATGCCAATTACCTCAATACTTTAGATCCTTCAAATATATTACTTGTTTCGCTTGAGTTGCTAATATATACGGCTCATTTTGGTACCATTTCTTGCAAAATTTAGACTGATAAAGTATGAATCGATATGAATACGATCTTTTTATTACTAATATTCTATCATTCACACTGAAACAAGAATACAAAATTACTGGACCCATACTTCAGTTCTATGATTTCTACCAATACACCATAATAATAAATCTCTTCTTCTCCTTCATATCCTGTTGTAGCAATCCTATTATTCTGGGTTTGTCATTGCATCTCAAGCTTCTTTGTGTGAAATCTCATTCATCCAATGATATAGGATGCATAGTGATTAACCTTTGATCGAGATCACATGCTAAATCATACAACTCATCGATCGCACCCACTTCTTTATTGAAATACTTATATTTCATCTACACCATAACATAAAAAATTATGTTAGATCAAATAATATTATTTATAATTAAATAAATAATGTATCACTAATACAACTTACAAGATATCAAATATTTTGTAAATTTTCTCCTATGTCGATCATCGGTATCCGTATTATTCTCTCTACATAGTATACTCTTGTGCTCACTACAATAAGTTATGATTTTTAAATTTACATTAATATAGAAAATTTACTTAAAATATTAAACAGTATGCTAAGATGGTACTTACTCAATGAAATCTTCAATTTTTTATAATTATTTAGAACATAAAAGTATGCCTTGGATAGCTCATTCACGTCCATAAATTCATATCTCTTTGCATCAATAGGTCGAACCATTTGTTTAAATATAGATAACATCAGTTCATTGTCACCCCATTCACGGTCTGTGTTACGATTTGTACAATTGAATCTTATTTCGATATCGTCAAGATACATCGAGCAGAATATGACACACTCCATAGCCGCATATGCTTCCACTATAGACCCTTCAGGCCTTGCTTTATTGCGCATATATTTTTTAAGGTACATAAGAATCTATAAATAAAAATAAATTTAAATTTTAAAAATATGTTTACAACTTATAATTGATATGATAAAGTGCGTATAATTTTTTTATCTTTTAATAGGATACATCCATCGATAATGTACCGGTTCGGCCAAAAGAGCTTTCTTTGAAAGATGAACAGCCAGATGCACCATAACATCAAAAAATGATGGTGAAAAATTTTTTTCTACCTTACAAAGAATAAGTACGTTATCCTTCTCTAAACTCTCAAGTAAGTTAATTTTCAATTTTCGACAACACAGTTTTCAAAAGAATACTCCCAGCTCAATCAATGTAGTTTGAACATCACCACCCAAATAGCCACGCATGACCACAGGAAGCAAACGTTGCATCATCACATTTGAGTCATGACTTTTCATGTTAGAGATATTACCGTCGTTGTTCCTAACACACCGCGATACGTTTGAAGCATATGCATCAGAAAATTTTATGATTTTGAACCATCCATAGAAATTCTTTTTTTTTTCATCAAACAGCGAATAACATGCAGGTGGCATAAAAAATCTCACACCTCGACGAACTAAATGCAACTCCGATCGTATTCCTATTTTTTCTAAATCAAGATAAACTTTTGTACCATCTTTTATTTTTTCTGAGATGTTCAATATAGTACCGATAATATTATCATAAATATTCTTTTCAATGTGCATTACATCCAGATTATGACAAAGTAGTAGCTGCTTCCAATATGGTAGTTCGAAAAGAATACTTCGCTTCATCCAATTCAGCTCAGCTTCAGTACACTTTCACTTACAAATATCTGATATTTTTCTAAATTAGATATTTTCAATGACTTCAAGTTGTTCTAAAATTTTTGCTCCACTTAACTCTGTTGCTTCAAGAATTAAATTTGATGATCGCAAACCATTTAAGAGGACTACTAATATATTTTTTATCTTTGAAGAATATTCTTGTGATGTTTCAGATAGTCCAAAAGATTGGATTTGAAAAGCTTCATCAAGTATGCCAAAAGTTGAAGTTTCTGCAAGATGGAGAAGTTTTTGAAGCCTTTTGAGAGTGTCCAATTGATTTGAAGCTATTTGAGAGCATTTGAAAGTATTTTGATAAGTTTCGGATCTTAAATACATGAAAAATTAGGTTGGCACAAAATAGGGCGACCCATCTGGGTCATCCCTTTTCATTGGGTAGTCGGCACGTTTCATTTTGGCTCATGGCACGCAGTGGGATGACCCACCTGGGATGACCCATGCAGTGGGCCGATCCACCTGGGACGACCTCTGAGATCTTAAGACCAAAATAGAAAGCTGAACTTTTTGTTTGGCTAATTAGGATGTTCCATTCCTGTGAGCACGCATAACGACTAGTTTTCAATCTATTTTTGGTGCATTTAATGTGCATTAAACACTCTCTAATGGCTCTAAACCAACTTTAAGACATTCTTAAGGGTAAATGGTGACTATAAATATTTTTTTGAAGTAAAAAATCATAAATTTTGCGAGCATTCAAAGCTTACATCCGAGAAAAGTTCAAAAAGCCCTAAAAGAGAGAAAAGAAGCATTTAATCACTTCACCAACCACTCTCCAGCTGCAATCTAGTGTATAATTCATTGAGAGTGTTCAGCAAAAGCTTTTTTCTTAAGTATTATATTTTTATTATATTTATTATGTTTATTTAAGGAGATATTATGCTAAATCTTTTGTACCCTATTTTTCTCATATTGTATTTGAATTTTTGAGTTTTGGGGGTTTCCAAAACTTGGTTGGCTTGATCCGAACTTTGAATCGGACTGTTGAGGATTGGCTTGTACTCAAAAAATAAGTGTTCTTACTTGGATAGCAAGGATCAGAGTTGTCCAATGTGTTATAACTTTAAAATTCGTTTAGTGGATTGAATTTTCAAGTAAGGACTTGGAAAGTGGATGTAGGTGTAAAGTTGGTACCGAACCACTATAAATTCTTTGTATTTGTTATGCTTGCATCTCTTTACTTGTTATTTGTACTTTATACTTGCATACCTATCTGTTGCTCCTAGATTGATTTTGATGATTACAAAGCACATTGAAGGGATACAAATAATTTTAAAATGAAAAAGTCCTTATGCTCTTCAAGGGTAAAATTATAATTTCACTAAAATTATGATTTGATAGTATCATTTGATAGAACAAATGATTTGAAAACTATTGGTGAAAATTTCATTATTTTTGGACTTATATTTTTGAAGTTATGAAGGTTTGAAGTGCATGAGTCGACTCATGAGTCAACTCATGACACTGTGAGCTGATTGGCACGCAAAAACTCTCCTTGGCATGCTAGTTTTCTGGCTTGGCATGACCTGTGAGTTGACTCATGAGTCGACCCACAAGGCATGAGTCGACTCATGAGTCGACCCCTGCTGATTTGAGCCAAGAATTTCCAGAAACGCATTCTCTGGTCTTTGCAACAGAAGTCGACTCATGAGTCGACTCCTGATGCATGAGTCGACTCATGAGTCGACCCCTGCGACGGAAAATATCTTCAACGGATAGTTTTTTGCCCATTTTAATTGCCTTTTATGCTTCCTAAAATTGCTCTAACGGCTCTTTATCTACCTAAATTGTTTTCTCTTGCTTCTAATGCTGTAAAATACTTAAAATGGTGAAAGAAATTGCAGATTAAATTGAGATCAAACGTGAGATCAAATAGAAAAGAGAGGATCCGAAATCTGCACGAAAAAGCCTGAGATCAACGAGATATTCAAAAGAAAAAGAAAAGAGGATCCAAAATCCACACGTGAGATTGTGAAAGAGATTCAAGAGTTTTCAAAGAGAGGATTTGTCACGCTTATTGTTTCAACCTTGATCTAGAGATCGCTCAAAGTCTTCAAGGGATCTTCAATTAATGATCATCCTCTTCTCAAGCATTCGTTCAAGCGTTCATCCATCTTGAGAAAATTCAAAAAGGGTTTCTTCATTTGAGTAAAGTTTTTATTGTTATATTCGCTCATTTAAGGAGCTGTTATTGTATTAATTTGTGCTTTAAATTCTCTTACTCTTGTAAGTAATTGTTCTTGTTTTTGGAGGATTTCCAAAACAAGGAAAGGTTGATCCGAACCTAAAATCGGAGTATTTTGGGTTTACTTGTACCCGGGAAATAAGTGATCTAGCTTGGGATAGCTAGTGTCGGAGTTTCCGACGTTTTATATTCGGGTTGAATACAAAGTATAGTGGATTGAAATTTCCAAGCAGGATCTTGGGGAGTGGATGTAGGTGCAAGGTTAGCACCGAACCACTATAAATCCTTGTGTTTGTGGTGTGCTTTATTGCTTCACTTTATTTCTTTATTATATTCTTACATGCCTGCTTTAGGTAATTAATATTGAATTAAAGTCTTTGTTTTGTTCTTCATAAGTAATCAGTTGGGCTTAAAATTTTTAGAAACCCAATTCACCCCCCCTCTTGGGTTGCATAGCTGGGCAACAAGTGGTATCAGAGCCGGTGCTCTAGCCCTTCTTTGATCTAACAATCAAAGAGCCAAAGATCTATGGCAACCCATGTCGGTACTTCTCTAGCCGAGGGGCAATCTACAAACCGACCTCCACTTTTCAATGGATCTAATTACACCTATTGGAAAGCTCGGATGAAGATATTCATACAAGCACTCGACTATGATATGTAGAGTATCATAGTGAACGGTCCTCACACACCCACCAAGATTATAGATAGTGAGGAGTCAACCAAACCCGAAAAAGAATGGGATGAGGTTGACAAGAAATTGGCGCAATTAAATGCCAAAGCCATGAATGTCCTTTATTGTGCACTAGATGCAAGTGAATTTAATCGCATTTCTACTTGTGCATCTGCTAAAGAAATATGGGATAGGTTAGAAGTAACCCATGAGAGAACAAATCAAGTAAAAGAGTCTAAAATAAACATGCTTGTACATAAATATGAATTGTTCAAAATAGAGCATGATGAGTCCATAACTGCTATGTTTACTCATTTTACTGACATAATCAATGGTTTAAAAAGTCTTGGCAAATCTTATACTAACAGTGAACTTGTAAGGAAGATTCTCAGGTCACTGCCAAGAACTTGGGAAGCCAAGGTGACTGCCATCCAAGAAGCAAAGGACTTGAACACTCTACCTTTAGAAGAGCTTCTTGGATCCTTGATGACTCATGAACTTAGCATGAAGCAACATCAAGAGGATGAAGTCAAAAAGAAAAGAACCATTGCCCTCAAATCCACAACTTCGCCTGATTATGAAACGGATGACTCTGAAGATGAAGAACAGGATGAAGAGATGGCACTCATCACCCGAAAATTTAAGAAGTTTTTAAGAAAAAGAAAACAGGGGATGAGAAAGAAATTCACAAAAGGGGATCAAAGCAAAGAAAAAGAGAAAGATCAACCCCTTATATGCTACGAGTGCAAGAAGCCGGGACATTTCAGATCCGAATATCCACAACTGAAGAAAGGTCCCAAGAAGTTCAAAAAGAAGGCAATGATGGCTACTTGGAGTGCGAGTGATGACTCAAGCTCCGACGAGAAAACCTCAATAGAACAAGCCAACCTGTGCCTGATGGCACACGAAAATGAGGTAACTTCTGAATCCACTAGTGAATTTACTTTTGAAGAATTGCATGAAGCATTCTATGATTCAATTGATGAATTAAAGAAACTAGGGAAGAAAAACAAAGAACTAAAATTGGAAAATCAGTCCTTAGTAAAACAAGCTGAAAATCTTTCAATTGAAAAATTCACATTGATTAAAGAAAATCAAAACTTTAAGGATGAAATTAACAAGCTGAAATCTATAGTAGATAAGTTCACCTTAAGTTCAAACAAACTAAATATGATCCTTGATAATCAGAAAGCTATATATGATAAGGCTGGACTTGGCTATAAACCCCTGAAGAAACAAAAATTTCTGAAGGATATTTATGTAAATTATTCAAGTAACAAGTCTACAAATATTACTTGTTTCAAATGTGGAAGAATAGGACATAAATCATACACATGTCTTATTAACAAATATGCAAACACAAAAAAAATATGGGTTCCAAAAGGAACCATCTTGACTAACCTAAAAGGACCCAAGAAAGCTTGGGTACCTAAGACAGAAACTTGACCTTTGCTTGCAGGTGTGTCTAGCATCCCAAGAAGGAAACAGGAAATGGTATCTTGACAGTGGATGCTCGAGACACATGACTGGTGATGAATCATAATTCATCACGCTTGATGCTAAGGATGGAGGGATGGTCACCTTTGGAGATAATGGCAAAGGAAAGATCATCGGGATAGGTAACATTGGTATCACTCCCTCCAAATACATTGAGAATGTTTTATTAGTTAAAAGTTTAAAGCATAACTTACTTAGCATTAGTCAATTCTGTGATAAAGGGTATAAAGTAGTTTTTGAATCATCTGTTTGCATTGTGACGAGTCCTATTAACGATGGCATTAAATTTATAGGACATAGGCATGGCAATGTTTATATGGTAGATTTGAATGATTTAGCCAAATTAGACATGCAATGCCTAGTATCTTTGAATGCTAAAATTAATGAGACTAGTTGGCTGTGGCATCGTAGACTTGCACATATTAGCATGCATTCTCTTTCAAAATTAATTAAAAAGGATTTAGTTCTCGGTTTGCCAAAATTGAATTTTGAAAAGGATAGAATCTGTAATGCATGCCAATTAGGTAAACAAACTAGAGTTTCATTTAAATCCAAAAATACTATTTCAACTTCTAGACCTTTAGAGCTCTTACATATGGACTTATTTGGACCAACAAGAACCACTAGTCTAGGAGAAAAATGATATGGCTTTGTAATAATAGATGATTACTCTCGTTTTACTTGGGTTTTCTTTATAGCTCACAAAAATGAAACTTTTCATATTTTCACTAAATTTCATCGAAAAGTCACTAATGAAAAAGGGTTTTCAATTCAAAATATTAGAAGTGATCATGGAACTGAATTTGAAAATCATGACTTTGAAAATTTTTGTGATGAAAATGGAATAGGCCATAACTTCTCTGCTCCTAGGACACCCCAACAGAATGGGGTAGTTGAAAGAAAAAATAGAACTTTAGAAGAAATGACCCGTACCATGCTCTGTGAAAGCAACCTTCCAAGATATTTTTGGGCGGAAGCGATTAACACAGTATGTTACATTTTAAATTGTGCTTTAATTAGACAATTTTTAAAGAAAACCCCCTATGAACTTTGGAAAGGAAGAAAACCAAATATTGCATATTTTCATATTTTTGGTTGCCGATGTTTCGTATTAATTAATGGCAAAGAAAAACTTAGTAAATTTGATGCAAAATCAGATGAAGCAATCTTTCTAGGCTACTCCTCCACTAGTAAAGCATTTAGAGTTTTCAACAAAAGAACTTTAGTAGTTGAGGAGTCCATACATGTTGTTTTTGATGAATCTAACGATCTTCCTTCAAGGAAGAATGAGGGTGTTGATGATGCAGATCCACTAATAGAAGGTATGAAGGAGATTACTTTGAAAGATTCAGCAACTCCAGAAGACAAAGATCAAGAAGACGAACAAAATGAGAAAGGTGAAGAAACTCAAGAACAACCTCAAGATACAAATGACCTACCCAAGGAATGGAGGTATGTTCACAACCACCCTAAGGAGTTAATTATTGGTGATCCTAAGCATGGGGTAAAAACACGTTCTTCTCTTAGAGATGTACTTAATCATTGTGCTTTTGTATCTCAACTTGAACCTAAAACTTTTGAAGAAGCTGAAAATGATCATAACTGGATTAATGCTATGCAAGAAGAACTTAATCAATTTGAAAGAAATAATGTTTGGACCTTAGTGACAAGACCTAAAGATTATTCAATAATTGGCACAAAATGGGTCTTTAAAAACAAATTAGATGAGCATGGAAATGTAATTAGAAATAAAGCAAGACTGGTTGCTAAGGGATATAATCAAGAAGAAGGAATTGATTTTGATGAAACCTTTGCACCTGTTGCTAGATTAGAAGCTATTAGACTTCTACTTGCATATGCTTGCTTTATGAAATTCAAATTATTTCAAATGGATGTTAAAAGTGTATTTTTAAATGGATATATCTCTGAAGAAGTATATGTAGAACAACCTCCTAGATTTGAAAATCATGCTTTTCCTAATCATGTCTTTAGATTAAACAAAGCTTTATATGGATTAAAACAAGCACCTAGAGCATGGTATGAAAGGCTAAGCAAATTTCTACTAAATAATGGGTTTTCAAGAGGTAATGTAGATACAACACTATTCATTAAAAGAAATCAAAATGATATGCTAATTATACAAATTTATGTTGATGACATAATTTTTGGGTCTACTAATGAATCCCTTTGTCAAGACTTTGCTAAGCTTATGCAGGGGGAGTTCGAGATGAGCATGATGGGAGAACTCACCTTCTTCCTCGGACTCCAAATCAAACAATCAAAAGAGAAAATCTCCATCACCCAAAGCAAGTACACCAAGGAACTACTCAAAAGATTTGGAATGGAGAACTGCAAACCAATTGGCACACCAATGAGTCCCTCATGTAAGCTTGACAAGGATGATGAAGGTAAATGTGTAGACTTAAAATACTATAGAGGTATGATTGGCTCATTATTATATTTAACTGCAAGTAGGCCTGATATCATGTTTAGTGTTTGCTTATGTGCGAGATATCAATCTAATCCTAAAGAATCTCATTTGAATGCTGTTAAAAGAATCTTTAGATACTTAAATGGTACTCAAACTCTAGGGTTATGGTACTCTAAGGACTCACAAATTGATTTATTAGGATATTCAGATGCTGATTTTGCTGGATGTAAATTAGATAGAAAAAGCACAAGTGGAACTTGCCAATTTCTTGGAGTTAACCTAATCTCATGGTTTAGCAAGAAACAAAATTCGGTGGCACTGTCTACGGCTGAGGCCGAATACATTACAGCCGGAAGTTGTTGTGTTCAAATCTTGTGGATTAAGCAACAACTCGAAGACTTTGGAATCAAACTTAATGAAACACCAATAAGATGTGACAACACAAGTGCCATAAATCTATCTAAAAATCCAATTCAACACTCAAGATCCAAACATATTGAAATAAGACATCATTTTATAAGAGAACATGTTCAAAACAAAAATGTAATTCTTGAATATGTTTGCACTGAAAACCAATTAGCTGATATCTTTACAAAGGCCCTTAGTGAGGATAAATTCTGTGAAATTAGGAGAAATCTAGGAATTCTAGATCCATATGCCTAAACTTCTCTTAATTGATATCAAATATTCTTAGAGCCCAATTTCCAACAACTATCCTGGTCTCAAAAGCTCAAATTTATTATTCTAAAAACTTATCATTAAGCAAAATTCCTTCACCCAAAATCTCGAATTTTTCTGGAATTTATTTGCATTTTTTCTGAATTTCTGAACTTCATGAGTCGACCCCCATGAGTCGACTCAATGGCAAACTTGTAAATCCCACCAACTTTCAACGGGTTCATTGTTTTTATAAGGGTTACTGTTTGTGAGACGACTCATCTTCCCATCGTCCTTCTTCCAAAAGCCGTCTTCTCCAACTCTTTTTGCTCCAAATCCAAGGATTAATTTTGAAACAATTCTCCCTCCTCCTCTCCACCAAAAATCGTCACCTTAGAAAGGAACTTTTCGGGCTTTCTCGCATTGCTTGGCGCGGTTGGAACGTGCCCTAGCACTTCACCAATCTTCCAAAATCCACTTCTTTTCTCCACCAAAATCCCTCTTTATTCTCTTGTGATCCCTCCTCCACTGAATTCAAGTCTCCTTGCCTGCTACTATAGTGGATATGGCTCCAAAGATGAAGCTTCCCCAAAGAAGAAAATCAATCCGTGAGCCTGAAGAAATTGTCCGAAAGAAAAGGCATGCTCAGTCTTCAACTGCTCCCACTCCAGTTTCAGTACCTGCTCAAGGTCCCTCTCAATCCTCCATAAGCCCCAGTGTGAATCCTCTTTCTGATAGAAAAGTAGAAACCGGAAAAAATATAGATTTTCAGTTCTTTGAGAAAGAGGGCTTTACTTTTGCAAGTAAGATTAAAAACCAAGGATGGGAACTCTACTGCTCCCTTAAGGAAGTCACCTATGTTGACCTAGTTAGAGAATTCTACCAGAACCTACATTATGGAAGTGGGTCAGTGACTTCAACTGTCAAGGGAATTGATATCTGCTTGGATTCTAGGATATTGGGAGAAATACTTCAGTTGCCAAGTGAAGGATACTCATATATGGAACTCCCAGTAAAAGAAGAGGGGATCAGAATTATCTTAGGAGAAACTTTTTCAGGAAGTTTAAACAAATTGGAAGCAAAGATTTTGTCTATTGAGATGAGGATCCTGCATCAGATTGTAACAAAGCTCTTCTTTCCTAGGAGTGGTAGACATGACTTACTTTCCAGCAGAGATGTATGTGTCATGTTTCATGTCATCACTCAGACCCCCCTAAACCTCCCTGCACT
The DNA here is from genome assembly GCF_000442705.2 of Elaeis guineensis. NCBI lineage: Eukaryota > Viridiplantae > Streptophyta > Magnoliopsida > Arecales > Arecaceae > Elaeis > Elaeis guineensis. The sequence goes on along the minus strand of NC_026000.2, from coordinate 118,325,127 downwards.
TATGATAGAGGCCATGAGAGAAACTTTGAACAGATCCAAGGCACACTTGCCTTATGGTATGGCCCTTACTAGAGTATTTAGGAGGTTTGGAGTTAGCTGTGAGGGGGAGGCACCTACCAAGCTCTCACATGTGGACACTTTCAACCAACACAGCCTGCACCGAATGGGAATTACAAAGACTGATGGTGGTTGGATCAAGGGCTCTGAAGAAAGAGCTGAGGATAGAACTGAAATAAGAGCTGAGGACAGAACTGAAGGCAGAGTAGAAGAAGAAGGTCCATCTTCTCCTGTACATGACTTCAGGGCAGCTTCACCAGATACCCAGTTTATTCCTGATACTGAGGCTGGCCCTTCAGAGTTTACTAGGATGCCCACACCAGTGTATCAGCCAGAGACCAGAGCACCTCATTCAGAGTTCAGACTGGCTGACGATCAGATCGAGCATATATCACAGCGTGTGGCTTCTTTGCTGTCTAGTCAGTGGGTAGTACTTCTTTTGCACCTGGAGCCACCTCTTCTGATCAGACCATTACTCTCCACATCTCCACTGTGTTTCAGATGATATCAGACCAGTCCGTCAGGATATAGCAGCTTGAGGACACAGTCTGGAGACTGACTGGCAGAGTTCTTGACTTGCAGGGGTAAGTCCTTGCTTTGGCCCATCCCAAGCCACAGGAGTCTACTATTGAGGTCACAGACCTCACTGCAGAGGCTGGCAGACTCAGAGGAGCACTAGAAGGTGGATATGAGCTACTGAGGAAAGAGATCCGAGGATCGAGTGAGCATGCTACCACCCAGTTCACTGCTCTACTTCAATCTGTTTCCAGAGCACTGAACGTACTTGATTCTATCAAACTCACCCTTTCTGTTCAGTCCTTAGCATCTCAGCGTTCTCAGCCTCCCAGTTCATCTCGTTCTCCTGCTCGTGCCAGAGGCAGACGGGATAGAGGACGTACTTCTGATCCATCAGCTTCTCATACCATATCTGATGACTCCGATCCATGATTTGTCTTGATCATTACTAGGTCCTAGGAGTTAGTATTTTGTTCTAGGATCTATACCTTGTGGCCATGTATTGACAATTAGCTGGTTGATTTTTATAATATGAACTATGTATTGAAACAATTATGATTTTAATGGAATCATCTTTTACTTATATTTCTACCTTTTGTATTGATATCGATCATATTTTGGTTGTATATATTCTTCTTGAAATATTATCTTCTCTTTGTTGTTGTTTACTATTGATCATTGCTATATTAAGGGGGAGCAAATATTTGTGAAAAACTCTAAAGGGGAAGAAATTAAAGAATGTTTCAGAAAAAGGAAGAGTTAACCATGTTTGATGATGTCAAAAAGGGGGAGAAATTATACAAAAACAAGAATTGGAAGATTAAACAAATATTGGAGAAATTAAACAAAAATTTGATAAATTAATCAAAAAGGGGGAGAAATTAAACAAAAATTTGAGAAATTAAACAAAAATTTGAGAAATTTGGTATCAGACAGAAATTAAACAAAAAGCCATCCATCAAAAGCAAAATCATAAATTATGAGCAATTAAAGAAAAAGTAATCAAAACTACAAATTATGAGAAATTAATGAATGAACAATATCAAAAATACAATGCTAAGTACAATGCAAATAAGTAACTTTTAAATTACTTCTTTACATATGCTCTGATTTGCTTTAAATTTTTTTTTTAAATATGCTCTGATATACTTCAAAATTCAAACTTGCTCTAATACAACTTTTAAAATTTTATTTACCTTGATACATCTTAAGAAATTTAACTCACTCTGATACATCCTAAAATTTTTTTTAACTTGCTCTGATACATTATAAAATTTGCTCTGATACAGTGTGAAATTTTCTCTGATACATTGTAAAATCTTTTCTGATAACATTGTAAAAATTATTTTTCTTGCTCTGATACATTGCAAAATTTATTTCTTTTCTCTTGCTCTGATATATCTTAAACTCAAAATGATCTAATACCCTTTTCAAATCTTTAAGAAAATGGACAAACTATTTTTGCATAAATATTACATGCCAAAAGAATCATACTCTTTTCAAACATATACACCTATAATGCATTCTTTTGAAATTAGTGATTCACATAAATATTTTTGTTCAAATGTTTTGTCATCATCAAAAAGGGGGAGATTGTTGCTCCTAGATTGATTTTGATGATTACAAAGCAGATTGAAGGGATACAAATAATTTTAAAATGAAAAAGTCCTTATGCTCTTCAAGGACAAAATCATAATTTCACTAAAATTATGATTTGATAGTATCATTTGATAGAACAAATAATTTGAAAACTATTGGTGAAAATTTCATTATTTTTGGACTTATATTTTTGAAGTTATGAAGGTTTGAAGTGCATGAGTCGACTCATGAGTCAACTCATGGCACTGTGAGCTGATTGGCACGCAAAAATTCTCCTTGGCACGCTAGTTTTCTGGCTTGGCACGACCTGTGAGTCGACTCATGAGTCGACCCACAAGGCATGAGTCGACTCATGAGTCGACCCCTGCTGATTTGAGCCAAAAATTTCCAGAAACGCATTCTCTGGTCTTTGCAACAGAAGTCGACTCATGAGTCGACTCCTGATGCATGAGTCGACTCATGAGTCGACCCCTGCGATGGAAAATGTCTTCAACGGATAGTTTTTTGTCCGTTTTAATTTCCTTTTATGCTTCCTAAAATTGCTCTAACGGCTCTTTATCTGCCTAAATTATTTTCTCTTGCTTCTAATGCTGTAAAATGCTTAAAATGGTGAAAGAAATTACAGATTAAATAGAGATCAAACGTGAGATCAAATAGAAAAGAGAGGATCCGAAATCTGCACGAAAAAGCCTGAGATCAACGAGATATTCAAAAGAAAAAGAAAAGAGGATCCAAAATCCACACGTGAGATTGTGAAAGAGATTCAAGAGTTTTCAAAGAGAGGATTTGTCACACTTATTGTTTCAACCTTGATCTAGAGATCGCTCAAAGTCTTCAAGGGATCTTCAATCAACGATCATCCTCTTCTCAAGCATTCGTTCAAGCGTTCATCCATGTTGAGAAAATTCAAAAAGGATTTCTTCATTTGACTAAAGTTTTTATTATTATATTCGCTCATTTAAGGAGCTGTTATTGTATTAATTTGTGCTTTAAATTCTCTTACTCTTGTAAGTAATTGTTCTTGTTTTTGGAGGATTTTCAAAACAAGAAAAGGTTGATCCGAACCTGAAATCGGAGTGTTTTGGGTTTACTTGTACCCGAGAAACAAGTGATCTAGCTTGGGATAGCTAGTGTCGGAGTTTCCGACGTTTTGTATTCGGGTTGAATACAAAGTATAGTGGATTGAAATTCTCAAGCAGGATCTTGGGGAGTGGATGTAGGTGCAAGGTTAGCACCGAACCACTATAAATCCTTGTGTTTGTGGTGTGCTTTATCGCTTCACTTTATTTCTTTATTATATTCTTACATGCCTGCTTTAGGTAATTAATATTGAATTAAAGTCTTTGTTTTGTTCTTCATAAGTAATCAGTTGGGCTTAAAATTTTTAGAAACCCAATTCACCCCCCCTCTTGGGTTGCATAGCTGGGCAACACTATCTTTTATGTTTGATTTTATATTCATTGCAAATCAACCCACTCCACTCAACACTTTAGCACATCTCTTTAAGTGCACTAATCTTAAAATTTTAAAAAGATCCAATTCATCCCTCTCTTGAGCTCCATATCTGGGCAACAAGTGGTATTAGAGCTCGATGATTTAGCCCTTGCTTGATTTAACCATAAAAATTCAAAGATCAATGACGGCCTAATTTGGCACATCACTAGCGAGTGCAATT